>NC_137682.1:2559919-2647419 GCF_963989245.1 Nansenia antarctica | reverse complement strand
TGCAGTGGTGATTCTAGGTATCACTGACTGAGTCTGCCAGTTACCACAACTCATGATGGCAACAATAATTAAAGGTGCAATACTTTTTTCTTCAAAAAAGAATCAATGGGTACAGACTTATACTGATACAGGGGCATGCCAGGAGTGTGTGAGTGTGTGTGTGTGTGTGTGTGTGTGTGTGTGTGTGTGTGTGTGTGTGTGTGCGTGTGTGTGTGTGTCTGAGTGTGTGTGTGTGTGTGTGTGTGTGTGTGTGTGTGTGTGTGTGTGTGTTAGTGTGTGTGTGTGTGTGTGTGTCTGTATGTGTGAATGTGTGTCTGAGTGTGAGTGTGTGTCTGTATGTGTGAACGTGTGTCTGAGTGTGAGTGTGTGTCTGTATGTGTGCCTTTAACGTGTCGCCGCGTCACCTTGCTCTGGGTTGCTGCGGTCCGGCGTCTCGGCCCCGGCGGAGGTGTTGAGGGCGCCCGACCCTTCGCTCAGCGGGTCACTGCGGTTCACACTCTCCCGGGAGCCGAAGCGCACGCGGCCGCTGGACCTGAGTAAGTAAGTAAAATGTTGTTTATAAATGTTTCTATGTCTTGATTATGCACTCATAAGGGGGAAACCAAACCACTAATGTAAAAAGGGTAGGCGCATTAATATAGTTTTGGTACTTGTTTGGTACTTTTGAGTTTTCTGTAAAAAAAAAAAGTGTAGGCTGTAAGTGAAATTTTGTCTATAAAACTTTCAATGTTTTGATTATGCACTCATGGGGAAAAAAACATACATGTAACAACGGGTAGGCGCAATAAGCCATGGCTTCAGCCTACACCTTTTTGGTCCACATTGGTGACTGTGTACATTTTTTAATATCTGTATTATGAATTGTATAAGGGACCAAAATAAACATTCTGTCTGTCTGTCTGTCTGTCTGTCTGTCTCTCTCTCTCTGTCTCTCTCTCTCTGTCTCTCTCTCTCTCTCTCACCTGGAGCTCATGTCAGGTGACGTGTCAGACAGGCCCGGGAGGTCCTCCGCCTTGGTGGGCGTCACGGTGAACCGGACAGACGCCATGGTCGGTCTTGAGGGGAGGAGGGAGATGTAGTACAGGGGGTCGGGGGTCACACACTAGCTAGCTAGCTAAGCTCAGTGCTGCTCAGGTGACAGTGAGGACGTAGCTACTAGACTCACGTCTGCACTTCCCCATTGAAATTAACTGGCTTAAAAAAATGCATATGTGCATATGGCCTCATGTATGTTCAGTTCACTTTGATAAATGTGTAGTGGTTTTACACACACTCACTAGGCATGAAAACAATAGGAAATTGTCTGTGTTTGTGTGTCGAAAAGTAAACTGTTACTATAAATATGAGAATATAGGTTAAATGCAGATGTTTGAAGAAAACTTGTATACTCAGCTTTTACTTTTACATGTTCAAGTTCTCATTAGCAACATGAAGTTGCATTTTTATTAATTGTTCAAATAACTGCTAGTTTGGCTTGTACCTGTATTCAAAACTATGGCTCACGGTTATGCTATGCAAGTACTCTACTTTAGTCTTTGCATGTAGATACAGGCTTGTGTAATTCTGTGTTTTAACAGATATGCATCAAGGTGGTGAAAATGGCTTCTATATCCTCTAAGGACAGGTAAGGAAAATAAGTATCATGAAATAAACAGGTATTGATGCAGTCAATGGGGGGGGGGGGGAGAGAGAGAAGGGGGGGAGACCTGCCATCAGTTTTCAATTATTCATTTATGAATACACGATATAACCAAAGTTATTTTTTCTCAAATACATATTATTGTAAATACTGGTACTCAAATCATACACATACGCAACATACCAGGTAAGACAAAACATAACAAAACTAGTGGTGCATAATCCAGTGCCGAGGGATTTGCAGTTCCAATTCCTCCTTAATAAACATAATATGTGGTGTCAAACGATTTGTTTTCATTCATGAGTGACTAGGGATACGTCACTCAACGACTAGACTGGACTTGTGTACTTGGAAGTGCACTGAAGTTAACTTGCGCCGTCTGACTTCTTCCCTCCTATAATGTAGTTAAGTGAGTAGGTGCCTGTGTTGCTGTTCATAATTTAATTATTACACAAGAGCGGTTCTAACCGGTTGGCCCAGTAGTAGCTAGCCCCATGCGGATGCCATGTACTTCTTTGTGCTCTGCACACTGTGGTAGCCAGAGGTTAGAAAAACAACAACAACGACGATTGGTAGCTGCAGTTTCGCAAGAATGCTGTAATAGTCGTCTTTCATGTTAATCCTAGGAATTTAGAGATGGGGAGGGAGGGGGGTGTGGCTATTTGTTTTTACACTCTAGTTAGTTTGTATCAATGAATGGCTAGTCTTGTAGGACTTGTGTAAGTGTAAATAAATAGGCTATATTTGGTGCAGAGGAGAGGGTGACTGAAGCAGGCAGGTAAGGTGTATCAAGTGTATCATTGATTGGGTGCAGCTCACATACTAACTGTGACATAATGAACGTGCGTGTTTTGGTGGAGCACCATGCATGCGTTTATTATCAGAGATAATAGAAGTGCTCTGAGCTGGAGGAACATGCCTTATCGAAGCTCCAGGTGGGAGCGACCCCAGATCCTCCTACGTGACGCGCACTTGGTTGAGATTCCGTGCGTGTGCCACTGCCATCCAGTTCTGCTAGCTGGTCACCCTTTTAGACCGGCCATCAATAAGCCAATTATGCATTCAAGCTCGAACCAGGTCAATCAAATGTTATTCCCGATAACAATATTCTAAAAACATGTGATTGGGAATAACTGGGAGAAACGGCTATGGTTATTCAGAATGATCAATACGTTTGTTTTTGTTGACAAAACGATGCGGCATGTCAGTGTGTATGTATGTATGTATGTATGTATGTATGTATGTATGTATGTATGTATGTATGTATGTATGTATGTATGTATGTATGTATGCATGTATGTACACGTACGTGCGTATGTATGTATGTGTGTATGTATGTATGTATGTGTGTATGTATGTATGTATGTATGTATGTATGTATGTATGTATGTATGTATGTATGTATGTGTGTATGTATGTATGTGTGTATGTATGTATGCAGCTGTTATGCGTCGGTAAACAATCTTCAGCTAAAATGACAACAACAGAATGTTCCGAAGATTCTATTTTAGAACGTTAAAGTAGGGCATTCCAATATTCTAATTCCATTCGCACAACCAGCTAAAAAATGACAACAGAACGTTCCGAAAATTCTATAAGTAAAATTCTAAATTCTAAGTAGGGCAATTCCATCGAGATCAGGTCCATTGATCTATCCTGTGTTATGGGACATTGTTCCATCGCTTATTATTAACACAAGGACATTCTTTCTTTCCTAAGTCGAACTAAGGTACTTCGTGTTTCAACGTCTGTCGATGTTCAATTCATCTCCAACAGACAGAGGCTGTGTTCGAAATGGCATACTAGCATACTGACATACTCAATTAGTATATACTGCATAGATAGTACTGCTTACTAAATTCATAATAAGTATGCCAATACCAGCCGACCGAAAATCTAGTTACATACATTTCTTGCATACAAAAATGTCACATAATCTACAGTGTGAACGCACTGCATACTCAAAATATACGTCATATCTAGTATGAGTAGTATGCTAGTATGCCATTCCGAACACAGCCAGTGGCTAGCTGGGCTAGTTAGCGTAGTTAGCCATAAAATGCTAAAAATGTGACAACTCGCAACGCACACGTATCGTTTTAACACTGATAAGTCACAACAAATCGATATTTTAGTCCCAATACGTACCATGTATGTATTCTCTGTCTGTGCGTGTCTCTGGTTGTCTCGCCGTTGTAAAGCTGAAGTGAAACCAGACATGCACTCATCCTTTCTTGTCGGCACTTTTGTCCAACTGAAACGCGTTGTCCAATTCCTCTTTCGCTTGCCGTAATTTTCGAGCTCGCGCATGCGCAGACCAGTAGTCAGTCACACAGTTACAGTACAACTATCTATGGAAATACTTTCCTGTTCTGTTCAACGAAGGAAGCAATTCGTAATCAAATTTTTTCCACTTTTCTTTATTTTCCGCCCCACCAGCTGAGTTCAAAACAAATACAGTTAGAAAAATATTGTCATGAGCGGGCATTGACATTTAATTTGAAAAAATGAATACAGGGGGCCTCAACAGAGAGCACACTTGATGTTGACAATGTGTTTCAACAAAGACAAAAACACTGAGAACCAAAAAATACCTACAAATGGAAGAAAAAAACCTAGGTACTAGTCTGAGATCGGTTTCCGGGTTTGGGTCAATTTCTCAGGATACTAAGGCATGTAGCTAGGGGGTTTGGGTACCACCCATCACCAAATAAACATCAACAAGCAATGAACATCAACATAGCTAGTGGAATAAAAAGCATCGGCAAAAAGGTCTCGGTGGCCCCCCCATGTCCCTCAATCAACGGATGAGCTTCTTCAAATCAACGGTCAACCAATAGTCCTCTTTGAAAGGCGTGGAGGTACTTCTTCACAGGATGGGTCTGGGCTGCTGGGTCAGGAGAAGGCCGAAGCGTTTCTTCACCGTCACTCTGTGCCGGGAGAACTTGTCGTCCGGGGAGAAGCGGGCCGGGTGGGCCGAGCTGGTGGGCTGGCCCAGTAAGTCTATCTTCTGTTGGGACGAAGCAGAGAGGAGGATGAGGAGGAGAGAGGTTACAGGGTATATACAGGAATCTTGAGGTTAATTTGAAAGTGACAGTTGACACTAGAACAGCCGTGTCTATGTTACCTAATCGAGGTGATGGTGTGAACAATGAACACTGCCAAAAGTTAGTCAGACATGATAATTGCTGGCTGCTGCCCGCCAGGTGTTCATTCAACCTCCCCAAATGTTCTCATGTCAGTCCCCCTCCCCTGCTTCGCACCTCCTTGCACCAGCTCACATCAGATTCAAGACCCTGGTGCTTGCCTGCCTACCAGGCAGCAAAAGGGACAGCCCCTACCTACCTGCAGGCAATAGTCACTCACTCGCCAAACGTCAGCCCAGTTCACTCCGCTCCTCCACCTCTGCTGGCCAACTGGCCCCATCACCTCTACGCCAACACGGCAGTCACACTGCCCAGTCACGTCTCGTCACTACACTGGCTCCCTGCTGGTGGAATGAGCTTCCCACGTCTGTCAGAACTGCAGAGTCACTCCCCATCTTCCGTCAGAGACTGAAGACCTCCATCTCTTCAGGCTACACCTTAACTGCTCCTCCTGAGACATCTACTACCCCCCCAGCACTGTGTCTCCTGAGACACCTGCTTCCCCCTCTACTGTGTCCCTAAGATTTCTACTTCCCCCCTTGTACTGATCCACTAGTGTCTATTTATTTATTTTCTTTCTTCTTCTATCACGACTGCCAATGGCCCCGGGCCTGAGCTGGATTACTCTTCCTGCTACGACTGGTGGATTGATGATTCACTTGCTTAGTCAAATGTATTGATTGTAAGTCGCTTTGGAATAAGGCGTCTGCAAAATGCCAAAATGTATAATTAAATCAAATGATATTTAACAGTAACAGTGCTGCCCCATAAGATACATAGGTGCAGTGGTGACAAAATGACACCAACATCTCCATAGAAACTGCACACTGAGGAAATGTTTCCTATGAAAACATCATATAACTTTTGGTTTACAAATAAATGTACAACCTCAGCAGTTGATTAGCTTAAACGTCTGTCATTGCACACAAGTACAAATACTGAGACAATGAAATGTAGTTTTGGAATCTGATCAAATAGTGGCATGGTTCAAAAGACATGATAATGTAGACAGTCAGTGGTATTACAGTACACGGTATTACAGCGAGTATAAATGAAAATAAAGTGAATATACATGAGATGAATATGATATGTATAGTTAAGATATGAACAGTAAGATAACAGAGCAAGTTGTTTAAGTCTTATCAATAAATAAACCCCTCAAACCCCTTGTTGATTATTCCTCCCCTTTAATAACACGATTTAGCTGTGTTGCTCATTCCACGAATGCATGATCCTTACAAGTTGTACCTCGTTGTAAAGGTGACTAATCAGGCTTTCCAACGATATAAAATACAATACCAATTGGTATTATTAAAGGGGAGGAAGAATCAACAAAAAAAAAGCGTTTCCGAACTTTTTTTGAGGAGTTTATTTTGCACAGAGCACTCGTGTTGCTCCTCCACAAGCATGTGCTTGTCTATTGATTAGCTATATTTATATTAGGGAAGCAAAATGCACAAGGGAAACGCTGTAAAACGAACACACCTGAAATACACTAACTATGTTAGAAAGTTATTCAGTAGGCTGATACTAATGTTACATAGTAGAATGATGGTGTTAGCAACAGATTTGGCCCAATCCTACTGCCATCACTAGCTACCACTTAGCTATCTAATTTTGCCAGACTTAAACATACCTTCAGAGTGTAGACTCTCTCCCCACTTTCGTTCAGATAAAACTGCAGGAACATCTTGTGCGAATCTCTTTCTCAATACGAGTTACAAACGTCAATGTATCTCTGAACCTGCGCGTCAATCAGGAGCAAATGTCTTATAATGACCAACAAAAATGTCTGGTCGCTCCACGTGTTGCAAACAAGCCTGTTATATCCGGATATCCGCGCAGCGAAAGTTGCTCTTGGCGCAAGGCACTGTGGGAAATTGAGTTTTGATCTCACTGTACTTGACGAGTAGAACGTTATTTCACACCACGTGTTTTAATTGGTTGTAATTGTTTTTCTTGACGCCCGAACGTTCGATTCCAAGATTCTGATTAAGAATCAGAATTTACAAACAAATCATGTTTATTTTCGAAAACAGAATTAATAAATGATGCAAATTGATGACTTTGAGCACTGAGAGGACCACTTGCTGAGCATCTCCAAAAACAAATAACCTTAAATAGGTGAGTTTCAGTTTCAGTGGTGTCCTGTTTAACAACACCATGAAGGAATTGACATAGATATATATGATGTATATACACGTTTAGTTGATGTGGAGTTGATGTTGAACGGTAGTGTGTGTGTGGGTTAGGGTAACCAGCTGTCTAGCGGATAACGTTGTTAGCTAGCAGCTACATAGCTAGCCTAGCCCGCTGCTGGAGGAACGTTGTTGTTTTTCATCCGACTGGAGCCTGACGGTGCTGCTGCCCTCTACATCTACATCTACATCTACATCTACATCTACATCTACCCCACCCTGCTGCCCTCTACATCTATAGCCTACTTAACCGTACTATTCTAAATGGATGTCAGATTTAGATGTTTTTCCAGGCTTAGCTACCCATTTTAATGATGTTGCACTCAGGGACGCGGGAAGGGGGGTGCTGAGGGTGCTGCAGCACCCCCTAGCGGCAGGCAGAAGGAGCTCCTCCTGCCTGAATTTAAAAAATAAAAATATTATTCAAACAATAAGTTAAAACAATATAATAACTATTGTTGCTTTTGGGAATAAAAATAAATGTGTTTTTTGTAATAAATGTAAAAATGTGTTTGTTAGTTTTAATGTTAGTGATCACATGGTCATATCTTGCTAGGGAATCTCTGAGTTCTTTAGCAAAAATGCTAAATCAGCCAGAACAATTGAAGTGGAGTTGGAAGAAGATGCTGATGCAGTTGCTTGCTTCGCTTAACAACACTCCCATTAATGCTCTACTGTCGGACGTTGTTGAGAAAGAGCAACAGACGGCCAGAAACGTATTAGAACTGATATTCAGATCCATCCGATTCTTCGGCAGCGAAGGGCTTCCAAGAGGCAATAACAATCGACATGGAATGCTGTCTGTAATAATGGTCAACATCATGTTTGTGGACATTGTGGGACACTGTGAGCTGAGTGGAAATTACTGTAAATTCCAACACATTGTTGGTAAAATATTTAACGTTACGTCGTTGTAGTGTGTGGGTGCGTGCGTGCTTAGCTATTATTGCCCGTGCGTTGGGGCCCGTCGTTATGCCACTGTGTGCGTGTGAGCGAACGAGCAATCAGCGAGAGGGAGGGAGGGAGGGAGGGAGAGAAATCGTTATAATGTTTTCCCTGGCAATTTTTTTCCCTGTAGCGTATATAGACAGCACCTCAGCACCCCCAGTCAAAATACCTTCCCGCGTGCCTGGTTGCACTATTGATTTATCGTGGTCATGTCGGTTTATACCGACTTTGTGAGTACTCTGTGTATTTGATTTGATTTGATTTATTGTGGAATTAAAAAGACAGTTTCCAAGGGATAAAAACACATGATAAAGCGCAAGCGCTTATTTCCATCATGGTCCCTGATTGAGGACAGGATAGTTAACTAACCATGGTGGATCATATATCATCTGTTTACTCACCAGTGAGAGCGAGGAGGTTAGATATAGATCTAGTGAAGTACATTTGAAGCACAAATCATTTACATATGCCTACGCACTTTTAATTTTGGGCAATTATCTGGATTAGCTGACGTTTAGTGCTAACAGACAGTTACCATAAAACACATTTAGGATGATCAGATACCTATATGGCACAATGTCCTTCCACCCAGTCCATGCATTACTATGACTCACTGTAGCTACTGAGCAAATATACAATTGTCTTTTGTTGATATAGGTACAAGACAAAAGAGACACACATTGGATATGGATATACTGCTGGTTACCACACTCCTACAAGAAGAAGGCAGTGGTGGCGTCATGGAGCCAGCATCCACTCCTCTTCCTCACTCAGACTCTCATGATGAGTTCGAGTCAGTGCTGAAGCTGGCGCCAGCACCACCATGCCACGAGATGGGCAGTGACAACAACTCCTCAGATTTACCTGGTGGTGAATCCACATCAGCACCACCTCCTCAGACAGAAATCAGGGAATCAGACCCAGCCCAGATGCAATCTGAGATGCCTGCCACAGCCACAGCACCAGATCGGACACAAATGACTGACCCCGACCCGGTCCACGACCCTCCAACAGACTCATCCCAGGTATCCTTAGAAGAGCCAGACCCACCAGCGCACCTCGAGCCTGATCCTGCACCCTTAGCCGACCCAGTACAGACACTGCCAGAACAGCCGGACCCAGAACCGGAGCCTGTCCCTGCCACAGCGCTGACTATAATGACTGGGTCCGATGTTGCCTTTCCATCTGGATCATTTCCAGCTGCACCAGATGCTGGACCAGAACCACATGTTGGACCAGAACCACATGTTGGACCAGAACCACATGTTGGACCAGAACCACATGTTGGACCAGAACCACATGCTGGACCAGAACCACAGTGTGGAGTGACCCGTCTGCAGCCAGAACCGGCAGAACAGTCCGTCTCTTTCCCAGAAGAAACTCGGACTATAACGATCCAGTCTGTTCTCGCTTCCATCGCTGCAGCATCACCTTCCGCTTCGTATTCTGGACCAGAACCAGCGACAGTGGCTCTGCAGCTAGCCGACTCTCCAGGAGAGAGAGACCTTGATGGCCGCTCCCCTCAATCCGGCCTCCAGTCGCAGGCGACTCTCTCACGCCAAATACCCAAACAGATGCAGCCAGACATACAGCCAGACATACAGCCGGACATACAGCCGGACATACAGACAGACATACAGACGCCTAGAGAGACATCCATACCGCAGCCCATTGAACCAGACATACAGACAGCAATACACACACAACCACTCATACAGACACAACAGTCACACATGCAACTAAACATACAACCAAACATACAGACCTTCATACTGCCAGACAAACAACCACAGACACAACATCAACCGACAGACATACAGACACAAGCTCAGCCTCAACAACCACAGATACAGACACTTACAGAGCTGCCCCCCATGCAGACACACACTCAGCCTCACCTAAAGCCACACCGACACGTACAACAACCACAAATACAGCCACATACGGAGCTACCCACTCACACGCCCATCCAGTACAGGCCTGTACATCAATACGTCCAGATACGCCCCATACAGCCTCAACCGCCTCCCTCGACATCAAACGACCCTCCAGGGATCTGTCTCTCTGTCCCCGACCGTTCTCCTCTGAAGCACCAGCGCTTCTTCTCCTCGTCTAACCTCCAGCCACGCGCTAACAATTGCCTCCAACCACCAGACCTGAGACCTGACAATTTCAGTCACTTTATTTACCCACAGCTAGACACTAACCACTGCCGCCAACCAGACCTGAGACCTGACAATTTCAGTTTCAACTTTAACCCACAGCTAGACACTAACCACTGCCCCCCCCAACCAGACCTGAGACATGACAATTTCAGTCACTTTAACCCACAGCTAGACACTAACCACTGCCCCCCCCAACCAGACCTGAGACATGACAATTTCAGTCACTTTAACCCACAGCTAGACACTAACCACTGCCCCCCCCAACCAGACCTGAGACATGACAATTTCAGTCACTTTATTAACCCACAGCTAGACACTAACCACTGCCCCCAACCAGACCTGAGACCTGACAATTTCAGTCACTTCTTTAACCCACAGCTAGACACTAACCACTGCCCCCAACCAGACCTGAGACCTGACAGATTCAGTCACTTCTTTAACCCACAGCTAGACACTAACCACTGCCCCCAACCAGACCTGAGACCTGACAGATTCAGTCACTTCTTTAACCCACAGCTAGACACTAACCACTGCCCCCAACCAGACCTGAGACCTGACAGATTCAGTCACTTCTTTAACCCACAGCTAGACACTAACCACTGCCCCCCCCAACCAGACCTGAACCTCCTGCGCTCCAATTTCCTTTCACTCCTCAACCCCCAGATTGGAACAACATTTCCCCCACTCAACCACCCCCAGAGAGGCACTAACAACTGCCTCTCACTTAACCCCATACCTGGTACCAACTGTCACCTCCTGCTCAGTCCCAACTTCACCGGTCTTCAACATGGTCCTCAGAGTTCCATCTATGGTCCTCAGAGTTCCATCTCTAGTTCCCTGAGTTCCATCTATGGTCCTCAGAGTTCCATCTCTAGTTCCCTGAGTTCCATCTATGGTCCTCAGAGTTCCATCTCTAGTTCCCTGAGTTCCATCTATGGTCCTCAGAGTTCCATCTCTAGTTCCCTGAGTTCCATCTATGGTCCTCAGAGTTCCATCTCTAGTTCCCTGAGTTCCATCTATGGTCCTCAGAGTTCCATCTCTAGTTCCCTGAGTTCCATCTATGGTCCTCAGAGTTCCATCTCTAGTTCCCTGAGTTCCATCTATGGTCCTCAGAGTTCCATCTCTAGTTCCCTGAGTTCCATCTATGGTCCTCAGAGTTCCATCTCTAGTTCCCTGAGTTCCATCTATGGTCCTCAGAGTTCCATCTCTAGTTCCCTGAGTTCCATCTATGGTCGTCAGAGTTCCATCTCTAGTTCCCTGCCAGGTCCTCTGCCTGGGCCTCAGCCTGCCGTGGGGTCTTGCCACCTCCCACCTCCTCCTCAGCTCAACGAGAACTACCGGAGGTGGCAGAGCTACCGGGGCATGTCCCGACACTTCTACCCCAACAGCCCAGAAGACGCAGAGGCCCTGGCCTGCTTCCTCATGTGAGTGTGTGTGTGTGTGTGTGTGTGTGTGTGTGTGTGTGTGATGTGAGTGTATGTTGTTGTTGTGTTTTGTATCTGAATGCTGCAATGTCAATGTTGAGGAACCAAAGCCAAAGAATTTTACTCTTGTGTACTTGTACAGTAAGAGGTAATAAAAGAAGCAATTCTGATTCTGATATCTACATTCTATGGTGGGTGTACCGGCAGCCATCTTTTGCCATGATCAGGTTCTATCTCCGTTTCTATCTATGTTTTGTGAGATGGAACCTTTGTATTTTATTAATTACTAACTCAAAAATTTCAACATTTAAAAAATAACACCACACAGGCATTAATAAACACCTAATGGATCAGATTATGTAAAAAAACTAAATTTTCACCAAAATGGAGATAGAACCTTATAATTCTAACGTCACGAAGTGTGTTTCCCTCCCTCCTTCCAGCCCTGTGCTGCGGTCCCTCTGCCGCCTGTACCCCGGCCTCTCCCTCTTCACACGAGTGAGCAGGGCGGTGGAGGAGTGGAAGCAACTCTCCAGCTTTACCCGGATGGAATACTACCAGATAGCTCAGAAGTGAGTCCCACACACACGCCCTAGACACAAGTCTGTGACGTTAGAATTATAAGGTCTATTTTTGTCAAAATTGTTTTTTTTTTTACATACTCTGATCTATTAGGTGGTTTATTAATGCCTAGTTATTTTTGAGTTAGTAATTCATAAAATACAAAGGTTCCATCTCACAGAACATAATGGAATGTAAAAAACGTTGACGCTCAATATCTCTGAACTGCCCTAAACGGAGATAGAACCTTATGATTCTAAGCTCACGACAAGTTAAGACTTTCACAGTGTTTTAACCCAGAAATACAGTATAGTGATATACTGACCAACTATTCAATCCAATACAACTGTCTTAATCCCTGAGGAGAAATTAGGAGGAGGCTGTTGACAGTCCTGGCAACAATAATCACAAACCTGTAATACATCTTAACCACACGTGTTTGATACCATTCCTCATTCCATTCCTTGCATCCCAATGAGCCCAATTAACCATCACATACTGTACTGTATCACACAACATTGACACAATACATACAGTATGGTCATACTTCACATTCATACTAACCTACCACTCCAGTACACTTACTCCAGGGGAGGCTGGAGGAGGTAGAAATCGGAGGACAGGCTCATTGTAATCCGAAACGAAATCCGAAATTCCAAAACGGAATGAATAATGCTATCAAACAATCCTTCCTCATTCCATTCTATGCATCACAATGAGCCCGTCCTCCGATTTCTACCTCCACCAACCTCCCCCTGGTCAACTCCCTCCAGTATCTCATGCTGAACGTTTGATTATTATAGATTTTATATTTTCTTTCTTTTGTCAAAAGAATGTTTCTCATTGGATGATTCAATAAGTGAGTGACTGACTGCAGCGCCGTGAAATTACATTAGCATATTTTTGAGATATGAGCATGGAAGAAATAAGTGTATTCATCCACCATAACTTGCTTTACTTGAAGTGAGTTTAAATAAAAATTAGATCAGACTTTGTTTTCGCAAGACATTATATCGGTTGCCCCAAACTGTACAGTAGAACCGGGATCTGAAAAGTTACCATTTGCTGAGAACGGCTCTTCGCTGATAATTGGTCAATCAATCAATCAATCAATCAATCAATCAATCAATCCAACTGTTATATGATATATGATGCAATACGATGCGCTTTAGAGGAAAATTAAACAAAGACAAGTCGTGAGCTTAGAATGATAAGGTTCTATCTCCGTTTAGGGTAGTCCAGAGATTTAGGGTAGTTCAAAGTTTTTACATTCCATTATGTTCTGTGAGATGGAACCTTTGCATTTTATTAATTACTAACAAAAAAATGTCAACATTTTAAAGATAACACCACACAGGCATTAATAAACACCTAATGGATCAGATTATGTAAAAAACTAAATTTTGACAAAAATGGAGATAGAACCTTATACGTAATTCTAACGTCACGAAGTGTAACAGGTGTAGTCACACAGTCCATGTTTGTATTACAAATGACACCATATTCCCAGTTTATGCAGTACTTACTTTGGACAGCATAGTAGTGATCTGGTCAAATGTCGTGTGCACCGCTAAGTGAAGAACAAGGTGTCGTTGCTGATGTGCGTCAGTGTGACTAATGTGCCCTGTGTGTCTGTGTATGCCACACAGACACACAGGGCACATCCTGTGTGTGATGTGTGTCTCCTGTGTGTGATGTGTGTCTCCTATGTGAGAGACACACATTCTCTCTGTGATGTCATCACCTCCAGATTCATGGAATTTGACCAGGATGAGTTGATGAAAGGTGAAAAGGTCAGGGAGAGGTTAAAGGTCACTCAAGGGCCACCAACAGGAAATCAGAGTCAGAGCGGAGCCCAGGCTGAGTTGAAAGGTCAGGAGGAACACTGCTCCCACAACCACCAAGTGTTCAGAAGCAACTTCACAGTAAAAAAAGGTTATTACCTACACAGAGTCTATTGCTTTGAATCTGATCTGCATAAGTCTTGCATATTTCCCATTACATCTCAGGCAAAGGGGCAGCTGTGGCGCAGGAGGTAGAGCCGCTGTCTAATGATCACAAGGTTGGCAGATCGGCGGTTCGAGCCCCGGCTGGCCACATGTCGAAGTGTCCTTGGGCAAGACACTGAACCCCAAATTGCTCCCAGTGAGCGGGCCGGCGCCTTGCATGGCAGCTTGCCGCCATTGGTGTGTGAATGTGTGCGTGAATGGGTGAATGAGAGGCCGTTGTAAAGCGCTTTGGAGCAGCAAAAAAGGTGTTACATAAGTGCAGTCCATTTACCATTCTATTATTTGCCTGCAGGATACACTCTGAAGAGGGGGGGGGCTGCGGCAGGGAAAGAGACAGGAGGCAGCCATGGCAACAAAGCCAACCAGGGCAAAACCCAGAAGAGCAAGAGTGGTCCTAGAGCGCCCCGCGGTGGCCAGGCGGGGAACGTCGGGGTGGACATTAAAGTCCTGGAGGAGCGGGCTCTGAAGGAGTACACTGAGGTAATGGAGGCTCTTCTTGACCCCAAGGTCAAAGGTCAGCAACAGGAGGAGGATGAAGAGAAGAAGGGAGAGGAGGGGAATTGTTCATTCACAGAGTACCTGGATGAATTATGCAGCCAGAAGGAGTTTGTCACCCAGGTAAATGGTTTAACTTTTTCGTTTTTCAGAATTCAGTTAATTCCATGAAGAGTTTGTTGTTGTTGGTGCTTGTTGAAAAAGCAACATATCGTGAGCTTAGAATTTTAAGGTTCTATCTCCGTTTAGGGTAGTTCAGAGATATTGAGCGTCAAAGTTTTTACATTCCATTATGTTTTGTGAGATGGAACCTTTGTATTTTATTAATTACTAACTCAAAAATGTCAACATAATAAAAACAAAAAACACACAGGCATTAATAAACACCTAATGGATCAGATCATGTAAGAAAACAAAATTGACAAAAACGGAGATAGAACCGTATAATTCTAACGTCACAATATTATGTCATCATGAGATGGATTTTGTATAAAAACTTTCAATCTGTGTTTCTCTCCAACTCAACTCAGGTGGGAGCAGAGATAGACCTGCAGTACCTGTCCTCTCTCCTCTCCGCAGACCCAGACCCCATCGACCTCTTCACACAGGAGACACAGGTAATATATTCTCTCTCTCTCTCTCTCTCTCTCTCTCTCTCTCTCTCTCTCTCTCTCTCTCTCTCTCTCTCTCTCTCTCTCTCTCTCTCTCTCTCTCTCTCTCTCTCTCTCTCTCTCTCTCTCTCTCTCTCTCTCTCTCTCTCTCTCTCTCTCTCTCTCTCTCTCTCTCTCTCTCTCTCTCTCTCTCTCTCTCTCTCTCTCTCTCTCTCTCTCTCTCTCTCTCTCTCTCTCTCTCACTCTCACTCTCTCACTCTCTCACTCTCTCACTCTCTCACTCTCTCACTCTCTCCCCCGACTAGGGTTGGGCAGTATACCGGTAATATGGTATCCCACAAGATATAAAGATTTTGCAGATTTGGACGAGATTATTTGCAAGATTCTTCGCATGAAAAAATGACAGCCAGAGATGGGAACACTATAATCTATACACTATATAATCTACACCCGTACCTCAAACTGAAACACCCATTATTTGCTGACATGATGTCATACACCCTCACTGTCACACCCGACAGGATTTAGTTTCACCCACTCTCTATCCGTCTCTCCCTCTAACTTCACAGGTGGATCAGCAGCGCCCAGATATACCTGCTGGTGTCGTCGGCTCTAACCTGGACTGCACCGGTACCGACGCCCAGGCTGTGCCCTCCTCCGCCCAGCGATCACAGTCTCAGTCTCTGACACCACATGGAGAGGTGGCTCCGGCCCCTCCTGTACCAACACACGGCCTACAAGTTGACATGTCCAGCATGTTCATCACCAGTATGCCTCACGCCAGCTACACCGTGCCAAACTTGCCAAACTTCAACGACCAGAATGCACCACCTGTGTTCGTCGTGCCTCAGGAAAGTAGTTCGCCCGGTAATTACATCATCCTTCCTCCTCCAGACTATTGTACGTCGTACGCAAATCCACAGGCCGACACACGATTCCAGTTTCTAGGACCCCCCTGTCCGTCTCGACAGCAAAACGGTGACCCCTACAACTCACTCTCGCTCCCTTTGTCCACACTAATCCCCTATCCTGTCCCGCCTCTACCCGTCGCTCCCGAGAGCTACGACGGCCACGACGCATCGCCGCGAGAAATGTACGTCTTCCCCGAGAACTCTCTCCCCGTCCCTATGCCCGGTGAGATGGAAAACGTTAATCCCAACGATGCGTTTCAGATGGGTCCACCTCCTAATCATTTCCTGTTCACCGAGAACGGCCCTCAGGATGCACAGTTCGTGTTTGTTCCTATGAGAGACGACGACGACAACAACAACAACTACAACCCCCACAATGCACCACTGCACACCACTGATCCTTCGTTTAAGAGTTACAACAACTGCAATACCTCTTCAGGTACCTCCTACCAGCCACAACGCTACCCAGGCAGCATCACTGTCACTGAGATGACCTATGACCCCCCTGGCGAAGCTCTTATAGAGGACTACCCCCCTGGCCAAGCTCTTATAGAGGACTACCCCCCTGGCGAAGCTCTTATAGAGGACTACCCCCCTGGCCAAGCTCTTATAGAGGACTACCCCCCTGGCGAAGCTCTTATAGAGGACTACCCCCCTGGCCAAGCTCTTATAGAGGACTACCCCCCTGGTGAAGCACTTATAGAGGACTACCCCACTACTACAACAGCCTGGTTAAACTCAGCCTGCGAGGTCACAAACCTCCAGGACCTCCAAGTCCCATCACTAGAAGGGCCTCTCGTCTTGTCTATGGGCAGTAGTGGTCAAGACGTGACTGAAAACGGCCACCCAGGCTCTGTCTCCTCAATCCCTATTGTCCAAGAACCAAACGTTCCACACTCAGACGACACTGATCATTACCACCAGGGCATTCCTCTAGGGTTAGGGTCAGGGGCTCCTCTGACCTCTGAGCCTGCCTCAACCTCGACCATGTCTGGGGAACTGAATGCCGCCCTGCATGATGCCCCTATGTTGTTAAGTGACCAAAACGATAACAATCCTCAGACAATCCTAAAGATCCTGCCTCCTCTGGAGAATGAGGTGGAGGAGGAGGAAGCAGTAATAGAGGAGAAGAGTGTAGACGAGGGACAAGTGTGGAGCGAGGGAGAGGACGATCCCACCTCAGGGACGCAGGATGGGGACGTGCCGACACAAGAGGACCTGGAGGGAGAAGAAGAAGAGGGAGAACCGACACTGATTCAGACCTATCCCTTCCCCTCCCCCTCCCCCTCCCCTTCCTCTGTCTCTAGTCTGGGCCTGCCCACTCCCCCAATTGCCTCCCCCCCCAGAGAACTCAGCCCCAACCCCTTCTGTCTTCTGACACCCAATCAGGGGAGGGCTCTGTCCACTGACCTCCCACCACCACCACCGCCGCCCCGCCCTCCCAACCTGAGTGTCCTATCCATGCGAGCTCTCCGACACTCCACCACCAGAGCTTCCAAGCCGCCCCCAGAAAAAGACGACAGATTAACAGACGGCGAATGCGAGGGGAGCTCCTCCGGCCCCCTAAACTGGACCCCCCGCTACCCCTGTCCCTTCCAGATGTCCCACCCACCCAGAGACACCCCCTCCTCTCCCGCCCACACCCCCTCCTCTCCCGTCCACACCTATGACGACGGTATGCCGTCAGCGAACACGGTGCCCGCTCACTCTTTCTTCATGGCTGTCTCTGTCTCCAGCCCCTCTATAGACACACTCGTCGACAGGCACCTGACGGGCTGGGTGGTCGGGGACCAGACAGGGACCGCAGCCCAACCGAGAGAACCACCGCAGCATCCACAGCCAGCAGGAGGGGCTCCTCCCTCCTCCCTCCCGACCCCCGCAGAGGAGCCTCAACCTGGGCCAGGGACGCTCGATCAACAGGGGGGTCCTGGAGAGGCCCTGGAGGGGAACCAGGTGGAGGCACCTCCTGAGAAGACAGGACGAGGGGAGGAGGAGGGGGCGGTGTTACACTCACAGCTGCCAAAACTGTTGTTACCACCAGATGGCGCTAACATTCAAGCTCATTCTGATAGTCCCAATGCTGTGGTGCTACTTGACAGACAGACAGCTTCAGATGGTAACAATGCTCTAGTGTCTCTAGGAAGCACTTGGACTACTAAAGCCCTGGACAGTAGTACTGAACCACCAGATTATAGTCTAATTGATCCAAAGGGGACAAATATGGATGAAACCGAGGCGGCATCGGTCGACTCAAACACTCAAGCGGACTCGGACAGTGTCGCCGTTCAAGCCACAGAGATCAGCAACAACGACAATCTAGTAAACATGACCACCAATATTGGTGGAGCCTTTTACATTACTCCCGAGTCCCGAGGTGTAGATGATGCTGATGGCGAAGCTCTTATAGAGGACTACCCCCCTGGCGAAGCTCTTATAGAGGACTACCCCCCTGGCCAAGCTCTTATAGAGGACTACCCCCCTGGCCAAGCTCTTATAGAGGACTACCCCCCTGGCGAAGCTCTTATAGAGGACTACCCCCCTGGCGAAGCTCTTCTAGAGGACTACCCCACTACTACAACAGCCTGGTTAAACTCAGCCTGCGAGGTCACAAACCTCCAGGACCTCCAAGTCCCATCACTAGAAGGGCCTCTCGTCTTGTCTATGGGCAGTAGTGGTCAAGACGTGACTGAAAACGGCCACCCAGGCTCTGTCTCCTCAATCCCTATTGTCCAAGAACCTCTAGTAAACATGACCACCAATATTGGTGGGGCCTTTTACATTACTCCCGAGTCCCGAGGTGGAGATGGTGCTGATAGTAGTAATGAACATCTACCAGACATGACTACCACCACCACCACCACCACCTTGGCCATGACCGACACACTGTCCCTAGTCTCCCCTGCTGCCTCCCCTGATGGTGGTGTGAAGGTTTACACTGACCTAACTACGGTGCCTCTTATCTTGACCCAGGTGGGGGAGGACGACCCCACTCCATACCCTGCTGCTGTGTGTCTGGAGGACATCTTCGAGCTCCACACCCAGCTACAGCCACGACCCTGGTGCTGGGTCTCAGCCACCAAGGAGCTAGTCACCACCACCATTACCTCAGCCAAGCATGTGCTCCTATCCCTGGGGGAAGCCGGGGAGGAGGTCCCTCCCCTAACCTCCACCTCCTCGCATGGAGGCAAAGAGACAGCAGAGGCGGAAGAGACACTAGTCTCGGGTGACAATGAGGGACAGCGGTGTGAGAGTGATAGAGGATCGGAGGGTGGGGGGGGGGAGAAGAAGAATGAGGAGGCTGAGATGGACAGTGAAACAACAGAAAGGAAGCAGGAAGAAGAGAATGATATTCAGGTAGAGAGGGAGGCGGCAGCAGCACAGACCACCCAGGAAGATAAACAAACAGATAGTGGAGGAGGCAGAGAGATGATGAGTGGCGAGACTACAGACAAAGGGAGGGTGAAGGAGGAGAGGGATGAGAAGGGAGGAAGACTCGGAGGGATGACGAGTGAAAAGCAAAGCGACATATGTAGTAGGAGGATATCAGATAGAGCCCCCCCCCAAAAAGAGAGGGATTATAGGAGTAGAGAGGGAACAGTGAAAACAGAGGAGGAGGAGAGGAACATGATCCAACTGGAAGAGGAGGAGGTAAAAGAAGAATATGACACCGCCACTGTTTACAATGAAAAAGAGGACGATGATGTTCTGACCAAGGAGCCACTGACAGAGTCTCCCCAGGGAGGCCAGGGAGAGAGGGATGAAACGTACAGAGACAGAGAGGAACGAGAGGTAACCCAGGTAAAGCAGACAAGTCCCGAAAGGCTCGGTCCTGTGGTCAGTACTATGGTCAGTCCTATGAGCAGTCCTATGAGCAGTACTATGGTCAGTCCTATGAGTAGTACTATGGTCAGTACTAGGAGTAGTACTATGGCCAAAGCAAGATGGAGAAGCAAAGCTACAGCAGTGGAGGAAGAGGGAAAACCAAAGTTACCAGAAAAAGAGACAGAGGAGAAACTAGAGGATGAAGTGAAAGATAAAACCGCAATGCCTAATCCCCTGACAGGTCCTATGATGTCATGTCTGATGACGAGACAGAGAAGGAAAGACCTAGCTGCCGCAAAGGAGGAAGACAAGAAGACAGATACAGAGACGGAGGAGGGTGTCGCTCCAACCAAGGTGAAGAATGTGACGCCGAGAGAGCCTCCGAAACAAGGAAGCCAGGAAGAGAGAGAGACAGAAAAACCAGAGAAACAGGAAAAGGAAAAAACTGAAAGGCCCCGTCTTGTGGAAAGTCATGTGATGAGAGCACGAGGGAAAAGCAAAGTGACGTATGCAGAGAAAGAGAAGGAGGAAACAGCGGACACGGCAAAGACTAAAACAGTGAGTCCCGTGTCGTGCCCTGTGACCAAACGGAGAAGGAAAAGCCTGCCCACAGAGGACAAGGAGAGGAAGACAGAGAGAACTGCAGAGAAAGAGACGGAGGATGGAGAGAAGAACAAGAAGAGAAAACAGGGGGACCAGCAGGTAGCGGAGGAGAGAACCAAAATACAAACTCCCACTAGACCCATTTCCCAGAGAAGGAAAAGCAAATCAGTAGAGACAGTAGAGAGAGAAGAAGAGAAACATGACACTGAAAGTAAAGAGATAGATAGACCAGAGGAGAACACTAGTACATTAGTAATGACTGAGAAGCCTCGGTCAAGTCCCGTGACAAGAGCCAGACAAAAAAGCTTAACTGCAAATGTAGAAAAAAGGCCTAATACAACAACGGTAGAGGTAGCTGGGCAGATAGATGGGAAGCAGGACAAGGCAAAAGATAACACAGAAATGCTTAACCTTGTGTCAACTCCCGTTACTGGCTATGGAAGGAAAAGCAAGGCCGCAGCAGAACAGGGGGAAGAGGAGGAGAAGCCAAAGAGAACTCCAGCGAAAGACCCAGACCGACAGAGAGGGAAACCAGAGGGGGAGGCGAAAGAGGAACAGAAACCCGACACTATAACGAGTCCTATGACGAGAGGTCAAACAAAAGAAGCTGCGGAAGCAGAAAAGAAACATCCAATCATCTCAAGGCCACCAGCCAGTAGTGGTGGTGAGACTGAGAGTGATACAGAACAAGTGAAAGATAGAGGGCGGAAGGATGATAAGAGGAAAGAAAGAAGAGACAGTATCCGGGAGAAGGGTGGAGGAGGCGCACCAGCCAACACAATTATCGGTGAAGAGACAAAGAGTCTTAAGTGGATAAAAAAGAAGCAGAAATGGAAGGAGGATAGTGTGGAATTCGAAGAAAAAGAGAACGGGAAAAACGATCACGAAAGTGATGTTTACAAAAAGGTGAACGAGAGAGCGACAACAAGCAGTGTTGCACTAGAGCATTGTTACCATCTGAAGCTGTCTGTCTGTCAAGCAGAGGAGAGGAAACAGACAGAGGAGGTGGAGGAGAGAGAAAGGAGTGATGATAATAATAGAAAGACAAGAGGAGGGAAAACAGTCTTAAAGTACATGAAAACAAAGGGAATAATAGAGGAGGAAAGACAGAATTCTCACAAAGGAGTAGAGGAGACATTAGGACAGGAGAACCCTGAGGACGGACACATGAAAGATAGTAGTGGTAATGAGATCTACTCCGCCTCTCTTCCCCCCAAGAAGAGACAGAAAAGAGGAGGAGGAGGAGGCGCTGGGAAAGAGGGGAAAGCCAAGGCCACCAGACAACAGATAACGGTGACCGAGCCCGTGGCGAACAATGGAGAGAACGAGACGTGTTTAAAGGAGGAGGAGGAGGAGGACAATGAAGCCGACTCTACCAGAAGAAAACCAAAGATGAAAGGAGAGAAAAGAAAAGCAGACGAAAGAGGGGACAGTAGGGAGAGGAGGATGGAGGAGGAGGTAAAGAACAAGAGAATTCAAGCTACAGAGGAGGAGCCCACCTGCTCCACTGTAAGGGATACTGAGACAGAGAGAACGGGAGGAGGGAGAACTAAAAACAAGGGGCCGTGTTGTAAGTCCTTGGCTAAGACAAAGGCTAAGAAAGAGGCAATCCAGTCATCCAATCAGAGGGGAGAGAAACGTACCACAGTGAAAAGGGGAGGAGGGGCCGTTGACGCTCCCGCTTCTAAACACAGCAAACGGGAGGATCAGCAAGTCCAGTGCCACACACACACACACCAGACAGAAACAGGGTGAAAAAAGTGGTGATGGAGAGAGTAAGAAAGAGGCGGAGCGACAGAGTGGCTAAGAGGCATCGACAGAGGAAGTGAGAGAGGAGAGAGAAGTAAACGAAAGAGAGAGAGGTGGAGAGAAGAATGACGCAGGAAGCAATGAGGGGAGAGCGACAGCGTGATGTATAAATGTCATTATTCACAGTTTATTAGATTCAATTTTAAAATATTGTTTTTAAAAATCCTGAGAATAGTCCTTAAACATAAAAAAAATCAATTGGTTTACAAAGTATTGTATTATGTCTTCACATACCACATCCCTTTTTAAAGCAAAACCAAAATAAGACAAAAAATATTCTTCAACAAATATATATTATGTTTTTTTTCGTTTTAAAACAATCACATTAAATGTATGGCTTTAAATAACAGAGAGTGTGATACCACTTTTCACGGCACCTTAAGGCAGTAGAGCAAGGAAAGTAATGTTAAGAAGTCATAGCTATGTACATTGTAAACTATGCTTTACAGCTAGTGGGCCACACACATACACACACACTAGGGGTGGGCATCGACGATCGATAATTGATCGATAAGGATCTTGGTCGATCACAAAATAAAACATTTGGTCGATCACAATTTTTTTTTTTGTGATCGACCAAATGTTTTATTTTGTGATCGACCAAGATCCTTATCGATCAATTATCGATCGTCGATGCCCACCCCTAACACACACACACACCGAAGTAATGATGCACAACCCCTTTATGTAGTTAACCATCCCGTCAGAGAGCAGCAATATAATGTCCATATATTCGCTGCCCTAAGCAGGGGATGTCTGTGATTATCTCTAAACGGCCCCAAGCTTCAGTCAGTCTTTTTATCGGACGAAGCTAGTCCGTTACTATTATGCATTTCCCCATTGTTGTTTCCTGCCTTCCCATTGGTCAGGGGCGAGGATGACACCATGGGGTGGGTCGGGTCTGGCCGGAGGTACTCGAGGGCCAACCCCCGGTAGGTGGGGTGTGTCGTCAGCGCGGCCAGCAGCTCCTCTGCGGACACACAACAAAACACACTCAGGATTTCATGGCCAACCTACTCAGGGTATATACAGGAATCTTGAGATTCATTTGAAAGTGACAGTCGGATCTAAGTGACAGTTGGATCTAAGTGACAGTTGACACTAGAACAGCCGTGTCTATGTTACCTACTTCATGCCAACCAAGTGCAACACAGGACAAAGAGTGACCGAGAAATGAAAGCTTGTTTGGACCCATGGAAGTAAAAATAAGTAACTTGGTTATAGCTCATCTAAAATCCCCTCAAAGTAGTCTTGGGGAACAGGCGTATTTAGTAGGACACTCATCACACTTTAGACAAGCATCTTAACAAGATGGATCTGGTTGTTTATCGGTTAAGTTCATACTGGTTTTCTCTGTGTACCACATGTACAAAAGAAGAGATTTGGTGAGGCTGCATTCTCATTTTATGCACCCAAATTGTGGAACGCACTGCCAGTTTACATTAGGGATGCAACCTCAGCTAATATGTTCAAGTCAAGACTAAAAACCTTAAAAATTATACATATTAATTATTATACGTTTTTAATATTGCCTTAAAATGACTAAATAATTAAATTAAGATTATAAAAACCCCATCCTTTTAATATTGCATTTAAGTTAGAAAATAATTAAATTAAGATTATATAATGATTAAAGCACTTTGAGCTGCAACGTTTGCAGGAAAAGCACTATACAAATAAAGTTATTATTATTATTATTATTATTATTATTATATGCAGCGAGAGACTCACCCTCAGTGGGCTGCCCTCTAGTGGACAGCTCGGTGTACATCTCGTCTGAGTGGTACTGAGGGATTCCGACCAGCGCCCCCATCAGGTCACCCAGCTCCACTGCATCCAGGCTCCCTTTATCGTTTCTATCGTACAGCTGCGACATACAATGAATGTACATGTTCCCTTACTATGATACAAGGTTTAACATACTGACACATTAAAAGCGTTGTTTTTTAATGTGAAAAAAACCATACTGACACATGACACCTCTCACTTACTGACACATGACACCTCTCACTTGTCTCTAAGGTCAGTACAAACACACACACACACACACACACACACACACACACACACACACACACACACTTACAGTGAATGCAGTGTGAAGGAGACTCTTGAATCCCACGAGGCCGGACACCGCTGTCACACTCAGATAGATCTTTCGGAGATCCACAACGTTATCCTGTGTACACACACACACACACACACTACATTATTTACACACTCAAGTACACGCACACACTGCTAGATCCACAGCTTTATTTTATTTTTTTACACATTGATTGTATTCCTTTTCTCTTACACACAAATGACATTACTGAGATCAGTGCGAGATCTTCAGATTCAGATAACGTTTATTGCCATTATGCTTGACACATATAGGAATTTGCTTTGGCGTTACAGTAGGTGCATTTATGCTTTTTTCACGTGTATACATGAACAAAAACAAATGCAAAAAACAGGACAACACAGGACAGACAACAGTGCATTGGATAGTGCTACATATATAAAAGTGCAGTGCAGAGTTTTTACAGTGAGTCCAGTGCATATTAAGTCCTGGGCAGACTTGGGGGTGGGGGGGAGGGGGAAGCCAGAGTCATTTATCACCCCTGCAGGTGGGGGGGGGGGGCTACTGGTTAGTTTACCTTTGAGTAGAGAGCCCAGACCTTGGCTGCCGTCTGTCTGTCTGACAGTCCCAGGAGAACGGTCAGCTCATCCACAGTGGCCCGCCAACCCTCACCTGACTGACACCTGTCAATCATCCCTTTCAGTGCTGCCTCTAACTCTGATGTTTTCCGACTTGAAGAGAAAGATGGAGAGATGAGAGAGAGAGAGACATAAGCCATCTTTACACTGCTTATCCCATCACTGTGCCACTAAAATTATACAAATATTAATTTACCTAGACAATCTATTTTGTTCATTTAAGACGACGGCATAAAGTCTTTCCACACAAAAGGTAACAATGCATCTCTTGTGCGCAACACTGATGTAGGAAGCTGATGTTGATGCCAGCGGTTGAGATAGCACTCGTTCTCTCCAAAGTGAATCAAAATGCAACTTTGATAACTCGTAGAAGAGAACAATAGGAGATATTTCTGTAGGGGCAGATTTTAGGTGGCTTGTCATATTTACACAGAACTATGACGGTACAGTGGTGGTGTGTCTCTGATCAGTGTCATATCAGTGTAAAGATCAGACCATCAACAGAAGTTAAGGACACAAGTTATGAGAATAACTGAATTCAAGTGTTGTTGTTGTTGTTGTTCAATTTGTGTGAATTCACACAAATTAGCGCATGTTTACCACACACACACACACACACGCGCACGCCCACACCTTACCCGTCCTTGTGCAGTAGTGTGAGTGTGGCCCTGGCAGGAGGCTCTATTGGAAGGGAGAGCGCTCCCAGCTTCTTCACCAGAACACGACCCTCCATCTCATAGTCGGTAGCAGGGATTCCCAGCTCCCTGTCAAAACATCACAGAGTTCACGCCTGCACGCACGCAAAACATCACAGAGTTCACGCATGCACGCACGCAAGCACGCACACACGCACGCACACAGTGAACTTACTTGGCCATGAGCTTCCGTACGTTGTCTGCATACAAGTTGGGGTCATCCTTCTCTTCCTGGGAGGGGGTGTAAACCGGCAGGTACTGTAGTAGCCAATGAGAGAACAGGACATTAATACGTGCAGGTACTGTAGCCAATGAGAGAACAGGACATTAATACGTGCAGGTACTGTAGCCAATGAGAGAACAGGACATTAATACGTGCAGGTACTGTAGCCAATGAGAGAACAGGACATTAATACTTGCAGGTACTGTAGCAAATGAGAGAATAGAACATTCATTCATCAAATGTAATTTAGAATATTGACAGTATCTCAGGAGATGGGCCTACCTCAACAGTGACATTAGTGTAGAACTGAGAAGTGGTGTGCCACAACGTCTCGACCCTGAGGTGAGGAAATCAATGTTAAGTGACATTAACATATTTACTGGATGTAGATCAGTGGAGGTTGGTGACGGTAGAAATTGGAGGACGGTTTTTACTACCACTCCTGACACCGTATTTGATACCATTCCTCATTCCATTCCATGTATTACACTGAGCCCATCTTCCGATGTCTACCCCACCCCCATCCTCCCCTAACTTAACAGTATTAACCGTATGTAGAGGACTCTTACCAGGATGTGCCCATATGAGTCCAACGAACAGTATCCTAACATGAGAGGGGGAAAAGAGAAAACAGGTTGAAGACTCAACTGTGTTATGACCTCACAGGTACGGTGACACTGCAAAACATGACATACAGTGACTGAGCTAAACTCTTACACACCCCTCATAGGTACGGTGACACTGCAAAACATGACATACAGTGACTGAGCTAAACTCTAACACACCCCTCACAGGTACGGTGACACTGCAAAACATGACATACAGTGACTGAGCTAAGCTCTAACACACCCCGCCCTGGCATGCCGTGGCAGTTCCCTCTACACAAGGATAAAGTAGAAGCCGCACACTCTCGTTCCAGATGCAAAAAAAGTGTATATTTATCGACAACGGTTTCTGTAAGACTTGACAAAAGGCTACGGCCGAAACCGTTGTCAATAAACATACACTTTTTTTGCATCTGGAACGAGAGTGTTCTAGAGGCTTCTACTTTATCCGTTAGTATTCTGCTCCTCCGTCGCCAGCACCTCGCCCAAGTTTTCTGCGGTGTGCGTTCTCTTCTTTTTCAATTAAGTAGTTCCCTCTACACAAACATCATGATTAAAAGACGTCAATCAGTCCATCAACATGATCCTACAGTTGAGCCTTGGTGGAATGAGCTCCCCACGGCTGTCAGAACTGCAGAGTCACTACCCACCATCTTCCGTCGTAGACTGAAGACCCATCTCTTCAGGTTACACCTTAACTGCTCCTGAGACATCTTCTGACCCTCACCACTACGTCTCCTAAAGACACCCGCTTTCCCCTCTACTGTGTCCCTAAAAACTTCTATTGCCTCCCTTGTACTGTTTCTCTGTTTCTCCAGTGTAAAAAAATAAAATAAATAGGTTTAGAAGAAGGTGATGGGAGAAAGTTTTTCCTTCTATCAATGGCCCCCCGGGCCTGAGCTGGATTACTCTTCCTGCTACGACTGGAGGATTGATGATTCACTTGCTTAGTATTCAAATGTATTGATTGTAAGTCGCTTTGGAATAAGGCGTCTGCTGAATGCCAAAAATGTAGTCCGGTCCACTCACCAGCTTGTTAGGGTACCGCAGCAAGACAGGCTGGACAGGGACTCCAGCTAAGAATGCACCTGGATGACAGAAAGGGGGAAATGGTCTCATATATTCTCTTTCTCTTTCTCTCTCTCTAAAAATGTTGCTGTTTGTTTGTCTCTACTCACCAGGCTTGAACTTGATCAGACCAGTCCCGTTAGAGGTGGTTCCTTCGGGGAACATCAGCATCTGATTCAGGAGATAGAGAGAGGAATACATTGAGATGGAGAGAGAGAGAGAGAGAGAGAGAGAGAGAGAGAGAGAGAGAGAGAGAGAGAGACAAAGGGGTAAAGATAGAAGTCTACATCTATACATTTACAGTTCCGCGCAGTATTTTTATCAGTGAGGTTGTGTATAGAGCACACAACATCTATATTGGTCTTGATATGATCTCCGTCGAACTCTGACCTTCGACCTCTAACCCCCCTCACCTACCTGAGGCCACTTTCCGTTGGAGGTAAGTCTCTCTTTGATGCGGGAGACACACTGCTTCCTGGAGTCAGGGTCCTTTCTGCTAACGATCACAGCCTGGTTAAACTCCAACAGAGCTGGAACACGGAGAGATAGTGGGGACAGAGAGAGAGAGAGAGAGAGAGAGTTGAGGTAAAAGATAGCACGAGTAGCCTCACACATCAGGGGGGGAGGCTGGTAAAGGTAGAACTAGGAGGACGGGCTCATTGTAATGCATTGAACCGACGGAATGAGGAAATGTATCAAACACTACTTCCACCATCCTCCACTCCAGACCACGTCAACACAAAAGAGTCCCTCTCATCCTCCCATCTCGTCCCACCACATTGCTCTGCCATTCTCCCATCCCCCCCCCCCCCCCCCACACACACACACTGCTTTCTCCTTCCTTCCTCTCTACATCATCATCATCATCATATTTCTCCCCCTTCTTCCCCCCCCCCATTCTTCTTCTTCAACATCTCCCTCCCTCCCTCCCTCTCCATCCCCACCCATCACTCACCCCCTACGACAGGCAGGCTGGTGTTCTCCGAGCGGGACACCACGGTGGCCAGTTGAGCGGGACAGAAGACCAGCATGTCCAGGAAGCTGCTGTGCGGCGCCACGGCCAGAACCGGCGCCTCTCTCAGACCCGCCCGCCGACCTTTGACCCGCATCCAGAAGAAGCCCAGGGAGAAGAACACCCCTCGGCTGAGCAGCAGGACCATCGGGTGGATCAGCCATCGCCTCCAGCCAGTCACCGGCTTCTCCCGCTCTTCCTTGGACAGGCCGGCCAATCGCAGCCGGGCGATAGGCCAGATAACGAGGAAGCAGAGCGCGGCGAGGGTCATTCGGATCGGAAAGAGGACACAGCCCAATACATAACCCTGTATGGGGGGGGAAATGGGTTTATGTAAAAAAAGGTTTTAGATGCACAGAATCTGCTTATTCGATAGTAGCTCCCTATTGTATTGACACTTGTGTGTGTGTGTGTGTGTGTGTGTGTGTGTGTGTGTGCTTGTTATGTAAAAAAGGTTTTAGATGCACAGAACCTGCTTATTCGATAGTAGCTCCCTATTGTATTGACACTTGTGTGTGTGTGTGTGTGTGTGTGTGTGTGTGTGTGTGTGTGTGTGTGTGTGTGTGTGTGTGTGTGCATGTGTGCGTGCGCGTGTGTGCTTGTTATGTAAAAAAGGTTTTAGATGTACAGAATCTGCTTCTTCGATAGTAGCTCCTATTGTTATTGACACTTGTAGGCTTATCCAGACAGTCCTGATCGTCGTGACTGATCAACACATGCATCATACGTCATTTGTCACGTTTCTTTCGTGCGCGTTTCTAAATGACGTCATGCATTGTGCATATGACTTGGCAGGTTTTGGAGGTTGTGATCGTGCAGTAGCCTATGTGTTAAGTTTTGGGGGGAATGAGGATGAGAAAACTAGCAATTGGGCTAACCAGCCCTACTGCGCATGTGTGACGTGCACTCCAATATGAAGCTGTTTGGACAAAGATAACAATGTGTTGCATAATCCTTCTGGTGGATCATATGATTGTTGATATGTTCGGCCCATGCATGCATAGATAGATAGACACATGCATATTACCCATGCAAACATACACGCACACTCTCTCTGACGGATCAACAATCAACTGTCCTTTCCAACAATAAACTTCATCTGATTTTCTTCAAGCAAAGAGAAAAACAAACGTACCCGAATCCTCTGTGCCGGAGTTAGGATCACTTTGTGCACAAATGGGTGTGGATGTCTCTCCATGGCGACTCTGTAACCTGTAACTAACCCTGGATGTAACTATGTAACCCTGTTGTGTTTGGACTCTGTACCTGTGCGTGTGAAGGGTTAACTGCAGTGTGCGTATGTGTCCGTAAAACGTCAAGTCCAAACTATCCGAGCGAACGCATGAGAATGAATCGGATAAGAAGTGTCCTTGTTTAGAAGAACATCCAGATTAAATGTAGCGAAGAAAACTGCGATGCAGGAGGAGATCCGAGTGCAAATCCACTCCCCGCGCGTTCATGTGAGAATAAAGATCCAATGTGAGAATAAAGATCCAAAAAGGTGAAAGTGATGAAGGTTAGAATGAACGAACGAACAAAATCGTGCAAAACAAATCGTGTAAAAATAGTACCGTAATTCCCAAACCAAACGCTGATTTCTCCTCCAACAAGAAGGAAAGTTCCCCAGTGGCTCCTACATGAACAAATAAAATCCCTCTCTCAGTGTGAGAGCCCACCCTCTTTAATGAGGGACCACCCTCTTTAACTCACCTGGCCCGCCCCCAAGAACAAACCTGACAACCCTCACATCTCCTCCTGGTTACACTGAGTAGAAACGAGTCCAACCGGTTATTAAAGAATAAAAGCCTTAAGTTAACGATGATTTTGTGAATCAGCGAGTGCAACAGGTTTTGACGCCTAGTCCTGGGCGAGAGTTGAACAACGATGATGCAATTATTTGTCATTCAAGGATTTTTTTTTTCAATGAGGAAAAACATTCGAGTCATTTCTTCAAAAATCAAGTCTTAATCGATCAATCCAAAACATGTATTTGTACAGCGCTTTCTTTTTTATATACACATTTAATTGTATAGCGTCAATTGCCTCTACAAGTGCCGTAACAAAACAATCCCCCCAAAAATATATAAACAATAAATACAAAACAAACAATATGAACTAACGACCCAACTCGACCCCCCCAAAAAATCAAGCCAAGGAACAAAACACCCCCCCAAGGGGGACACACATCTGGCTAAACAGTAAACTAATTTGGAATGTTGTTGTTGTGGTGCAAAGTTCAGGAGTCCATGACAACCAGGGACTGAGATTATGCTCTGTGTTTATAATGCACTCAGTTCTTCTTGAGCTTTTCTCTTATCAAGTCGGAGTCGCAGTGTCAACATATTGCATGCAATGTCCACTTGGCACTTTTCCAATCTTGGCCGGACATGACTGGTCTGACTGTAAGGGAATGAATGTACATGTAGGCTAGGCTAGGTACATGTAGGTTACCACATGTTGAGCCATGAAAGTGCCCACTGCCTCTCACTATTGTGCAGGGAGGAAGTGCTCATACCAAGACTCCACACACACACACACACACACACACACACACACACACCATACACACACACCATACGCACACACACACCATACACACACACCATACACACACACACACACACACCATACACACACACCATACGCACACACACACCATACACACACACCATACACACACACACACACACACACCCCCCAGATCCACAACAAACTTCTACAGATGCACCTAAAGACAGTATCCTGACTGGCTGTATGTATCATCACCACCTGGTATGGCAGCTGCCCTTCCCTGGACCCTAAGGCTCTACAGAGGGGGGGGGGGGGGGTGAAAATGGCCCAGACCATCACACACAGGCCGCAAACTGTGGGTAGGGCCCCTACCCATCTCCCCTAACCCTGCCACCCCCCTCCCCCCCTGACATGCATACAGCCTCCCCTACCCCTAACCATCTCCCCTGTCCCTACCACCCCCCCCCCCCCCTCCCCGTTCGCTAACTCTGTGTTCCATGTGCTCATGTTATCTGTTGCTTGTTGTTTCTGAGTTTTCCGTTTCTCCCATATTGTCAGCGTCTTTGAGCCTCGGAAAAGCGCTATATAAATATAATGAATTATTATTATTATTATTATTAAACTACCAACCATTCAGGACCTTTAAACTCTGAGAGGTGAAGAAGTGAAAGGCTTGGGAAAGATCACCAGGGCCCCCAGCCACTCCCTCTTCTCTTTGTTGCCTTCTGGCAAAAGGTACCAGAGCATCCAGATCCGGTCTGACAGGCTCCCGGAACAGTTTCTACCCGTAGGCCACCGCCTCCCTGAACACCCCCTTGAACTTGAGCTCAACACTAGTCGGTCTGTAGTGGTTGGTTAGACAGTAGGTCAACACTATTGCTACTATAGTAGCACTATTGAGCACCCTAAATTTCGTTGTTTGGTACCTGTACTGTAGCAATGACAATAAAGACCATTCATTCATAGTATTGCGGCCCCTTGCTCAACCATCACTACCGCAACAGTATCAATCACCACATTATTGCCACTATACATTCATCGCACCTTTGCAGTATTACTGTCAATTATTGCTGCACTAGGCCTACTACTTACACTGTTGTTTACTATTGTTATTATTCAGTCATTACTGCTGCTACTTACACTACTACAACCTTATGCACTACAATTGTCGCCTTGTTATTACTATATTATATTGGGTTACTAACTGTTGATTGTTGTAGACGAACGAGAAGTGAGAAGAAAGATCCCACGAGAATAGAATGTATGGAATTTGCTGTTGCCACTTCCGTCAGGTGTGAGAGGTGTAGCACCCTTTGTGTGTGTGTGTGTGTGTGTGTGTGTGTGTGTGTGTGTGTGTGTGTGTGTGTGTGTGTGTCATTGACGAAAATCACTGTTGGAACTTAGATTGGACTAAAATGATTCTGGTTGGTGTTTCTTCTGTGCATAGTAGACTGTATGACCGGATGGAAGACTGTTGAAGGATGGAAGACCAGGGGCCTCATTTATAAAAAAAAGTACTTGAACGTCATCGTTGACTTTCACGTAAGCACATTTTTCTAAACGGACGTAAGCATTATTTATAAAAACGGGCTGCGCATGTTTAAAATTGCGTAGGCCTACGTGCTTCCTTCTATAAATACCAACGCAGGTAAAATGAACGCAGGTGAATGAGGTTTGTATTAACGCCCAGTGATAGCGGCTCAATTGTAGCGGCTGAATTAAGCCAAGTGCTATAATATAGGGTAGGCGTTCGTCTGGAAGCGGGAGAGGGCAGAGAAGGGTGGCTTCTCTGTAAGTTGCGTTTGTAATGTTTGATCATGACTAACCAGTACTCAAGTTGTAAAAGAAAATCAGAGGAGGTGGTGGATTTTATCATATGAGGCATAAGACTCACGTTGAAATTGTATAAATCACTACGTTGACGTGGTTTTCTATGTACGACACGGGTAAGATCAAAATGATCTAAGTACTTTCTATAAATGAGGCCCCTGAAGTCACCCTGTAGATTTTGGTTTCCACTGACGTTCGGATGTTTTTCTCAATATGTTGTTAAACAAACCACCCTATAAGCAATAACATTTCCTGACAAAACTAACTTTCTATGTAGGTAATCACACCAGACTATTCAAACAGTGAAATGTTTTAATAAAAAACAAACAATTTATGTTCCAAGCCTCTATGGTATCTCCTTTGATCAATTCTTGATTCTGGGTCCACTGCATGCATGGTTAGGTAACCCTAACCCTACTGGCAATTACTTATTATTAGATTAGATTCAACTTTATTGTCATTCCAGAGTACAAGTACCAGACAACGAAATGCAGTTTAGCATCTAACCAGAACTGCAAATAGTGATATAGTGCGAAACATGATATTGTAGACAAAATAGGATATGTACAGTTAGGAAATGATAAGTATAGTAAGATAAGTACATAGGATATCGTGAGTTTAGAATGATAAGGTTCTATCTCCGTTTAGAATCATAAGGTTCTATCTCCGTTTAGAATCATAAGGTTCTATCTCCGTTTAGAATCATAAGGTTCTATCTCCGTTTAGGGTAGTTCAGAGATATTGACCGTCAAAGTTTTTACATTCTATTATGTTGTGTGAGATGGAACCTTTGTATTTTATTAATTACTAACTCAAAAATGTCAACATTTAAAAAAATAACACCACACAGGCATTAATAAACACCTAATGGATCAGATTATGTAAAAAAACTCAATTTTGACAAAAATGGAGATAGAACCTTATAATTCTAACGTCACCATATGTACAGTTATGAAGTGATACGTAGCCTATACAGTATGGTAAGTACAGTAGGTATACTACATAGTATGCACTGATCTATATTATTATGTAATCCGAGGAATATACTTGATTTTTATGTTTTAATGGATTATATTGTGCTAATTGTCATTGTAATTGATTTGTTATTAATGGACTGTACTATCTTTGTAATTCTACATGTATGCATCGTATAGTGTTGACCTCATTACCTGTGACCTCATACACCTGACACGTCACGTGCCCACCTGCCCCCTAGTGGCAAGAACTGTCACAATGAACAGCTATTGTAAACAATGCACCAACTATTGGCTCTCAGGAGTGATTACAAAATACACATTTTATTCATTTTCCTCTTTTTTAGAACTGAACAGGAGTCTTCAGTCACACACTCTGTAGCCTCACAATTCATAACATCTCTCTCCCTTGTTCTTTTCTTTCTCTTACACACACACACACACACACGTTTCAGTTCTCTGACGTTGGTGTGACCTTCATCCATCCCCATGGCGACTGCAGTGGGTGTACTCAGTAGAGTGAAGTGATCAGAACATTGCCAGAAAGAAGCAGAAAGCATATATCTGGAACACGTTGTAATCCTTCTATTTCTATAGCACAACGTAAAGAGCCTCTCTGATGATGACATCTCGTGACGTTAGAATTATAAGGTTCCATCTCCATTTTTGTCAAAATTTAGTTTTTTTTACATAATCTGATCCATTAGGTGTTTATTAATGCCCGTGTGGTGTTATTTTTTTAAATGTTTACATTTTTGAGTTAGTAATTAATAAAATACAAAGGTTCCATCTCACAAAACATAATGGAATGTAAAAACTTTGACGCTCAATATCTCTGAACTACCCTAAACGGAGATAGAACCTTCTCATTCTAAGCTCACGAAATGTCTGTTGATGAAGCTGTGCGCTGTACGTTTCCACTCTCATCTGTGTGACTCTGCTCAAGGAACTGCTGTGTTTGCGTAGTGTACCCTACCTACCCTATGCTTGTGGTTGGGGGCTCCAGGACACTTGGACAGGTCAGACGTGTCTTGTGAAACACAGGACTATAAATACACATTTAAAGAAATATTTTTTTTATTTATTGAAAAAGCATCCTTGAAAATTGCTAAAAACATTCAGCAGGAGGCTAGAGTGGCTGCTTCCCACCAACAACTAAACTAAACAACTACTGTACATGAACGTATACACAGCATGACTTAAGACAGTGAACGAACGGTAACAATGAAGTAGATAGTACTACTGACCCTGGCCCATGTCAAACAAGCAGGTGATTCTAAAATCACAGAATGGAATCGAAGAAGAAGCAGTCAATGCTCCGGGCGGAGGTTGAACTTAACCACTAACCAAACCCAAAACCTTAACTTCACACAAAGATCGAGAACAAAATGGTAATTCTGAGGTGATTGCAAATGCCCTTCATAGTCATCTAATGATTAACAATGAAGGGAGAGTTACCGGTACACGCAGACAACCACATATGCAGCGTGCTGCACAATTTGGTTAAACAGAATGAGACATTATGTTAAGGTCTGAAAATGTTTAAACAAACTGTCACACTGTATTTAAAATATTAAATTGAATTACAGAAGTTGTCTAGCTGTTTCAATTGCTGGAGAAAAGCATGGAAATTCAACTCCACTTTGCCGGAGTGCGCCGAGCAATTTCTGCAGTCGCTGTTTGATTGACTGCCTTTGCGGCCAATTGATCTCCTGATCCGGACCGTTGCCCTCTGTGACAATGTTGTTCTTTATACTAGCTTGTTTCTTCTTAGTTTTCTTCTTAACTCTAGGGGACAAATAAATCACAGATACCATTTTTCAGCGTGAGGAATATTTGGTAGGGATGGAATGTGTGAATGGTATAAATGATCCAACAGAGAGTTGAAGGTGCATGGAAAGATGAAGAATAGGGAATAGAACAGGCGGGATTGTATTTTGTTCAGTGAATAGGGGGATGAACTTACACCTGGTCAGGACAGCTTACCCCTCCTCAGAAGATACAGTGTGTGTGTGTGTGTGTGTGTGTGTGTGTGTGTGTGCACGTGCGCGCGTCTCACTTACGTTGGACCAGGAGAGCCGATTTTCTTCAGGAAACACAGACAGGGGTCTGCCCTAATACGGCTGTGGTGGCCAAACCCTGAGAGAACCAAACACAGAAAAAAAGAACCATGGAAATGAAGTGGTTTAAAAAACTCTGAAATAGTGAGCACTACGATACAGTGTACAATGGCTGGGCTAAAACAAGCTCCTTACATGCATATGGACATCATCCTGCAACTCTGTATGTGTGTGTGTGTGTGCGTGTAGCAGTGTGTGTCTGTAACAGTGTGTGTCTGTAGCAGTGTGTGTGTCTGTAGCAGTGTGTGTCTGTAGCAGTGTGTGTCTGTAGCAGTGTGTGTCTGTAGCAGTGTGTGTCTGTAACAGTGTGTGTCTGTAACAGTGTGTGTCTGTAGCAGTGTGTGTCTGTAACAGTGTGTGTCTGTAACAGTGTGTGTCTGTAGCAGTGTGTGTCTGTAACAGTGTGTGTCTGTAACAGTGTGTCTGTAGCAGTGTGTGTGTCTGTAGCAGTGTGTGTCTGTAGCAGTGTGTGTCTGTAACAGTGTGTCTGTAGCAGTGTGTGTCTGTAACAGTGTGTGTCTGTAGCAGTGTGTGTCTGTAGCAGTGTGTGTGTCTGTAGTAGCAGTGTGTGTCTGTAACAGTGTGTGTCTGTAGCAGTGTGTGTCTGTAGCAGTGTGTGTGTGTTACGGTACATGTGGGAAAACTAGGGTTAGGGTTAGGTGTTAGGGTTAGGGGTAGGGTTAGGGTTAGACATGCCAGCATGTACTAAGTCACCCTAGCACCTAATCCTAACCCTAGTTTTCCCACATGCACCGTATTCCCACATGTACCGTAACATGTGCATGAGAGCAGTACCATGTTTATAGGCTCCAATAAGCAAAGAGTGGTCTGCCTCGTCATCCCACCATGCGGGGAGTCCAGTCCTGTCCACTTTGGGCATGGAGAACTGCAGCTCCCTGGGACAGAGAGGGTTACAGATTAAGAGTTAGGGGCGCTTAGGTGGCGTAGCGGGTTAAGCGTTGACCATGTAACCGCAGGGGTTCCCGGTTCGATTCCGGCCGGGGACATATCCTGCATGTCATCCCTCCTCTCTCTCTCACCCATCCTTCCTGTCTAAATCTCTACTGTATCCGTCAATAAAAAAAATAATGAAAAATATGAGTGGGACTGCCCCACTCAGAAAAAAATTACTTAAAAAAATAATAATAAAAAAAGATTAAGAGACACGTGGTTCTAATGGCCCTGCTGGTTGGAGCATGGTGCGGGACAGGTACTATAAGGGATTTGGTCCTTATTAATCCCTCTTTGGCCCACATTATGTGTTTTACTGAATGTTACCAGGAGAGGCTTGTGGAGGTAGACATCAGAGGAAGAGCTTACGTTGAGCCTGTACTCTCAAAAACATTTTTTGTGTAATTTTCTTTTTCTGAGTGGGGCAGTCCCACTCATATTTTTCTTTTTATTGTGATAGAGATAGTAGAGATATAACAGGAAGTATGGGTGAGAGAGAGAGAGAGAGGAGGGATGACATGCAGGACATGTCCGCGGCCGGAATCGAACCGGGAACCATGCGGTTACATGGTCAAGGCTTAGTCCGCTACGCCACCTAAGCGCCCCCTGTACCTCCACCAGCCAAACCCAGACTTTCAAACGTGTGTTTATAATGCATGGAATGGAATCAATGAGGCCCAACCTTCTGCCCATGTCTACCTCTACAAGTCTTCCCTAACCACCAGTTCTAAGAGTTCTAAGAATGTTCCACCAGTTCTAAGAATGTTTATTTGTTCTTACTGTGCGTTGACTCCCTCCATCACTCTCTGCGCCTGGTCTCCAATGAAGAAGTACTTCAATACATAGTGGACAAGCAACCTCACCAACAACCTGAGACAGGGAGGGGAGAACCAACACGAACACGAACACACACCCACACACTATTAGTGTTAGTCCCATTATACTTGTGAGAAATGTATGAGAAAAGTAAATCTGTAAAGAAAACATAATTGCCATGATCACTTTCCTACGGAGCCCCCCTGGGGTCACATGGTAGAATTTTTCTTTTTGGATGTGTGAATCCGTTCCCTCGATTTAGTAATTCGTTCCCTGGGTTTAGTAATTCGTTAGGGTTAGGGTTAGGCCCTACGAGCCAGAACGATCGCAAGGATTCGAACCCTAACCCTAATCCTTGCGATCGTTCTGGCTCGTAGGGCCTAACCCTAACCCTAACGAATTACTAAACCGAGGGAACGGATTCACACATAAAATAATTGTTTTCTACCATGTGACCCCAGGGGGGCTCCGTACTTTCCAGCAAATTCTCAGATGAAATGCAAAACACAACACAGGACCGGCATACTTGCGGGGACAGAGTCTGAGATGGAGAATGAAGCTCTGGTCCAGCAGTCGTTCAGGCGCGTAGCGCTCCAGCCACTTCTCATCATAGGGCTCCTCCAACTCCCCCGCCATCAAGTCTGGCCCTAGCAGAGACAGGGTATATAGAGGAATCTTGAGGTTAATTTGAAAGTGACAGTTGGATCTAAGTGACAGTTGACACTAGAACAGCCGTGCAGAGAGGTCGACACTAAACCTAAACCAGTGACTGGTACTGACCCTACTGTAATATAGTCTGGGAATTCGGTTGTTAAGTCGTAACGTGTTTCCCGGGTCCAAAGTTGGCTGAGGCGCTGTCTTCGAAATGCCTCAGTAATAATAATAATTCATTATATTTATATAGCGCTTTTCCGAGGCTCAAAGACGCTGACAAACATGGGAAAAACGGGAAAGTGCTGCTGTGTCCCTTGTTGTATGAATAGATCCCAGTCTAAAAAACGATTAAACTGTCATTCTACCGCTGTAGTACACTGGTACTCTGGTGCAGGGAATTTCTGGTTTGGACCCGGAAATTGCTAAACGTCACGTTTGACGTCAGACTTAACAACCGAATATAGTCATAGCTCCTTCTAGTCCAGAATTCCCACTCTGTGGGGAAGGAGGGAGGGGAAAGTGGGACAGTTTAGTCCGAAGTCTGACTTGACTTCTCGAGGCCAGGAGCTTATGCCTAAAACTCACCACCTAACCCGTGTGTGTGCGTGGCGGAAACTTGCGTGAGAGCGCCTCTCATACTGGCTGTGTGGCTGTTCTAACCTGTTAACATGGGCTGTGTGGCTGTTCTAACCTGTTAACATGGCTGTGTGGCTGTTCTAACCTGTTAACATGGCTGTGTGGCTGTTCTAACCTGTTAACATGGGCTGTGTGGCTGTTCTAACCTGTTAACATGGGCTGTGTGGCTGTTCTAACCTGTTAACATGGGCTGTGTGGCTGTTCTAACCTGTTAACATGGGCTGTGTGGCTGCTCTAACCTGTTAACATGGGCTGTGTGGCTGTTCTAACCTGTTAACATGGGCTGTGTGTCTGTTCTAACCTGTTAACATGGGCTGTGTGGCTGTTCTAACCTGTTAACATGGCTGTGTGGCTGTTCTAACCTGTTAACATGGCTGTGTGGCTGTTCTAACCTGTTAACATGGGCTGTGTGTCTGTTCTAACCTGTTAACATGGGCTGTGTGTCTGTTCTCACCTGTTAACCGCCTGAATGAGACTCATACTGTACGTGCCGCTGAGGTAACGGGAGGTTAATGACGTGTGTGTAATATAATTTTAGCCCTTAGACCTCAATTTCAATCTAGAGGCAAATGTTGTTTCTGGGTCAGCCCAGACTGTGTGTGTGTGTGTGTGTGTGTGAGTGAGAGTTAGAGTGTGTGTGAGTGTGTGAGTGTGTGTGTGTGTGTGTGTGTGTGAGTGAGAGTTAGAGTGTGTGTGAGTGTGAGTGTGAGAGTGTGTGAGTGTGTGAGTGTGTGAGTGTGTGAGTGTGTGAGTGAGAGAGTGTGTGTGTGAGTGTGTGTGTGTGTGTGTGAGTGTGTGTGTGTGTGTGTGTGTGTGTCAATCAGAAACATCTAGAACAAACCCAGGCCTTACCTCCACGGTGTAATGGACTCTTCCTAGAGGGGTTGATAAGTTGCCACAGGAAGTCTTTGAAGCCTCCGTCCCCCTCGTAGTTGCGTAGGCTCACTACGACCATGGAGCGGCAGACCTCCGCCACGTCCTCCTCCGCTGCCATCAGCCTCCTGACCGGCTTCATTATCTCTTTCCAGCGCCCCCATCTGCATGGGAGGGGTATTACAGGTTAACAACACAACGTACACAAAAATATGAATTCCTCTTTCATTGGTGTACTCAACTCTGGGTGTAATACGTCTTGCATAGGTCTCGCTGGTACAAAGAGTGCTTGGTCCTCGGTATCATGTTCAAAAGCTTTGTGTCGTCAATCATTTTAATTAATACATTTTTACATTTAATTTTAGGTACAAACACACATTTGTATTCAGTTTCCATGGCTTATGACAGACTTATGATAACACACACCACACACACACACACACACAAAACAGAAGAAAATAATAGTGTACATTTGTAACGTGCAACATTGCTTAAAGCTATGGAGACATGGAGTCTTTACTGTCTGGAGCTCTAAGTATGCAGAAGAACCGCAAGCAGGGTATATACAGGAATATTGAGGTTAATTTGAAAGTGACAGTTGGATCTAAGTGACAGTTGACACTAGAACAGCCGTGTCTATGTTACCTACAGTGAAAGGATGTAGAATTGTGATGTACGGGACAAAGACAATGAGAAGCAAGATGGCTGACTGACTAACCCAAAATTGAGCAGTGCTTTCTCTATGTTGGAGCAGACTAGGGGCTCCAAGGGTCCGTCGGATAACGAGCTGTCCTTGGGACCCTTGCGGCGTCTTTTATGTTGCTTTTGCTGCCGAGCAAGCAAGGCTGCCTCGCCGTCGTACAGGGGGTCGTCTTTCTCGCTGGCAGACGAGTTGACCTGGCCTATGTACCTCTTCAAGTTCCTCAACCTGGGGGTGTCGATCACCAGACTGGTCTGCAGAGGGAAGGAGGGATGGAGATGGAGATGGAGAGAGAGAGAGAGAGAGGGGGGTCAGAGATAATGGTTCAATATTGGAGGTCAGGAAGTACTCTGGGCCCGATATGAAGGTAGTAATGAGTCCTACATATTGGAGGTAGAGTCGCCGTCTAATGATCACAAGGTTGGCAGATCAGCGGTTCGAGACCCGGCTGGCCACATGTCGAAGTGTCCTTGGGCAAGACACTGAACCCCAAAATTGCTCCCAGTGAGCGGGCCGGCCGGCGCCTTGCATGGCAGCTTGCCGCCATTGGTGTGTGAATGTGTGTGTGAATGGGTGAATGAGAGGCCGTTGTAAAGCGCTTTGGATAAAGGCGCTATATAAGTCAGCGCATTTACCATTTAATGAGTCCTACATGTTGGTTACCTGCTTGGTGACAGTCTCCACGTCTACATTGGCCCTGTCGGCCCACTTCCGCCAGAAGTCTGGGTCGTCAATCTCAACGTTAGAGCGACTCTTAGATGCCACAAAGCTGGCCTAGGGAGAGAGAGAGAGAGAGAGGTTGAGGGAGGACACTGTGACAGAACATAGTCACTGTGACCTTGTGAACAGCAAAACAAAAAACACAAAACCCTTTGCCAATGATTGGCTATCAAAGAATTGTACCAAAGAATTTCACTGTACGGCCGATGAAAGACCATTTGTGGACCAGAGTTTGGACCAGATGTGCGTGTATGCATTATTTGTCTAATCTGGTAGCTTGACGCACAGTAGAATCACACGAGCATGCACGCACGTGTGCACACACACACAGACATAGACACACACACACACACACACACACACCTTTGAGAAGGTGGGGCCCTTGTCCTGACTGTCAAAGGTGATGGTGGTGCTCCTCCTCTCCAGGATCTGGTCAATGTCCTCCTCACAGAAGTGAGAGTCCTCCTCGTCCTCCATTACCGCCGCGTAGGCTCCCTTCTTCAGCATGGTCTCCACCTCCTGCTTGGAGAAGCTCTGGATCTGAGGAGGAGAGGGGGGAGGAGGAGGAGGAGAGGGGGGAGGAGGAGGAGGAGGGGGAGGAGGGGGAGGAGGAGGAGGAGGAGGAGGGGGAGGAGGAGGAGGAGGAGAGGGAGGAGGAGGAGGAGGAGAGGGAGGAGGAGGAGGAGGAGGAGGAGGAGGGGGAGGAGGGAGAGAGAGAGTGTGTTCATAGATGTTAGTGCAAGTTTCAAGAAATGCTGACAAGCAGTTGTTCCATGTCTGTTGTTGCTCTGTCTGCTCCAGTGATACTGTCGACTAGACCCACGGCCCTGAACATCAGCTGATTAGTCAATCAGGTGTGATAGCGCTAGGCTGGAACCAGAACCTTGACCCCACTGCGGCTCTCCAGGACCAGGATTATCACTGAGAGCAGAGAGAGAGAATAAACAGCTGCTGGATATGGAAGTAGCTCTATGTCGCTCCCTGGTGGACTAGGTAGAATGTCGTGACGTTAGAATTATAAGGTTCTATCTCCATTTTTGGTCAAAATGAAGTTTTTTTTTTTTTTTACATAATCTGATCCAGATTAAAAAAAATACGCTCAATATCTCTGCACTACCCTAAACGGAGATTGAACCATAAGCTCACGAGCTGTTGGATATGGAAGTAGCTCTGTCGCCCCCTGGTGGACTAGGTAGAATGTGTCACCATAATGTTTATACCTTTCCAGTCCCATCAGATGCACAACAGTGCTGTGGCCTCGGGGCTTCAAACAGAAGAGGACTGTTATATAATCCTGACATCCCCTTGTGAAAGGCGGCCTGCACGTTTCACCCTCCTACCATGATATGATACATTTGTGTGTGCCTATCAAATATTACAATACTCATTGTTTAACCTTAAACATACTTTAAGTGTGACCACCCTCAGGACATAAACTGACCACTCTTAGTCAACATGCTTTTCTCTGTAACTGGACCTGAGCCAGATTAGGAGACCACAGCTAGTGGGGACCAGTATAGGTTACCAGTGTTGGTTACCAGTATAGGTTACCAGTATAGGTTACCACTACCAGTATAGGTTACCAGTGGTCAGCAGAACAGAACAGCATGGACAGGATAGAGCCATGTATGGGAACTAATGTCAGTATTGTAAGTTACGAGGTAAAGCTATTCCCTCTCTGTGAACAAGTATATAAGCTGTAACTTCCATCAGTACTTTGCTCGGCATCTCCTATGTCGCAGCCATGCTTGAAGCTTGGACCTAACAGAGCATGCTGCCTTGGAAACATCTGTACAAGAGAATGTAACCCAGATCTGCCTAATACAATGATTACCATTCAACCTTCTCTCTGAGTCATCAATGTCATTTCCGGCCACCTGACTAAAGATCTCAATATATCATACCGCAACACTAACACTAGCTTGTGTGTGTGTGTGTGTGTGTGGGTGCTCAGGCCAATGACACAGAGGTATTCTTTGCAGCATGACATGGTGCATTGTCATGCATGAAGATGATTATACTACGGAAGGCACGGTTCTTCTTTTTGTACCACGGAAGAAAGTGGTCAGTCAGAAACTCTACATACTTTGCCGAGGTCATTTTCACACCTTCAGGGACCTTAAAAGGGCCTACCAGCTCTCTCCCCATGATTCCGGCCCAAAACATGACTCTGCCACCTCCTTGCTGACGTCGCAGCCTTGTTGGGACATGGTGGCCATCCACCAACCATCCACTACTCCATCCATCTGGACCATCCAGGGTTGCACGGCACTCATCAGTAAACAAGACTGTTTGGAAATTAGTCTTCATGTATTTCTGAGCCCACTGTCATGCTGCAAAGAATACCTCTGTGTCATTGGCTGCTATAGGCATAAAAGGAGAGAAACTCATGGTGTGGCCCCCATCTTCCCCTGACCTCAACCCTATTGAGAACCTTTGGAGCATCCTCAAGCAAAATATATATGAGGGTGGGAGGCAGTTCACATCAAAACAGCAGCTCTGGGAGGCTATTCTGGCATCCTGCAAAGAAATTCAAGCAGAAACTGTCCAAAAACTCACAAGTTCAATGGATGCAAGAATTGTGAAGGTGATATCAAAGAAGGGGTCCTATGTTAACATGTAACTTGACCTGTTAAGATGTTTTTGTTTGAAATAGCTTTTGATTTCAGTAAATATGACCTCCTAATATGACCTCCTAACCCTAAATTCATCAAATTACCATTTTTAGTTCTTTACAACCTATAAAATGTTTTGAAACTCTGTTGTGCATAATAATTTGGAACAGTGCATTTTGAGTTTTTTATAAAAATAAAAAAAACTGTTATCATTGGTAGGTTTGTTCAATAAAATTTGAATTATACTCTAACGGTTGATGACTTGAAAATTATACTGATTGTCATTTGCATCGACTATTTAGGAAAATCTGAGAAAAATATCATTTGCATAATAATTTGGAACGAGGTGTATACAGGAATCTTGAGGTTAATTTCAATACCTTTCTAAGACTTTTTAAAGACCTTGTCAATATTTTTCCAGACCTCACCACCACTTCGAGCTGTAACCGTTTACATCAGTAACACCTTTAACTTAACAGTTTTAGTTTGCAATAGACTAGACCACTATCATACAACACGATGTCCGGTTCATCTTTGTTTTTTAATAAAACTAATAAATTCACGAACTTTTACTAAAAGTTTTTAGGACTCAAACTCTTTGGACAGAGTCCAATTCAGAAAATACCTACAAAATTAAAGACCTCATAAAATTGTGATAAGACTTTTTAATACTTATTAAGGGTCTTGATTTTCCCAAAATTGATTGATCAACTTTTAATACTTTTCAAGACACCGCGGATACCCTGACTAGCCTCCCCTGGTGGGTGTGTGGTGGGCGGGCTGGGCCAGTCTCACCCCACTGTGGCGTTTCTCCGCGCTGCCGCTCATACTCTGCAGCACAGCCTGGTCCAGACCCAGCTTCAGACCGGCCTTGTCCAACATCAGCCGCTCACACGAGTTCCTGGTCACGAGACGGTACACCTTCACCGCCTTCGTCTGACCGATACGGTGACAACGAGCCTGGGCCTGAGAGAGGCGGAGAGAGAGAGTAGACTGAAGACCCGTCTCTTCAGGTTACACCTTAACTGCTCCTCCTGAGACATCTTCTGCCCCCCAGCACTGCGTCTCCTAAAGACACCCGCTTTCCCCTCTACTGTGTCCCCTAAAAACTTCTATTGCCCCCCTTGTACTGTTTCTCTGTTTCTCCAGTGTCAAAAAAACAACAAAAAAGTATAGGTTTAGAAGGTGATAGAAGAAGGTTTTTCCTTCTATCAATGGCCCCGGGCCTGAGCTGGATTACTCTTCCTGCTACGACTGGTGGACTGATGATTCACTTGCTTAGTATTCAAATGTATTGATTGTAAGTCGCTTTGGAATAAGGCGTCTGCTAAATGCCAAAAATGTAAATGAGAGGAGGTGAGAGAGAGAGATCAAGAGATCAGAATCATGTCCATGACGCCAAATGCAAATCAACAGTCTCAGTTAAGTTAGCGCTAGCTAGCTAAGCCCAGCACGGACACTTCATCACTCACTCACAAAACCATTTAACAGTTTTCATTATTTATTTTTGTAATGCTAGTAAGTAGCAATAACAGGAACTAGTTGTGTGATAAAGGGCCTCCACGGTCGGTCAGAGGACAAAGACCCAACCTGCAAATCGTTCTGAGGGTTCCAGTCTGAGTCGAAGATGACGCAGGTGTCTGCAGCGGTCAGGTTGATGCCCACGCCCCCCGCACGCGTAGACAACAGGAACAGGAAGCGGTCAGAGTCCGGTTGGCTGAAGCGGTCGATGGCCGCCTGCCGCAGTTCCCCACACAGATTCCCGTCGATCCGCTCGAACACGTACCTGAGACAAACAGGCCACAGGTTCAATAACCCTAACATCATAACAAAGGCAATCCAAGCTGTGTGTATGTATGGTGTGTGTTTTCCAAACCCTAGTATCTACCCTAGTATATACTGTTTTCCAGCCCTAGTATCAACACATGATTTGTGCTGTCATCATTGAACTGGATGATATAAAACACACAGTGCTGACTAGTGTAGTGTAGTGACTAGTGTAGCGTAGTGAGGTGTCCTAGTGAACTAGTGTAGCGTAGTGACTAGTGTAGCGTAGTGAGGTGTCCTAGTGAACTAGTGTAGTGTAGTGAGGTGTCCTAGTGAACTAGTGTAGTGACTAGTGTAGTGTAGTGAGGTGTCCTAGTGAACTAGTGTAGTGTAGTGACTAGTGAAGCGTAGTGAGGTGTCCTAGTGAACTAGTGTAGTGTAGTGAGGTGTCCTAGTGAACTAGTGTAGTGACTAGTGTAGTGTAGTGAGGTGTCCTAGTGAACTAGTGTAGTGTAGTGACTAGTGAAGCGTAGTGAGGTGTCCTAGTGAACTAGTGTAGTGTAGTGACTAGTGTAGCGTAGTGAGGTGTCCTAGTGAACTAGTGTAGTGTAGTGAGGTGTCCTAGTGAACTAGTGTAGTGACTAGTGTAGTGTAGTGAGGTGTCCTAGTGAACTAGTGTAGTGTAGTGACTAGTGTAGCGTAGTGAGGTGTCCTAGTGAACTAGTGTAGTGACTAGTGTAGTGTAGTGAGGTGTCCTAGTGAACTAGTGTAGTGTAGTGACTAGTGAAGCGTAGTGAGGTGTCCTAGTGAACTAGTGTAGTGTAGTGAGGTGTCCTAGTGAACTAGTGTAGTGACTAGTGTAGTGTAGTGAGGTGTCCTAGTGAACTAGTGTAGTGTAGTGAGGTGTCCTAGTGAACTAGTGTAGTGTAGTGACTAGTGTAGTGTAGTGAGGTGTCCTAGTGAACTAGTGTAGTGTAGTGACTAGTGTAGCGTAGTGAGGTGTCCTAGTGAACTAGTGTAGTGACTAGTGTAGTGTAGTGAGGTGTCCTAGTGAACTAGTGTAGTGTAGTGACTAGTGAAGCGTAGTGAGGTGTCCTAGTGAACTAGTGTAGTGTAGTGACTAGTGTAGCGTAGTGAGGTGTCCTAGTGAACTAGTGTAGTGACTAGTGTAGTGTAGTGAGGTGTCCTAGTGAACTAGTGTAGTGTAGTGACTAGTGTAGCGTAGTGAGGTGTCCTAGTGAACTAGTGTAGTGTAGTGAGGTGTCCTAGTGAACTAGTGTAGTGACTAGTGTAGCGTAGTGAGGTGTCCTAGTGAACTAGTGTAGTGTAGTGACTAGTGAAGCGTAGTGAGGTGTCCTAGTGAACTAGTGTAGCGACTAGTGACTAGTGTAGCGTAGTGAGGTGTCCTAGTGAACTAGTGTAGTGTAGTGACTAGTGTAGCGTAGTGAGGTGTCCTAGTGAACTAGTGTAGCATAGTGACTAGTGTAGCGTAGTGAGGTGTCCTAGTGAACTAGTGTAGTGACTAGTGTAGTGTAGTGAGGTGTCCTAGTGAACTAGTGTAGTGACTAGTGTAGCGTAGTGAGGTGTCCTAGTGAACTAGTGTAGTGTAGTGACTAGTGAAGCGTAGTGAGGTGTCCTAGTGAACTAGTGTAGTGTAGTGACTAGTGAAGCGTAGTGAGGTGTCCTAGTGAACTAGTGTAGTGTAGTGAGGTGTCCTAGTGAACTAGTGTAGTGACTAGTGTAGTGTAGTGAGGTGTCCTAGTGAACTAGTGTAGTGACTAGTGTAGTGTAGTGAGGTGTCCTAGTGAACTAGTGTAGTGACTAGTGTAGCGTAGTGAGGTGTCCTAGTGAACTAGTGTAGTGTAGTGACTAGTGAAGCGTAGTGAGGTGTCCTAGTGAACTAGTGTAGTGTAGTGACTAGTGAAGCGTAGTGAGGTGTCCTAGTGAACTAGTGTAGTGTAGTGAGGTGTCCTAGTGAACTAGTGTAGTGACTAGTGTAGCGTAGTGAGGTGTCCTAGTGAACTAGTGTAGTGACTAGTGTAGCGTAGTGAGGTGTCCTAGTGAACTAGTGTAGCGTAGTGAGGTGTCCTAGTGAACTAGTGTAGTGACTAGTGACTAGTGTAGCGTAGTGAGGTGTCCTAGTGAACTAGTGTAGTGTAGTGACTAGTGTAGCGTAGTGAGGTGTCCTAGTGAACTAGTGTAGTGTAGTGAGGTGTCCTAGTGAACTAGTGTAGTGACTAGTGACTAGTGAAGCGTAGTGAGGTGTCCTAGTGAACTAGTGTAGTGACTAGTGACTAGTGAAGCGTAGTGAGGTGTCCTAGTGAACTAGTGTAGTGACTAGTGACTAGTGAAGCGTAGTGAGGTGTCCTAGTGAACTAGTGTAGTGTAGTGACTAGTGTAGCGTAGTGAGGTGTCCTAGTGAACTAGTGTAGCGTAGTGACTAGCGTAGCGTAGCGAGGTGTCCTGGCCCTTGTACCCCTTGCGTGTGATGTAGTCCTCCAGGATGTCCAGGCAGCGGACCATCTGGGAGAAGATGAGCACCTTGTGTCCCCCGGCCTTCAGGCGAGGCAGCAGCTTGTCCAGCAGAACCATCTTCCCTGCAGACTGGACCAGGGCCTGCAGGGGGAAGTCTGGGCCATAGGGGTCCAGAGTCTCCCTCAGCTGGGCTGTGATCCTCTCCTCCGCTCCTGGGCAGGGTATATACAGGAATCTTGAGGTTACCGTAATTTGAAAGTGACGGTTGGATCTAAGTGACAGTTGACACTAGAACAGCCGTGTCTATGTTACCTACAGTGGGGGTTGAATAACTTCATTATCTATCATTTATACAACGGGTTGATGAAATGTATCGATTGTAAGTCGCTTTGTATCGATTGTGGTCTGCTAAGTGCCAAAAATTTAAAATGTAAGGGGTGTGTTCTCACTAGAACATTTGCTTCACTTGGAATCGGAGTTTAGGATAAAATTCGCTTTGCTCTGCGTCGTTTGGAGCTGTGAGAACGAGTGTAGATGTCTACCTAAAATGAGGAAGGGGTGGTTGCAGCACTTCCTCAGCTCCATCATGATGTTAATGAGGTTGGGCACGTTGCTGTTTTGGATGCCATCCTTTAAGAAGAGGAAGTTCCTCTCCAGGATGGCCCGGTAGTAGTTCTTCTGGATATCCGTCAGCTCCACCTGATACCAGGAGATGATGACAAGTTGGGGTGTTAAGACGACCAGGAAATCAGATTATTAGTTGAGCATACAAGCAATGCAGCCAATACATTCTCGAAAATGTCAGACTGTATCTAAATGGAGTGACTGACTAGATGGGTACTGATGCCTGGTACCTTAATGTCCTCTCCTCTATTCCTCTCATCCTCCCATCCTCTCCTCTATTCCTCCTTTCCTCTATGCATCTATTCCTCCTCTCCTCCTCGATTCCTCTCCTCTATTCTTCTCCTCCTCTATTCCTCCTCTCCTCTATTCCTCTATTCCTGTCATCCTCCCATCCTCTCCTCTATTCCTCCTCTCCTCTATGCATCTATTCCTCCTCTCCTCTATGCATCTATTCCTCTCCTCTCTTCCTCTATTCATCTCCTCCTCTCCTCTAATCCTCTATTCCTCTCCTCCTCTCCTCTATTCCCCTATTCCTCTCCTCCTCTCCTCTAATCCTCTATTCATCTCCTCCTCTCCTCTAATCCTCTATTCCTCTCCTCCTCTCCTCTATTCCTCTACTCCTCTCCTCTATTCCTCTACTCCTCTATTCCTCTCCTCTCCTCCTCTATTCTAGTACCTCAATGATGGTTTCCTCTCTGGGCGTCAGCTCCTTTTCAACGTCCTCCTTCAGTCTGCGAAGCATCATGGGCTTCAGAATAGCCTGGAGCTTTTGGACCTGAGGACCAGTTAGTTAGTTCAAGTTTATTTCGAACAGCAGTCCAAGTACATTGGGATACAAATGATTAAAAAAAAAAGGAAAAAAACAAATCCACATGGTTAAGCTGTCCGAAAGGGAATAGGAGGAAGCAAAGCTTATTTGACCCCATTCACACACTACAGTTACAGCAGCGTAGGTTTACAACAGAAACAAACAACAATCAGGCTCAATTTTGTCATTCAAATTCAAATATACACAATACAGGATACAAACTATCATACACTGATTTTAGCAAATGGCATGTCCTGTCTTCCATGTTGTATCTAGAAAGGATATCATTCTTATACATTATTTTAAATTGCACACGTTTGGAGCTTTTCCTCAAGGCCATTCCACAGAATGAAATACAACTTTATCAGTCATATTTTCTGCTTTTAAAAAATCCATGCAGTGTTGTTCTGGTCCATTTCCTTCGCTACAATTTATTCCAAAATGTTCTCTCTCCTTTATGGAGTTGAGATGACTGGGCAAGCGAGATGTCCCCTTACTCTTCCACATACCACTTTCACATGCCACATTAGAAGCGTATTCGTTTACCTTTTTCTTTTTACAGAAATTAAGGCACTTTTCAAACATACCGTACACTCACATCCTAGGCGTGTACGATAGTGAAAAACCAAACCCGGTGCAGGTCACAGTGTTTCCTCCAGGAATTTTTACATTAGTGGCGGATAGCCCTGTCTAGCAATTTTTTTCCGCGTGCACGCGCATGAAACGCGCACGCGCGCTCAAAACAACGACCTCATTTCAACCAAAACTAGAGGGAGGATGGCAAAAAAATAAAAAAAGAATATACAGAATATAAACTACACACACACACTAAGATCATCAGCTATAATATAATACGAAGTAGGCCTACATAAGAGCACAAAAGCGGCTAATGTTACTGATTAACTGTTTACTGTAGTGCCGAGAGACGGGAGTCGTAGGCGGCGTATCAAATGACAAAGCTAAACGGTAAACAGCTGAGTATCAGCTGAGTTAAAGAAAACAAACTCTTACCTTTGATGAGACCCACATGAGCCCTGTTTTCCCGTACTTCTCCCGTGTGTCTCTTATTGTCCAAATGTTCCCTGAATTTTAGCTGCATGTTTTTCCAGCATGTAATTCCGTTGTCAATAAAAAAATCGACTCCCCTTCTTTTTTCCCTGCCAATACTGTCGTTGCTAAAGTGACGGCACATAAGAATCATTTTTTTGACTTGCTAATGTCTGCTGATACACCAACACAGCTAGCCGATGCTGATGGCTCTCCCGCTGTTAGCTGGTGGTGGTGGTACCCCGCCATAAACGTTGTTAGCTGATCCACCACCTAGCTCCTTTGCCAGCCATGCAGTTTCGGATCGCTCATAGTCACTGCTAGCTTCAGCAATGTTTGAAGTGTCTGGGACATCTTTTTTCTTGAAAAATCCATCCATCTGTCGCTGTTTTCGTTTAATTTTTCGAAGTTATTTAACGTGATATCTTATTTGTGCACCTAGCTAGCTAGATCAGCTTTTTGTATCTTTTAGATGGTACTACCGGTGACTTTTAGCCCGTTATTTGCGAGGAGAAAACACAGGCGCCCGAGCATTTCGGCAGGTAAGACTGCTGAGCAGGGATGGTTGAGTCTGCACGGTTCTCATGCCGGTTCACATTTAGACCAATCAGGAGTAGCCCTTGTGTCACGTCGTCAACTGAATGTTTAATGTCATTAATCTGATTTTGGATCAGCGGTTAGAGAGAGATGAGCGTGGATTTAGGTGCACTTTGTCAACATCCATTATAGCACTGATCTAGGATCAGATATATTTTAATCAGGTAAAATATTCAGTTTTTTTTTTTTTTTTTGTGTGGACTGAATCAATTAGTGGCAGAGGAAATTCATTCGTGGCGGCCCGCCACCAATAAATGCATTTAGAGGAAACACTGGGTCAGAATAACGCTAAAACACGCCTCTACTTTAACAAATAACTTCGCCTGTGTTGGTGCCACCAATCAGATGTGGTTATGAACACCACGGGGGTAGCTATTCGGTTGTTAAGTCTGACGTCAAACGTGACGTTTAGCAATTTCCGGGTCCAAACCAGAAATTCCCTGCACCATAGTACCAGTGTACTACAGCGGTAGAATGACAGTTCAATCGTTTTTTAGACTCGGATCTATTCATACAACAAGGGACGCAGCACTTTCCCGTTTTTCCCATATTTGTCAGCGTCTTTGAGCCTCGGAAAAGCACTATTTAAATATAATGAATTACTATTATTACTGAGGCATTTCGAAGACAGCGCCTCAGCCAACGTTGGACCCGGAAACACGTCACAACTTAACAACCGAATCGCTTGGTCTGGATGTCGCCGTACTACTTTGACCTGTCCAGTGCCATCAGACCTGGCGAGAAGGAGAGAAGCACAGAAGGAGAGAAGCACAGAAGGAGAGAAGGAGAGAAGGAGGAGGGTACCTGCTCCTGGGTCTGGACGTTGCCGTACTCCTTCATGAAGTCTGGCTCGGAGGGAAACTCCTCTGGCTCCAGGAAGTGCAGCAGGCTGAACAGCTCCTCTAGGTTGTTCTGCAGGGGGGTGCCGGTCAGCAGCACCTTAAACTCCTGATGGGGGAAGATAAAGGGGGGGAGAGAGAGAGAGAGAGAGACAGACAACAGACAGAGAGAGAGAGACAGAGACAGAGAGAGAGAGACAGAGAGAGAGAGAGAGGGTGTGATAGGGAGAGAAGGAAAAAGTCATAGAGAGATAGAGACAGAGACAGAGACAGAGAGAGAGTGTGATAGGGAGAGAAGGAACAAGTCATGTACAGTATGAGATGGGATGCTACAACAACAGCTCATGTTTCATCAGTAATTCATAGCCACGGTCCAAGAGTTCCCTCCAACAGGGTATATAGCCTACAGGGTATATACAGGGTATATACAGGAATCGGTTAATTTGAAAGTGACAGTTGGATCCAAGTGACAGTTGACACTAGAACAGCCGTGTCTATGTTACCGACCAACCGTACCATGTTGAGCAGACTGAAGTTACCGTACCATGTGGAGCAGACTGATCTGGCCCACGAGCTGGCATCTCCGGTTCTTCAGCCGTTGGGCCTCGTCGATGATGACGCAGCGCCAGCGGATGGCCCTGACAGCCGGGGTCATTTGGGAGATCATCTCGTAGGAGGTGATGAGGACGTCAAACCTACAGGCCCCAGGGATCATCTTGCCCTGGAGGAGGACCATCAAGGCACAAGTTGTTATTACAGGGCGTATACAGGAATCTTGAGGTTAATTTGAAAGTGACAGTTGGATCTAAGTGACAGTTGACACTAGAACAGCCGTGTCTATGTTACCTAATTAGGATCACATTAGCACATTTTCTTCATCAGAGTTTGTAAATCAATGACTGTGTTTTGCGTGTGTAATGCTAAAGTACTGTTTTGCAATGTGTGTGTCTATGTTTGACATCAGAGTTGGGCGGTTTTACAGTTAAACTGTAAACCTCGATATTGCAAAAATAGCAACAGTTTTTGTCAATAGATTTTTTTTGTCATAAATTGCAATATATTAGTTTGTTCAGAACCACTGTCTGTGTGGTTGAAGATGCTATGAAAGTGATGACAGAGCTTTTTGTAAAAAAAAAAAAAAAGGTCAATTATACAGTGAATTCATATTTCAATTAAGAGGTCATTCATATACGAACTGAAGGTCAATTCATATTTTTAGTCCAATCATTAATTCCCCTCCCCCCACAATTTTCACAACCATTGTTAACAATTCTAAGCACCACCACTGCTGTGGCGCAGGAGGTAGAGTCGCCGTCTAATGATCACAAGGTTGGCAGATCGGCGGTTCGAGCCCCGGCTGGCCACATGTCGAAGTGTCCTTGGGCAAGACACTGAACCCCAAAATTGCCGGGCCGGCGCCTTGCATGGCAGCTTGCCGCCATTGGTGTGTGTGAATGTGTGTGTGAATGGGTGAATGTAAAGCGCTTTGGAGCAGCAAAAAAGGCGCTATATAAGTGCAGTCCATTTACCATTACCACCCAGGCCTGTAGCCCTGTACCATCTCCCCCCGTACCAGTTTGTCCCGCAGGAAGAGCAGGCACTCCTGGATGACCTTCCGGCTGGTCTTGTCCCCGTGGTACACCACCGTGTTCAGGTGCGACCAGGAGGTGAACTCTCTCTCCCAGTTGGCGATGGTGGAGAGAGGGGCGATGATGAGGAAGGGCCCGTGGAGACCAGCCACTTGCATCTCAGTCAGCAGGGCGATGGCCTGGATGGTTTTGCCCAGACCCATCTCGTCTGCCAGGATGCAGTTCTGCCTGCAGAGGGGAAGACGGGGGGTCAATGTGACATCCTGTTGGGTGGGTGGTACACCGGGCAATCCAGGATAACATGGTCTGCGGTTTGGTCCTCTGCGCCACACTCGCACGACGCATTTGGGGCCGTCGTGTGTTAACGAGCCGTCTTGATTTACTAATGTACATTCAGAGCTGTTGGTCAGACTTATGGGCAGTCGTTATCCTACCTTTGGTACCAGTTGAATAGTAACCAGTTGAGGCCCTCCATCTGGTAGTCTCTCAGCTTCAGCCCACTCCTTCCCTCCCAGGGCCCCTCAAGCTTCTCCCACATCTTGGTTGGGGGACGGGGCTGAGGAGACGACCACCATATCAGAACCAAAACACTAAAACTGCACTAAAACATTAGGCCAGCTGAGAGGACGGATACAGCCGTATCACAACCAACACACAACTAGACTAGAACATAGACAACGGGGAGAGAATCACAGTTAAACATTCAAAGGACACTTCACCAAGTTTTAACATCACATTAACCATCTTCTTCTTCAGCGTTTGGGTTGTTGTTTCCTCTCCACTCCACCAGGCTCGGGGCCGAGGGGCTACCCTTTTACCACCCCGAGACCTGATTGAGGGGCTACCCTTTTACCACCCCGAGACCTGGTTGAGGGGCTCACCCGGGCTATATTTCTGGACACCCCTCCAGAAGCCACGTCATCGTCTCGGAAACGCCCGACGCCGGTCCGGAGACGATTGAGCCTCACCAAGGATAGCCTTGGCAAGTCCATCCCGAGGGGCTCAGGGCCGGCGACTGGGATGTGGTCACAGAGTTTGGAGGTGTTTGCCTCCCACTCCGTGCGCCACATATAATCCGCCCATCCTGCCGCACTGATGTTAAGATCTCTGCATTGCTGCCTGAGATCCTGTGTGGCATCTCAAGCCCCGTAACAGTGTCTTGTAGTGGAATCGTTTGACTGACAGACTTTGTCTGTCATGCTTGTAAACTGTTCTCCTTTTGCAAAAGACAATTAAATTCCTTTTCCTACGCATTTGAAGAAAGCAGGCTACCTTCATCTATTTTGTATTTAGACTATTACAATAATTTCCTTCCTCTACAGGGCTCTACAGTGCGACCATTTCACTCGCATTTGCGACTAAAAATACATCTGTGCGACTAGAGAAATAAATTCACGAGCACACGTGCGAGTACCGTTTTTTTAAAATTTATTTATTTTTTATTCTAAAAATAAATCTGCGCGAACCGTGTGGCCACATTTTAAGCCGTCAGCCAGCCCGCTACGACCACGGGAAGTCATGTTAAAAGTGAAGTTACTTCTGTTAAACTGGCGCTAAGCTAACATCGCTAATCGCTAACTCCCTCCTGGGCCTTAAAGAGACAAGCGCCCTTTTCTCATCTCAAGCTTCATTAGCTTCATTAGCTCACCACATCTACAGATTTGGTCCCACACACTCCAGATTTGAACCCAAGGTTACAACCAGGGTTAACTACACAGGGTAGAAAGTAGAAAGCTCTCAGACCTTCAGAACCCATTGAAAGTAGTGGAGGTACTCCAGAAGTCCAAATGCATCTCTAATCCTAGGAAACCCTAGGAAGCAAGTTGCCTAATGGCATGAAAATGCAACATGTTGTACTTGAGTGTGGCAGAGAGGTGGGACCCCCGGGGATGGTGGTGTGCTAACAGCTAGCCGCCGCAGAGGCACCGTGCTGGGCTGGCCAGTGGCCACCTCCACATGTCACCACCCCGGGCAGCATGGGGCTGGGGACTGGTCATCTGGATGTGGGGTAGTTTAATACCCCTAGATGTGGAGTTGTCTGGCCACCGTGTGTGACTGATGTAGCCTGACCCAGCAGCAGGGAGGTGGGCAGCATGGAGACAGACCTCTGCATGGCCTGGCTGGGCTGCTAGCTGACAGACCTAGCCCTAAAGCCTGGCTGGGCTGCTAGCTGCTAGCTGACAGGCATGACATGGATGAATGAATGAACATGCTGCTAACCAGGAGAACTTGACACAGCTAGTTACCATAATACAATGCCATCAACTCTGCGTCTAGTAGGGCTGTAGGCATGGGCCAATGTGTGATTTTGGTGCAAAAATTGCAAAATCACTAATAAAAATGTGTTATAATTACATTTTTCACTGTGCTCCTAAATTTCTTTGTGTGCCCCTAACATTTTTCATTTAGGAGCACATGTGCTCCTAGTGAAAAAGGTTAGCGTAGAGCCCTGCTCTATACATGTGAAAACTGTGATTTACGACATTCTGTAGTAAAAGAGATATGAGGTGTAAACATCGGTGAAGCGTCCCTTTAAAACTATTTCAAAGCAAATGTCACCTTTGTCAATTTAAAACACAAAACATAAACAAGTCAACAGAAATGTAAAACCGTCAATGCCTCTCCAGAGAACACTCATTTCCCTGCAGTACTAAGCCCAAGCCATGCTAACTCAAATCAACAGGTCGTGACGTTAGAATTATAAGGTTCTATCTCCATTTTTGGTCAAAATTGAGTTTTTTTACATAATCTGATACATTATGTGTTTATTAATGCTTGTGTGGTGTTATTATTAAAATGTTGAAATTTTTGAGTTAGTAATTCATAAAATACAAGGGTTCCATCATCAGGGTTACATAATGGAATGTAAAAACTTTGACGCTCAATATCTCTGAACTGCCCTAAACGGAGATAGAACCTTATCATTCTAACGTCACGAGGGGACACTCACAGTTGGTTTGAAGAGCAGCGACTGTTGTTTGATGCTGCGGAACTCCTCCACCTTGGCCTTGTCCAGCAGGTCACTGATCTCCCAGGTGCACTCAGAGTAGGGCAGGGAGCTCCACTTCACCAGGTACTCCAAAGTCTGCTACAGGTCAACACAATATGTAAAGCCTCCTCTCCTCTCCTCTCTCCTCTCCTCTCCTCCCTTCTCTCCTCTCCTCCCCTCTCTCCTCTCCCCTCTCCTCTCCTCTCTCCTCCCCTCTCCTCTCTCCCCTCTCCTATCCTCTCCCCTCCTCTCTCCCCTCCCCTCCTCTCTCCTCTTTTGTTTGTTGTTGTGTGTAAATCTGTGTGTGTGTGTGTGCATCAGATATGTACAATATAAGCATGGTTCTGCCAGAGCAGGGCCAAATCACCAGTTAATCCACTGTCTGCTAGAAGTCAACCAAACACAGTATCTATTAGAAGGCATCCCTTGATACCACATACTTATCCCATAAATAGCAGCAGATACAGGGCAGTATAATAATGTGTTACAAGACCAGGGGAGGCTGGTGAGGTAGACAGTGAAAGATGGGCTCGTTGTAATAGATGGAATGATATCAAACACCAGTTTAAATGAAACCGTTCCAGATTCCACTCCATGCGTTACAACAAGCTCCTCCTCCAATGTCTATCTCCACCAGCCTCCCCTGACAGAGACAATAACATTGATCCCCCATCTGAAATGTGCGCCATTGTTTGTTTACAGAAATCGTGAGCTTAGAATGATAAGGTTCTATCTCCGTTTAGGGCAGTTCAGAGATATTGAGCGTCAAGGTTTTTACATTCCATTATGTTTTGTGAGGTGGAACCTTTGTATTTTATGAATTACTAACTCACAATTGTCAACATTTTAAAAATAACACCACACAGGCATTAATAAACACCTAATGGATCAGATTATGTCAAAAACTAAATTTTGACAAAAATGGAGATAGAACCTTATAATTCTAACGTCACAAAATGTCAATTCATAACTATACATACATGCCAATATAATTCCTTTCATTTTTATGTTTTGACTGAATAAATGATTGTCCTTACATGCCTTCCGCTGAACGTAAACCTCTGGTCCAGAATGCGATCTGCTACAGTGTAGTCTGGATTGAAAAGGGTTCCGTCCTGAACCTGAATTACACACACATCATTTTATCACACAAGGTCAAAGCATGAAGAATTAAGGCAAATGTATTGTAGGAGGGTGACGAGGAGTAGAGGAACAGAAGAAGAGAAACATTTATAACTATTATAGATGGTGATATTTACGTCCTGGAGGTCAGCAAACATCTTGTTGTGAAACTGCGTCAACCTCAACTTCAAACCAAGACTTTGTTTGTCTCTTGACAGCTGCTTCAGTGTGACCCACTCACAATGCAAATAAGACCTAGAAAAAGAGGGACAACGTTTAAAACACACATACATCACCACACACACACACACACACACACACACACACACACTTACCTGTACTTGTATTTTACATAGTATTCCTCCACATCTTTAAGCACGTCAGCCACCTGCAGAGAGACAGAGCCACAGGGTCATAGGTCATAGGAAGCCATACAGGAGGATCTCCCCACATTAGAGGTCATAGCGAGTCCGTGGAGGACCGCACATTCACACCAAGTTGCCCCCCCCCCCCCCCCCCTCCCCACAAATCTGTATACAAATAACTGGGACAATAAAAGCAACACAGAAGGGGTGGGCATCGACGATCGATAATTGATCGATAAGGATCTTGGTCGATCACAAAATAAAACATTTGGTCGATCACAAATGTTGTGATCGACCAAATGTTTTATTTTGTGATCGACCAAGATCCTTATCGATCAATTATCGATCAATTATCGATCGTCGATGCCCACCCCTAACACAGACACATACCTTTGTCTTTGTCTGGGTGGTCCTCATGGAGAGGATTTTGCCGATGCTGAATCTACATTTCTTAGCATAGTCGAACATCCCCTGTAGAGACAAGCGCAGGTCATTAATGCATGAACATAACAGACATTGTTTCCACAGCAGTAGAGGTAGAAATCTGAGAACAGGCTCGTTTGTACTGCATGAAATGGAATGAAGAATCCTACATCACCCTGGTCCACACTCGGGTAACCATAACAACCTTGTCCTGTAACCAGGTCTTACTGCATCATCCTGATTCTTCAATTTACCAGCCGCTTCTTTGATTGAAAAATAAGACAAGCTGCTTCTTTTATTGGAAAAACAGATTATGTCTCAAAGTGTCAAATAATGATCTGCGTTTGATTTAGATTGTGCGGTACAGTAGGAACAAAATAACAAGACTTTTTTTACATAATCTGATCCATTAGGTGTTTATTAATGCCTGTGTGGTGTTATTTTTAAAATGTTGAAATGTTTTTGTTAGTAATTAATAAAATACAAAGGTTCCATCTCACAAAACATAATGGAATGTAAAAACTTTGACGCTCAATATCTCTGAACTACCCTCAACTGAGATAGAACCTTATCATTCTAAACGGAGATAGAACCTTATCATTCTAAGCTCACGACATGTAATTTGACCGAGGTATGACAGACAGGTTAGAGGTATGACAGACAGGTTAGAATACCATGACTGGGTTAGACATCTCCTCCTCCTCCTCCTCCTCCCAAGAACTCTCTTCAGACATCTCCTCCTCTGATGAAGTATGCTCATCAGAAGACTCGTGAAAAAATGTTTTCCTGAGTGTGTGTGTGTGTGTGTGTGTGTGTGTATGGGGGGGGGGGGGGGGGGAACAAGACGTAGGTAGATTGAGATCAAGTCAAGAAAATAAAGGAGAGCAGACAAGTTGTGTAAAATGAGTGTAGCCTCATGTACCGTATATACTTTGCTAATATATTAGATTATTTGGAAAACAAGCCAGTGATCACAATTATAGATCAGAAAAAACCCACTTACCACTTGTTTGGTGGTGCTCTTATCCTTTGCATTCTGGATGGGGGTACAGGACTTGCTCTTGAGAGATTGAATGGTGAAGAGAGAGAAAGAGAGAGAGAGTGAAACAGAATTAGAATGAGCAATATGACCATTTTTGCTGAGGGACACACCTTCAATGCTTTACACTCACAACTACCGTATTTTCCGGACTATAAGTCGCTCCGGAGAATAAGTTGCATCAGTCACAAAATGCGCCATTAAGAGACATTTAATCTGGAAAGGCAAGTTTATTCAACTACACAATAGCACACAGAACAACAGGCTGAATAGAAGTCCAGTATGTTAACGTAACACATTAACAGTTATTCAGCAACAACACAATAGCATAAAGAACATACCTGGGAGGCTGAAGAGGCTAAATTAACATAACAAGCCAGCGAGTCCAACAAGCAAGTTACCAGTAAGCAAGTTCACCAAGCTACCGTTTGCTTAGCTTCAACAAGCTAATGTTTTAGATAACTTCTTCAGTGGTATAGGAGCAGCATATAGTTGTCACAAGCCCAGAGCGGCCCAGAGCGCCCTCTGTCGGCTGTAGACAGTAATGTTTACTCCTTGGTTCATGTCAGTCAGTATGAAATTATATATGTATATTGATATATAAGTCGCACCTGACTATAAGTCGCAGGACCAGCCAAACTATGAAAAAAAAGTTCGACTTATAGTCCGGAAAATACGGTAGTGTGCCTGGGGATTTTTTTTTTTTTTTTGAGAACTTCTAGAAGACAAATCAGGAGTTTGGGGCGGTGGGGTTCAGAACAAAAATGTCTGGAGGAATCAGAGCAGGAGGCTCAGAGGAACAACCTGAGCCTGCACATGCACATCGCTGCGGCTCCTTCTATAGGACATGGAAACCAATAGTTGAGCAGACGATTAGCTGGGAGCATTGTGAGAAAAATATCTTTAGTACAACAATGAAGTGATTATGTTCACTGAAGACTATATGAATAACAAGAATGGAATGTGACGACTAAAACTGTAGGTGCCAGATAGAGAGACCCTCACTCCCTTCTCTCTAGGGTTGGGTACCGTTTGGGTTTTATCCGGTACCGGTACCTAACCGATACTTTAAAAACGGTACTTAATTCGGTACTTTTGATTTTTTAAAATGACATATATATATAATAATAACACGGTCGACAACATTAAACAGCTTTTCACTTTTTTATTGCTGAGGCACAATATATATTAGTTAAATATACACTCAAATTAAAATAAATGAAAATAAAACTCCTGAGTCTTGGGGACTCCATTAAGCTGGGGGTGCCTATCGTTGGTACTGATGTCGAATACGAGTACACACTTGTTCGGCAGCCCCGCAAGGACATCAGAATATTCTTAGAAAAGGGATCTAGTGAAGAGGCCTGCATAGCCCCCAGAACCAAGAAGACCGAGAGGAAATATAACTCTGATGAACTGGAGCCCTCCACCTCGTCAAAATCCAAACTCTGTTGCCGCTCAGCTACTACTCCCCTCCCCCTCTCTAGTCCATGATGAGACATGACGATTGATTTTTCAGACACAGTAGTAGGATAAGGATATATCTACATGATATATACATGATCTGACACAGTACCCGAATATCAGGAGATCCCCGATCATGTTGTCCACCTCGCAGAGATGCAGCCACACATCCGCACTACGTCATCAACAGACGCGTCGAATCCTGGAGTGCACTGTCCAATCAAAGGCTTGCGTTTGTAAACTCGCTCTGAGAGCGTCGCAGCGCACACTGGGCCCGACGTCATAAGGGGAGCAAGTCATTTGATTGGACAGAAGGCATTCCACGAGTGGTGATCAGAATTCCAGAACGAGTTTACGGAACGCACCCATAAGTCGAGCGTCGCGTTATGCCAACCCGCTAGCGGAAGTTGCTATTAGCAACCTTCTCGTTATCCTTCCGTACTCGCTGCTTTCACTGAGTGGAAATTTAACAGGCGATGTGACGTCACGAGTCACCAGTTGACACCGGAGCGAGATAGAAAAGTACCGAAATGAGGTACCGAAATCTCCTTTGCGATTCGGTACGGGTACATACCGAATGTAAAGTAACCGGTACCTACCGGTACCGATTTTCGGTACCCAACCCTACTTCTCTCCAAGGCTAAAGTGAAAGAGTTATGCTCTGTCTGTGTTATCTGTACCCACGTGATGTTGTACAAGAACTGAATGTTGAGACTATAAGATGTACCAACCCCATAGAGAGGTGGGCTTTGTACTTTGAAACCATATGTTAACTGTACAGAGACCCCTCTTGCAAGAGTTTAATAAACACTCTGAAATGATTGATAAAGACTCAGCCTCCATTGGTTATTAATTAACTTAACAAGCATATCGAGGGCCGAAGAACATAACCTCCTATCTGAAAAATTCACTTTTTTGGTTATATCTGCGCGAGCAACTTTTGACATAAACGTGACACCCTCCTCTCCTCCCTCTCTCCTCCCTCTCCTCTCCCCCCCCTCTCCTCCCTCTCTCCTCCCTCTCCTCCCTCTCTCCCCCCTCTCCTCCCTCCTCCCCCCTCCATGGGACCTCTGCAGATAGGAGGTTATGTTCTTCGGCCCTCGATATGTAATTTGTGAGAGGCAACACGTCTGACTTGAGAGGAAAAACGTACAACCAACTCAGTGCTTCCAGTTGGAGAGATAGACAACATGAATCACTCACTCTCTGCTGCTGCTGCTGCTGCTGCTGGAGGTGCTCCTTCCTCTTGACTTCCACTTCCTCTTGGTAAAACACGCAGCTGTAGCGGAGTCAGGGGACAACCTTGTGAGGGTCACATTAGTGGACCACTGGAGCTTTTGGTCAACCGGGACACTGCTTGGGTCCGTGCTGGGCTCATCATCCTCAGATACTTTTAGATCCTGGAGGGAGAGTTTGTGACAACAACACTAGGGGTGGGCATCGACGATCGATAATTGATCGATAATTGATCGATAAGGATCTTGGTCGATCACAAAATAAAACATTCGGTCGACCACAAAAAAAAAATATATTTTTTTTTTTTTGTGATCGACCAAATGTTTTATTTTGTGATCGACCAAGATCCTTATCGATCAATTATCGATCGTCGATGCCCACCCCTAAACAACACCATGTGCTTTTTACAACATAAATAATGCCAAGAGTAAATCATGAGACTGCCTCACTGTATCATAAGAACTACAATGTCTACAATCGTCTGTATTCCAGCAAATGTGGCAAAAATGACACCCTTCCAGCAGCCTAACCCTGAGAACAGTAGGAGGACACAATAAAGGAGAAGAGATGGTATTTTTTAGCAATATGGGTTAGGGTTAAAAATGTAGTATATCCATAAAACATGTAATGTCCTCACCTGGTTGTTCCTGGAACACAAGGCGTCCTGTAGTGTTGGGAGGCCAGCAGTACCGCCGTCAGCGGGGCTCATCTCCTGAGAGACAGGGGGCCGTCGGATTCTCCCAGAAGACCGCATGATTGGGCCAGACCGCACCGGAACCTGAAACATCAGAAACCTGACGGCTCAGAAAAACCTCTCGTTGGGCCTGATGTCCACACTCACTGGTGGACACTGGACACAGGAATTGTCTTGCTCGTCAGGATGGGCCTTATGTTCTTTTCCAGTGAGGAGGGGCGTCTTTACCTCAGCTTGATCCTCCATGCACTATGCTCTTTCTGACACTGACCTGTAAAGAGAGAATGATGCTTGCTTAAGTTATTAGACAGAGACACGACATGCACAAGTGTCACACTTTATAAGTAGAAAACAATACATTTTGGAACCGTCCCGCCGAGAGAGCCTGCATGAACCGTGCAACGACGGCTCACGTTCTGCTGTGAACGTCAGGTAGCTAGGAGTAAAACAACGTAGCTCTATGTTCCCTCAGCCGTAATATAAACAACGAGTCAGGAGGCGAGACATGATAGGCTACGGCAGGGGTGCTCATTACGTCGATCGACCGGTCGATCGCGAAGGTAGTGTGGGTAGATCACACGGCATTGAAAGAAAAAAAAAGAAAAAAGAAAATATTAAATATTTTTTTTAGAAAAGTAGCCGGGGACGCCTCCCGTCTGGACCACACAGGAGAGGGCATCACTCAGCCCCGCGCCGCCTCACAACACACACACACACACACAGACAAGCACACACACACACACACAGACAGACACAAGCACACACACATGCACACACAGACAGACACACACACACACACACAGACAGACACACACAGACAGACAGACAGACACACACACACACACACACTCCGCCGCCCGGAGACGTCGATGGCACCTGGCTTGGCACTGGCCAGTCTGGTGTAAACCACTCAGAGCTCCTGAGTTAATGTTAATGTTAATGGACTACCAGTGTGAATATTTGTTATATAGTTTAATAAATCTCTTCTTTGATTTTGAAACAGTGTAGCGTGGCCTTAATTTGTTATTATTACAGTACATTTTTGTGTTCGCAGCAATGGCAATATGTTTTATTTGGTTGGTAGATCTTGTTGAGCTGGTAATTTGAAAAGTAGCTCACAAGCCTAAAAAGTGTGAGCACCCCTGGGCTACGGTAAGGGTTAAGATTCGGTTTGGCTAGCTAGGTGGCTAACTGAAATGTTGAGTAAGCATTAGGCGCAGCAGTCACTTTGTTATTCAGAGACAAGACAGTGTGTGTAACAATAGACAAGTGCATTGCATGTATTTCTTCACTGCAAGCATTGGTCGGTACGGTTTTAATAAGATAGCTAACCTTAGCCATGCTAGTCAATGAATGAAAAGGTAACAACACTGATCAATGTCATGTGAAAGACCTGTTCAATGTACGTCACTCAGTGACCTGTATTGATGACAGAAAAAAACGAGGTAGGGGGTCATCCCTATGTTCCCACATTTCTAAGTAATCATACTGTAAAGGCAGGAATCTCTGTAGGCCTATACTGTTACGGCCAATGCACATGGTCGCACGACAACATTCGATTCTCAATTCTTTGAATTCTTTCAATTGGTGTGAATGGAGAATCGAATGTCGTCGTGCGACAATATCGCATCGCCGTGTGCATTGTCTCATTCAAAACAATGGAATCGAATTCGGCGGTGCGACAAAATCGCACGCCGTGTGCATTGGCCTTTATAGTAGAGGCTGTTAGACCAAAATATAGCGCGTTGACTTCAGTTCATGCAACAAATGTCCCCTTTGGCATGCAAGTAGGGTGATAGAAAAACTTTTATCCAAAGACACAAGTGAGATCTGCTTTTTTTTCAAAATGGCCGCCAACAATACATCAGAGCCCATTGGCAATTACCACACCCCATATATTTGCTACTGTTATAACTATAACTACACATTTGGCGTCAAACTGTCTGTGTGAATGCCTGAGTTTTGTCTTTCTTGCTCCTGCTTTTCCTGTAGTACAGGTAATATGTGCACAATGTTAGGGTAATCGTTAAATCGTTTTCATAAAAGCACGAAAGCTTGTACACTTGGACAGTTTGGGATCCTGAACATTTTCAGACGTGGAGGCTCCCGCGCAAAAAAACGCCTCCTAGCGGCCATGGCAGCCATTTTACTTTCTGCCATAGCTAGGCTTTTTGTGTCATGTCTCCCAAACCAAACATGATAAACACCGAACAAATTATGTCTAACACCGATGTTTTGAAGGTCAAGGATTACAATGATAACCATTATACAACATCATAAAGTGTTCTGGTGAATAGTTAATGGAGAAATCAGTGATGTTGTGAGAATAAACGTTAACCTGAGGTAATCTGAGGCGACACAGGCATAGCAGGGCTGAGGTAACATGCTGCTCCCTGAGGTAAATCACGCCAAACGCTACTTCACACAAGTTCTTGCTCGTGTTTGATTTCTGTTTCTTTCTATCAGAAATAAGAGTTTACAGGGCTGAGGAGGCTACGAAGTATTACAATGCCTGAGAAAAGAGAACATTATACATTCGTCGACGTCAACAATGTTACTAGAGAACTTCTAGTTAAGTAGACGTTCGTGAACATGTTGACTGCAAATCCAGTTGAATGAAACATACCAACACACTAGTTTCTTCTTTCGCGTCCGTAATATTCATTCAAACACTGCGGTTTGGCGGGTTTATTTCTACACTAATGTAATGTAGGCTACTCGTCTGACTGTCTGTCGCCAAATTCATTCAAAAACATTCAAGTATTAAACATTCACCAGTAAAAAGGTTTTGAAGAGATACTCACGAAGTGACGCTTTCTGTTTCCTCTGCTTGGCTTTATACGGGGGGCGTGTCGATCATCTGACGTCAGGCAGGGGGGTGTTCCTAGAAGGGAGATTAGAGCCAATCCTGGCTGGTTTTTCTAATTCGCGATTTCAACTTGAGTTCCGTTCCATGAATGTGGCTCAAATAATTCTCTGGTTTAAGTAAGACATGTCAAAAATGTCTCACAGGCGAAAACTAAATCCCGAAGTGTCTTTTGGGAAATATTAGTTCCCACCTTTTACGAGATAGATAGATAATTTGATATTTTGATAGATAGTTTGATTGTGTGCTAGATAGATAGATAGTTTGATAGTGTGCTATATATATATAGATAAATAATAAAAATAAAAATAAAATCAACTTCCATCATCAACGTCACAAAGGCGTGTTTGGCACAGGGGTTAAGGCAGCCAGCTACAAGTCCAGTTCAATACTTGATTTAATTTTAAAAAATTTTTTTTACATTTAACCAAAGCCTTCATGCAAATCAATTTACAATATATACATTTGTCTAAGTAAGCGAATCATCTATCCATCAGTAATCATAAGAAAAAAGTATCTATGCCAAATCCAGGGTCCAGTTAAGAACATCATTTACTAGTCAGAAAGGCTTCAAACACCATTGTAATCGTGTCAGTTCTCGTAAATTAGCCTACACCATCATTTTATACATACATTTTTAGATTAGATTCAACTTTATTGTTATAGAGTACAAGCATCATGTACATGTACATTTTCAAGCCTGCAAACTGTGACACTTTAAAATAATGTGAAAAAATACTTTTGTGCAATATGACAACCCTAGTTGACTATCTGTGCAGTATAGTACAGTGGATTGTGTACATAGCCTTTATTGATGTAAACCAGCTCCTTACCTTCTTGTGATTTTATGCTTTTATGCTTTTTCTAAAATGTGTTTTTTCCCCTTTCCTAACACCAGGGGAGCCACCCCTCCTAAATTTCGTTGTTTGGTACCTGTACTGTAGCAATGACAATAAAGTCTATTCCATTCCATTCCATCAGACAACGAAATGCAGTAAAAAAAAAAGTGTGTCAGAAGAGGGATTTGAACGACCGTCTTAAAATGACAATCTGATACCATGGCAGCAGTTAATACCACTATGCCATCGTGACAATATGACTATATATAGCCTGCTGCTCAACCTTTGGTCAACCAGCTGGCTGCCTTAAACCCTGCACCAAACACACCACTGTGATATGGTTGATGCAAGTTGATACACATACCTATTTCTTTTTACACCTTTTTATCTATCTATCTACCTATCTACCTATCCAACTATCTATCTATCTATATCTATCTAGCACACTCACTATCTATCTATCTAGCACACTTATCAAACTATCTATCAATCTTGTAAAAGGTGGGAACTAATATTTCCAAAAAGACACTTGACGGAACTGTCGTTCGGGATTTAGTTTTAGCCTGTGAGACCTTTTTGACACACATCTTACTTGGTAAATGGACTGTACTGATATAGTGCCTTTATCCAAAGTGCTTTACAGCGGCCTTTCATTCACCCATTCACACACCAATGGCGGCAAGCTACCAGGCAAGGCACCGGCCCGCTCACTGGGAGCAATTTGGGGTTCAGTGTCTTGCCCAAAGACACTTCGACATGTGGCCAACCGGGGCTCGAACCGCCGATCTGCCAACATTGCGATCATTAGACGGCGGCTTTACCCCCTACGCCACAGCCGCCCCACTTAAACCAGACCGTGAAGGATTGGTTGCATAGCAACCAAGCAGCGAATTATTTAAGCCACATTCATGGAACGGAACTCGAGCTGAAATTATCGGGAATTATCAAAATTAGTCTCGATTGTCTCTAATCGCACTTTGTGGAATAGGGCCCAGGGAGCATACATACACAAATCAATCATACACTTGTTTTCAGATTTTTATTTGACAAAAATGAATGCAGGAAATTACAAAATCTTAATTCAACCTAATGTCATGTGGAGTAAGTTAATATGATAAAGGGCCCTTTCAGTTCTGTCAATGCAATACTCCATTGTTTGATGGGTTCTGATTCACTTGTCCCCCAATCATGTCTACAATTTGATCCCTTGTTAAATTTCATAAGTTAAAACAAACAACAAAATGTACACATAAAAAGCTCCAGGGCTCCAAAAACAAAACGAAGATAAGCTGCAGAACGGATGTGGTAGAGGAGATTTGACCAAAATAAAACTACACTTCTCAATTAATAATAGTTAATGGAACATATTAGCATATCTAATATATATATATGTGTGTGTGTGTTCTGTCCTCTTCACAACACCATCCCTCCACCCATGATCTCCATCCTCTGCAGGGAAGACAAGAATATTATTTAACCAATTGCATCTTTTCATTTTACAAGTGGAATATATATACAGTATATATGTTACGGTACATGTGGGAAAACTAGGGTTAGGGTTAGGTGCTAGGGTGACTTGGTACATGCTGGCATGTCTAACCCTAACCCTAATCCTAATCCTACCCCTAACCGTAGCACCCTAGCACCTAATCTTAACCCTAGTTTTCCCACATGTACCGTATTCCCACATGTACCGTAACATATATATATTTTTTTATATTTTTAAATGTCAATCAATAACCATGAAGTTTCACCTGAGGTGGTTCTATGAAGGCCAGCCAATCGGACGAGTGTGTCGGGAGCAGTCCCATAGACTGACATTTGTAGATGGCCAACGCTGAGCCCAGCAGGTTCCCCACCAGGTACACCAGGCCCTGCAGCCACTGCTGACTGGAGCTCTCCAAGAGCTTGAAGGCTGAAGACAGAACGGAGTGGTTATAGTACACTTATAATGTCACGTAAGGCCTGAACAGATCCATCAAATAGTTGAATTACAAAACATCCTCAATAAGAATTGTCTGTTTTTTTTTTGTTGCTGGTATGTTTTATACACTTGTTTAAAATGTTGTATAAACTGGTTTGTTTTTTATATTGAAAAACAGGAAGGGAAAAATGTGCTGGTTGTAGTCATAGACATAAGTCAATGGTTCTAGCCTGCAAAAGCTATAGCCAACCTCATTTATACAAAACCACTGGGTTATAGGGTCACAACTCCACTTGGAAATTGCTAAACGTCACGTTTGACGTCAGACTTAACAACCGAATACGTGTATAGTGGACACTAGCATATCAGTGGACAAGCCAAGGCTACTCACTGGCAGACATGGACATGAGTGCTTGGATAGGCCTCCAGGCCATCATGGCCACCATCATGATGGGGAAGATGGAGATGGTGTTGCCAGACATGTACATGATGAACAGATTCATGGGGATCTGCTTCAGAGGACCCAAAGCCACGTCCCAGCACCGCTGTTAGGTTAGAGGAGGAGGGGGAGAGAGGAGAGGATAGGGAGGGGTAGAGGGAAGAGGGACAGAGGGACAGGGGAAGAGGGAGAGAGAGATAGAAGAGAGGGGGAAGGAGTATTGGCCATCAGCTTCAGAATATCACCATCATATTTCAAATGTACATACGTGTTTTCTTCTCATCAGTTAATGCGCACACACGTCTTAATAATAATAATAATCATAATAATAATAATAATAATAATCACTTTATTTGTATAGCGCTTTACGTCAAAGTGCTTTACAATAGGTAAGCGACAATTTAAAACAGCTATTTAAATTTTAAAACACACATAATTTCACAGCACACATACACAAGCTATGACATATAGACAACAGAAAACAGGTGGGTCTTCAACTTGGTTTTGAACACTTTCACTGAGCATGCCTGTCTGATGTCCAACGTCTTACCTTCTCCACCAGGTTCCTGTCTGTCTCCTGGACGCTGGTGTCGGGGACGGGTTTGTCTGAGTATCCGATAGGGTACACCACGTCCCCCTGCCCCCCCTGTCTGTTCTCACGGCCCCTAGCAGACAAGGACAATAAAGGTAGACCCATTATCTTCTTGTGCTTTGTGACAGAACTTTTCTGACCCCCTGGGGTCACATGGTAGAAAAAAATATATTTGATGTGTGAATCCGTTCCCTCGGTTTAGTAATTCGTTAGGGTTAGGCCCTACGAGCCAGAACGATCGCAAGGGTTAGGGTTAGAATCCTTGCGATCGTTCTGGCTCGTAGGGCCTAACCCTAACCCTAACGAATTACTAAACCGAGGGAACGAATTACTAAACCGAGGGAACAGATTCACATATCAACATTTTTCTACCATGTGACCCCAGGGGGGCTCCGTAGTTTTTTTATGCAAATAAATGTGATTGCTTGTGGTGCACCCTCTCATAGTATCAGCCTGTATGACAATACACCACCTGACCCTGTATGTCTAGTGGAGGTGATTTAGAAACACACTATTGTGATTAGGGAGACCCTGGTTCACACCCTGCAGCCTGTCACATAAGGTCAGGTCAACTTTAGGCTTTAACCCTCACCTGGTGTTGCCCAAGCTCAGCTCCAGAGCCCATTTCATCCTCCTGGCTCCACCCGCCCCTCTCGTGGACAGCGCCCCTCCACCTTGTCCCCCAGGAGACGCCATGGCAACCTTGCACGCCGCTGATCAACCGCAAAGAGATCCCAGATGCTGCAAAGTGAGAGGAGGAACAACAGAGAGTAGCTAAGCAGCCGTCAGTTACTTGCAACCGGTGACAACGACAACCAAGACACTTTAGTTTACCCTACTACTACACAGAGTTACAGGTGCAACTCAATTTTTTTTAATATCGTGCAAAAGTTCATTTATTTCAGTAATTCAACTTAAAGGGTTAAACTTAGATATTATATAGACTCATTACACGCAAAGCGAGATATTTAAAGCCTTTATTTGTTATAAATGTGATGATTATGGCCTTACAGCTTATGAAAACCCCAAATTAAATATCTCAGAAATGTTTAATATTACATGAAATCAATAAGAAAATGATTTTAAATACAGAAATGTCAGCCCTCTGAAAAGTATAATCATGCATATGTACAATGCAATGAGTCTATATCATATTTAAGTTTAACCCTTTAAGTTGAATTACTGAAATGAATGGACTTTTGCACGATATTCTAAGTTTTTGTGTTGCACCTGTAAGTGTCAGGCTCCCAATGAAACCCCAGACAACAGAGAGGATCATCAGCTGATTCTACTGTAAGCTTCATCAATCTTTCATTTATCTTCAGGGGAAAAAGTGCAATAGAAATGTGCAATAACTCTATTCTAAGTGCCTATTTATACATTTTTACAGTATTATTATAGTATTAAAACACCACTGACCTCATGTCTTTTAGCTTGCTTTTATAGCATTTTCGCTTTTTAATTGTCTAGTGTGTAATATTTGTGATATGTTATATGTGTATATGTTTGTGAATATGTGAACATGTTTTCTGTTTTTGCACCTTCAGAAGAACCACTATCATCACTATCATATGATCTGTATCTGTATGACTATCACTGTCATTGTATAAGGCAACTGTACAAGGACAATAAAGTCTATTCTATTATATCAAGCACTAAGATCTACTGATTACAACATGGAGGTTGGTTGAGATCATTGCTAACTAGCTAATCAGCTGTCTAGCATATCTACAATGCACCAGGCCAGCTCAGCTCTGAGGTCTAGACAACATTTGAGGATGAAGATTATGACATGCATTAGTCCTTACCTTATAGAAACGATCCGAATAGTGTTAAGATGTGTTTAATGTTATTGTTATACGGGATTAGTAATGAATAACGGGATAATCCTGAAAATAATCACAGAAATGTGCTAAACACAGCTTGCATCGACGAGCTAAAACAGTCAGGCGCACAGTGATGACGTTTCAACTTCCTGCTGTTGTAGTTGTGTGTGCTGCCCCCTACCGGTACTGGAGTGCAAGTGACCTGGGGGGTATTCCATCAACGTCGCTAAAGGAACATCCAGGCTTGTTTTCGATACATCTCGTGAGATTTATCAAAATAAGCTTGGGTTGTTCTGATAAACATCGCGAGACTTGATAGAATAAGCCTGGATTTTTCTTTAGCGAGTTTGATGGAATACCTGGCTTTTCCATGGCAAAATAACATCGCAACACAAATTGCCATTGACAACACCACACGTTTCATATTTCATTATAATCTGTTTAATATTCCATGTTCCAATAATATTCTGCAAATATTCATTTAATAAAATAAATCATGTGGAACAAGTATTATCAACAACTTGGGTGTAATATAAAATGTATTAACAACTCTACATGTGAAAAACATTTTATGCAATGCATTCATTGTAGCCAACACACAATTGGAAGTGAAATTCTCATGTACAAGGATACAAAAGGATGAAAAGTAAAAGAAACTGAAACGAGTGCAAAAAGGTTTTATGCGTATGTTTGTGTCATTTCGGCAGTGGTTGTTATAGTTACGTGTCACTCACTAGAGAGATGCATTGTTGCTACACAAGTGTATTCGTTGTGTGTGTGTGTGTGTGTGTGTATCACTTGTATAGGCTCAGTGCAGGGCTATGGTAGAGACACATGTAGGCGTCACACAGCAGACGGCGGGCAGGCTCCCTTAAGGAGGCGGGGTCCACCCTACTCAACTCCTCCTCCGATAGGCTCAGGTAGCGCCCCACCTCTGGACACGCCCTCACCTGGGGGATGTTGAAGCCATTCTCCCCACCTGTATCAAAAGACAGTACACAGCAATTCGTGACGTTAGAATTATAAGGTTCTATCTCCAGTTTTGTCAAAATTTAGTTTTTTTTTACGTAATCTGAGGTGTTTATTAACGCCTGTGTAGTGTTATTTTTAAAATGTTGACATTTTTGAGTTAGTAATTAATAAAATACAAAGGTTCCATCTCACAGAACATAATGGAATGTAAAAACATTGACGCTCGATATCTCTGAACTACCCTAAACGGAGATAGAACCTTATCATTCTAACCTCACGAAATATTATAGGATTTCAATTATGTGTTAAACTGGAACAAAATAAAACAAAATAATAGAAATGGGTAAAGAAGAGTAAAACATTTTAAATATTTTGTACTCGATCATATGGAAGATGGAAAACATCACACCACTTGAACAGTTTCTTCCCCAAAGCCACAGCCCTCCTCAATAACTGCTGATCATTGCACCTTGCACTTTACATGTTCTTGCACTTAGTTGTTCAGAATATTTATTCATAATATCCACTCATATTGGTACTGTATAATTTGTCTTGAGTATTGTCGTGTTGTTGTTGTGTGTACTGTAGCTTGTTTAGTATGGTAGAATACCAAATCATGTTCCTAGTGCACTGCACATGGTGAATAAAGTTGAATTGAATTGAATTGAATTGAAGATACTCTACATTGCTTTTAGCAGACTGAGAAATTGAAAAAAGTCCATTCCTCACCTTCCCTGTCAGCCATACTGTCAAAGAACAGCCAGTCTGTGGGGCGAGGGCCGTGCTTGACGAAGCTGACGTAGTGGCTGGTCTCGATGCAGGTCACGGCGAAGAGGGCCAATCGCTGACGAGTGCCGTGCAGGGGGCCGGTCCACGGGCCCCCAGGTACGCTCACCTGACCTGGGCTGTGAGACAGCCTCTTCCTGTGGCTGTGCACCTGGGGGAGGGGGAGGGAGGGACAGAGAGAGGGAGGAGAGGACAGAGAGAGGGAGAGGAGAGGGATGGAAGGACAGAGAGGGAGGGATGGAAGGACAGAGAGAGGGATGGAAGGACAGAGAGAGGGAGGGAAGGACAGAGAGAGGGAGGACAGGGATGGAAGGACAGAGAGAGGGAGGGAAGGACAGAGAGAGGGAGGAGAGGGATGGAAGGACAGAGAGAGGGAGGAGAGGGATGGAAGGACAGAGAGAGGGATGGATGGACAGAGAGAGAGATGGAAGGACAGAGAGGGAGGGATGGAAGGACAGAGAGAGGGATGGAAGGACAGAGAGAGGGATGGAAGGACAGAGAGAGGGATGGAAGGACAGAGAGAGGGAGGAGAGGACAGAGAGAGGGAGGGAAGGACAGAGAGAGGGATGGAAAGACAGAGAGAGGGATGGAAGGACAGAGAGAGGGATGGAAGGACAGAGAGAGGGATGGAAGGACAGAGAGAGGGAGGGAAGGACAGAGAGAGGGATGGATGGACAGAGAGAGAGAGATGGAAGGACAGAGAGAGAGAGAGAGAGAGAGAGAGATGGAAGGACAGAGAGAGAGAGAGAGATGGAAGGACAGAGAGAGAGAGAGATGGAAGGACAGAGAGCGAGAGGGATGGAAGGAAAGAGAGAGAGAGGGATGGAAGGACAGAGAGAGGGATGGATGGACAGAGAGAGAGATGGAAGGACAGAGAGAGAGAGAGAGAGAGAGAGATGGAAGGACACAGAGAGAGAGAGAGAGAGATGGAAGGACAGAGAGAGAGAGAGAGATGGAAGGACAGAGAGAGAGAGAGAGATGGAAGGACAGAGAGAGAGAGAGGGATGGAAGGACAGAGAGAGAGAGGGATGGAAGGACAGAGAGAGGGAGGGAGGATTGGAGCAAGAGGGTTGGAGAGAGTGAGGAAGGGAGGGAGGGATAGAGGGAGATAAATATCCAGACAGAAATAAACAGAGAAGTGAGATGAAATGTGATGAGAAGAACAGTACTGTCTGTCTGCATGGTGCTACCAGATATAAATGGCCAGAGAAGGTTTCTATGTATTCATTGTTTATGTACAGTGCCTTCGGAAAGCATTCAGTATTTTTCCAGATTTTGTTGCGTTATAGACTCAGTTGAAAATGGACACCTCAGAATGACAAAATGAAAACACTTTTTTAGAGATTTCTGTAAATGTATTAAAATTTAAATACAGAAATATGTACATAAGTATTCAGACCCTTTGCTAGGATAATAGTTCATGTATAAAAACAAAGATATTAATTCAAAAATTACATTAACTATTTTTTTTGATTTCTTTTAAAAGTGATTTTCTCTGAGTGGGCCAGTCCCACTTGTAAATCTCTGGAATGTGATCAAGAGGAAGATGGATGGCCACAAGCCATCAAATAAAAGCCAAGTCAAGCAACATTTCATCAAATATTGATTTCTGAACTCTTCCTAAGTTAAAACATTAGTATTGTGTTTTCTTTGCATTATTCCAGGTCTGAAAACACTGCATCTTTTCTGTTATTTTGACCAGATGTCATTTTCTGCAAATACAGTAAATACTCTAAATGACAATATGTTTATTTGGAATATGGGAGAAATGTTGTCAGTAGTTTACAGAATAAAACAGAAATGTTCCTTTTACTCAAACACATACCTATAAATAGTAAAACCAGAGAAACTGATCATTTCGGTCACCCAATTTTTGGTCTCGTAAATAAAGGCTATATACAGTAAATAAACTTTGTTTGATTGATTGATTGATTGATTGATTGATTGATAAAGTCCATGGGGAGAGAGGTGAGATACCTGAGTGTTGCAGGTGTGGCAGTATTGTTTGAGTCGGCCAGGTGTGATGTCTAGGTCTTCATAACACTGTAGACACTCCCACTCAGCCACTGCTTGGCAAATACTACACTGTCTCAGAGCTAAGGGGGGGGGGGGGGGGGGGGAGAAAGAAACAGACACAGACATAGTGAGATATGGCAGGCATTATTACGGTTCATTATACAACAGTTAGTTCCGACCAAGTAATTTGATTGGACAAGAGGCATTCCATGAGTGCTGATATACAGTATAACAGCACTGGGACCTTTAACTATATGTATCACTCCGCCGCACAGATGTTCTACTAAATGACCGTTAATTAGACTACATGTTTGTGTTCAGGTTACTAGGCAACAGTCCGTTTGAAGTTCAGTTGCGGAACTATTTTTTGTTTATTTTTACGATTAAATAAACAAACAAATCGTAATCTGTTGTCGCTTATTACTGTTAACTAATAAATCGCGCTGTAGAACTGTTGTATAAAAGCAATATCACACGAGAGGGAGTGCACGGCTGATATTCAGTATAACACACTCCCTCTCGTGTGATATTGCTTAAATATACGTCACCATGGTAACGCCCCAGAGGTCTTACTGTCGTCCAGCAGGTCTGTGATGTCGATGGTGAGGGAGGGCAAGATGGCGTCAAACATCTTGAAGTCTTTCCCAAACCTGGGCATGAGGAGAGGGAGGCAGGAGGGGGCCTGGGGAGGGGGAGGGGGAGGGGACACCAGATCATCACACACACAGGTAAGTGTGAGCATCTTTATTATCCCCTAGGACAGCGGTTCTTAAAGGATGGAGTGTCCCCAGTGTGGGACTGACTGAGGTGTGTGTGTGTGTGTGTGTGTGTGTGTGTGTGTGTGACTGACTGACTGAGGGATGTGTGTGTGTGTGTGTGTGTGACTGACTGACTGAGGGATGTGTGTGTGTGTGTGTGTGTGTGTGTGTGTGACTGACTGACTGAGGGATGTGTGTGTGTGTGTGTGTGTATGTGTGACTGACTGACTGAGGGATGTGTGTGTGTGTGTGTGTGTGTGTGTATGTGTGAATGTGTGACTGACTGACTGAGCGATGTGTGTGTGTGTGTGTGTGTGTGTATGTGTGTGTGTGTGTGACTGACTGAGGGATGTGTGCGTGTGTGTGTGTGACTGACTGAGGGATGTGTGCGTGTGTGTGTGTGACTGACTGAGGGATGTGTGTGTGTGTGTGTGTGTGTGTGTGTGTGTGACTGACTGAGGGATGTGTGCGTGTGTGTGTGTGTCTGTTACTTCTGCAAACTTGAGTCCAGCGTGGAGGAAGGAGGTCTCCAGCAGGGCCTGGACGCTGGCCACCCTCATGAGCGCCGGGGCGGAGAGAGAGACGGGAGAGAGGGAGGGGGAGAGAGGGACCGGGGAGGAGGGAGAGAGGGAGGGGATGGAGGGAGGGAAGAGCTGGTACAGGTAACACTCCTGAGGCTGCTGGCTCATCGACCTGATGTAGAGGGAGAGAGGAGGACATGTTACAGAGAGAGTGTGTGTGTGTGTGTGTGTGTGTGTGTGTGTGTGTGTTGACCTGATCTTCAGGAGAGGCTGTGTGTGTGTGTGTGTGTGTGTGTGTGTGCGTGTATATATCCGTGCATGTGTTGACCTGATCTTCAGGAGAGGCTGTGTGTGTGTGTGTCTGTGCGTGTACCTGATCTTCAGGAGAGGCTCGACACGGAGCAGCTGGAACAGTTTGTTGAGGAACTCCTCTGGGTCTGACGACAACACAACGACACGTCTGCCTCTTTAACAACAGTCTCACCACACCATAAACACTGCTTTAACAACACACACACACACACACACACACACCTTTCTCCAGTCTCACCACACCATAAGCACTGCTTTAACGACAGACACACACACACACACACACACACACACACACACACACACACACACACCTTTCTCCTGGTTAGTGAAGCCCTTGTCGCTACTCTCAGCCTCCAGCAGCCGCCTCAGAGCCATGGTCTTACTGGCACACACATAACCAAACCTGCAGGATAGACATCAGGGTATATACAGGAATCTTGAGGTTAATTTGAAAGTGACAGTTGGATCTAAGTGACAGTTGGATCTAAGTGACAGTTGACACTAGAACAGCCGTGTCTATGTTACCTACTCAGGGTATATACAGGAATCTGGAGGTTAATTTCAATACCTTTCTAAGACTTTTTAAAGACCTTGTCAATATTTTTCATTTTACATCAGTGACACCTTTAACTTAACAGTTTTAGTTTGCAATAGACTAGACCACTGTCATACAACAGAATTTCCGGTTCATCTTTGTTTATTAATAAAACTAATAAATTCACAAACTTTTACTCAAACTCTTTGGACAGAGTCGAATTCAGAGAAATACCTACAAAATTCATCGTGATAAGACTTTGTAATACTTATTAAGGGTCTTGATTTTCCCAAAATTTATTTATCAACTTTTAATACTTTTCAAGACACCGCGGATACCCTGTACAAGATTAAACATCAAAACAAACTAAATGTTACATTTACCATAAGTGTTGCTACTGTACACCTTAAAGTATACAGTGGGTGTAAAACACACACACACACACACGCACACACACGCACACGCACACACCTGCGGAGGGGGTTGACTATCTCACAGCGCAGCAGGTCCTGAGCCTGACCACAGTGGGCGCCGTCCTGGAGCTCTGAGGGACACAGCAGCACCCAGTCTACTGAACTACAACATGAGAACAGACTGAGAGAGAGGGAGGGGGGAGGGGAGGGGGGAGAGAGAGAGAGAGAGGAGGGGAGGGGGAGAGAGAGAGAGAGAGAGGCGAGAGGAGAGAGAGAGAGACGAGAGGAGAGGAGGGAGACAGGCATCAAAATCGACACAGAGCAAAGTATTCCTTTTCCTTATATAAGATATAAGACAACCACCTACAACTAAACAAACCGACCTCCCAACATATTTTCCCACAAACTCTGTTGTCTAACTGTCGGTTTAACTGTCTGTATCGCATGCATAAATACAACGCAAAATAACACATTCCACTTTCTTTTACTTTTTTCTCTCTAAATCTTGAATTCACTTCATCAGTTCCTCAACTTTAACCATTTATTTATTATTATTATTATTATTATTATTATTATTAAGTAATTTTAAGTAATTTTAAGTAATTTTAAGTAATTTTTTCTGAGTGGCAGTCCCACTCATATTTGTCTTTTTAATGACAGATATAATATAGATTATGACAGGAAGGATGGGTGAGAGAGAGAGGAGGGATGACATGCAGGATATGTCCCCGGCCCTGCGGTTACATGGTCAGCGCTTAACCCACTACGCCACCTAAGCGCCCCTTATTATTCTTTTCTAATGTGACATAAGAGTCACCAGGAGTGAGAGGGTGAGGTGTTGCAGGTGGAGGTGTAGAAGCACCTGAAGAGTGATGCGTCCAGGTAACAGGAGTTGAGGTGCCCCTGGATGCCCCTCTTCCACCCTTGGTACACCTCCCTGGCCTCCTCCCCCTCCACCGGGGGGGTGTGCTCCTCCACGCGCTCGCTGCCCCACTCTGCAAACGCTGCCGAGGAGAGGGGGGGGGGTTAGAGACTGTGCGTGGAGGCAAATGTACACATTTTGTACACATGCACATGCACATCCGCACACACACACACACACACAATGCATGGGACATAAATACCAAATGCATACATACATAGAAATGTGCAAGGCTGTATATACTGAGAGACAAAATACACAGATACACACAAACACACACACACACACACACACACATAAACACACACACACACACAGACATAAACACACACCAATGGAGTTGCACCTCTCCACCTGGTTGACAGGCGTCTCGGGGGCGGGGAACCTGGAGTCCCGCCTACAGTTGCGGAGTTTGACAAACAGCCCCTTGTTGCTAGGGCAACGGAAATGGCGTTCGCCAAGGTAACTGCCGTCTGTGCCAGCAGTCAACTCCTGGTCCTGAGAGAGAGAGAGAGAGAGAGAGAGAGAGAGAGAGAGAGACAGGTTACATTATACAGGTAAGGTTAAAGGTCATAGAGACAGCAGTCAACTCCTGGTCCTGAGAGAGAGAGAGGCATGTTAAAGGTCATAGCCAAGCTACAGAGGAGCTGTGTCTACGTTTGTCTCTGTAACCAAAACACCTCAGATCAATTAGATTAGACTTTCGATTAGACAAGAATTAAGGACGAAAGGTTCTAGCTTCGTCGATTTCAACTCTAAAATGTACAAGTGTTTACTTCATCTCAAGTAGTGAGTTAGCATACTACGGAGCCCCCTGGGGTCACATGGTAGAAAAAAATTATTTGATGCGTGAATCCGTTCCCTCGGTTTAGTAATTCGTTCCCTCGGTTTAGTAATTCGTTAGGGTTAGGGTTAGGGTTAGAATCCTTGCGATCCTTCTGGCTCGTAGGGTCTAACCCTAACCCTAACCATAACGAATTACTAAACCGAGGGAACGGATTCACACATAAAAAAAAAAAATTCTACCATGTGACCCCAGGGGGGCTCCGTAGCGTACAGACGGCTGCAGACAAACAACTAAACGCAGAGATGCACTGACACCATGAGCCCGAGGGGCAGTGACAGAGTTACCGTACCAGCTCGATTCCCGCCACCCGCTCTGGGACGCCGCCGATCCTCCCGATCCAGCGAATCACTCCAAACAGGGGCGGGTCGTTTACCTCCACCATCGACCCCACCTCCAACTCAAACTCCAACCCCGCGTCCCCGTTCTCCTCAGCATCATCACCACCTCGACCCGGAGACTTCAGAGGAGAGGGAGGGGCAGGCGCACCGTTCGAGGGCTGTGGCGGTTGGTCCGTGACTGTTAGTGGAGAGGGCAGGAGGGCTTGGGGTTTGTTGGCGGGAGGGGTCGGTGGCAGGGGTTTGTGGGTCGGTTTGGGGAGAAGTGGGGGCGGAGGTTTCAGGGCCAGTTTGGCAGAGAGGAGCTGAGGGGGCATCAGAGCCATCTTGGGGGCGGAGCTAGGTGGGCTTATGGGGGGAGTTTTAGGAGCGGGCGGCTGGGTGGGTTTTAGGGCCGGTTTGAGGTTGAGGAGGGGTGGAGGGTGGCGGTGGGACTTTGGTTCTGTGGGTAGAGGGAGGAGGGAGAGAGGGCCATGGAAGTCAAGCCAGGACCAGGAGGAGGGGATGAAAGGAGGACAACATGGGTTACAAATAAATCATTGCTCCATCCAAAATATTCAGGGAGGAAGTTGACATAATCTGGCTGGCCCTCTTAAGATTTTCTTTCCTTACATACTGTTAACATATTAGAAAAGGACAAAACTGGAGAACACTGTCAACATATCAGTCAGAAGACCCTCATCTCACCCTCATCTCACCCTCAACGACACATCGTGACGTTAGAATTATAAGGTTCTATCTCAATTTTTGGTCAAAACTGAGTTTTTTTACATAATCTGATCCATTAGGTGTTTATTAATGCCTGTGTGGTGTTATTTTTAAAAATGTTGACATTTTTGAGTTAGTAATTCATAAAATACAAAGGTTCCATCTCACAAAACATAATGGAATGTAAAAACGTTGACGCTCAATATCTCTGAACTACCCTAAACGGAGATAGAACCTTATCATTCTAAACTCACAACGTGGTAAAACTGAACTGGGTCTGAAAGCGGGTCCTACCTGGAGACACCTTGGAGATAGGCAGCATGTGTCCATATAGGGGAGAGGGGATGGAGCACAGCTTCTCTCCCTTATAGGAACCATCCCAGTTACCCACCGCACTATCCTGTACATTAACACACACACACACACACACACACACACACACGAGATGAACACTCGCAAACATGCTTCCGCACAGATTGTATACTAGTACGTACATTATGCAAACGAACATGTCAAATGAATGGTGCCTGTCCACATATAACACATTAACTAGGGGTGTTATTCATAATTCATACAAGCAACGACCTCCAGATTACTGACCAGCAGGATTCCCACGTACATCCCAGAGGAGGCCCGACCAGGCAGGGGCCCACAGTAGCGCACCTCTCCCCCGTGGATGGTGTCCTCCAGGGGGAAGCAGACCCTCTGGCCCACCTGGAGGGGAGGGGGCGACGCGGGGCTTCGGACAGCAGGGACCGGGGCGGACGTAGGCGCCAATTCTGCCGTGCGGGGGAGCAAATGACCGGGCGGCGGCTGGTTGTGGTTGTGGTTGTGGTTGCGGTTTGATTGATGGTTGTGGTGTTGGTTGTTATGGTGACTGTTGTTGTTATGTTGATGGTTGTTGAACTGGTCCCTTTCTCTTTCTCGCTCTCGGTCTCGGTCGGGATGGTCAGTATGGACACGGGACAGGCGGGGAAGTGTGATATGATTGGCTGGGAGGAAGAGGGCGCAGGCCTCAGGGCAGAGGAAGAGCTGGTGGCCTTTGTAGGAGCCGTTACTGGTCCCTCTCCCCATCCCTGAGCCCTGAGAGAGAGAGAGAGAGAGAGAGAGAGAGAGAGAGAGAGAGAGAGAGAGAGAGAGAGAGAAAATGAATCTCCAATTCGTGACGTTTATATTATAAGGTTCTATCTCCATTTTTGTCAAAATTTAGTTTTTTTACATAATCTGATCCATTAGGTGTTTATTAATGCCTGTGTGGTGTTATTTTTTTAAATGTTGACATTTTTTTGCTTGTAATTCATAAAATACAAAGGTTCCATCTCACAGAACATAATGGAATGTAAAAACTTTGACGCTCAATATCTCTGAACTGCCCTAAACGGAGATAGAACCTTATCATTCTAAACGGAGATAGAACCTTATCATTCTAAACGGAGATAGAACCGTATAATTCTAAACAGAGATAGAACCTTATCATTCTAAACGGAGATAGAACCTTAGAATTCTAAACTCACGAATTGACATCAACACATTATTTACATGAAAGTCTGAGTTAGATGTATTGTGGTTTACTTAATACTGTTCAGCACTTGGTTACATTCAATGCATGACTTGTGCTATATAGGCTAAATAAAATGATGAAAGCCGCAAATAACAAGTGCACGCATCAAAGGTCTAGCATTAGGCACGTAACATCCATATGCTGTATAAATAAAGTGATCGATTGATGTATGTGCCCATTGCGTGCGACCCAACCATTCAGCGCAAGTCTTGTGCTATAAATAGCCTACACTTGATAAGTTTATTATGCATCAGCTCTTTTTATACAAGCTAAATGTACACAGATGAATAACGTATACATGCCATATCTTGGATGCAGACGTAATGTAAGTGGAGAGAAGATTGATCGGGAGTTGACAATACTACTGATTACCGAATGAATGAAAATTAATGAATTTCTATTATTTTACAGTGCTGTCTCACTTATATTTAATCATTTTCTGGGTCTACCAATAACGCGCATGCCCAGTGTACCTGAATACGCGGTTCCATGTGGCCAGAGATTCTTTTGCGCGACGATGAGAAAACGCTTGTGTGGCCAGAGATCGAAAATTGCGTCTCGTTGTTGTTTTGTCGTTGTGTAGCCTAGGCCTAAGGCTGAGTTGCAGTTGTTGTTTTTTTTAAAGTTATTTTTTCTGAGTGGGGCAGTCCCACTCATATTTTTTTTATTGACAGATACAGTAGAGATTTAGACAGGAAGGATGGGTGAGAGAGAGAGGAGGGATGACATGCAGGATATGTCCCTGGCCGGAATCTAACCCTGCGGTTACATGGTCAACACTTAACCCGCTACGCCACCTAAGCGCCCTGAGTTGCAGTTGTGACGTATGGGGGTTTCACGCAGATGTTTTGACCACAGTATGGCCTATGGGGCTCCGCTCCGCCCTGCTAGTTTGCAAAAAAGAAAACTTTGATTAAAACTCTGACACTCTGTGTTTTCACTGCAACCGAAGTCTCTGTTGTTCTCTCAGACTCGTACAGTAGTGACCCTGACTCGTTTTTTTCAACCACGGCAAACACATCAAACCCTACAACAACAATGTCATTTTTTGAATCCGGGTTAACCAAAAAACTGCGGTTTTGTTTGGGAACGGATTAATCTACAGATTAATCAATGACAAAATAATTATTAGTTGCAGCGGCCCTTGCATGGAAATTAGGATTCAGCCCTACTATTACTTGTAAATGACTACAAATACAAATCATTATGAGGGACTACAAATACAATGGTTACCTTAAGCTGGACCCCAAATAACACAGCGCTGCTTCCTCTGGTCAGTGGTCCACGGTACCTCAGCTCCGCCTCGGCCATCTCCCCCGGTTGGCCTAGCTGGACCCACAGGGGCGTGCCCAGCGGCAAGCCGGCCAATCGCTGAAGCTGCCTGGGGTTGCCGAGCATCTTAAGGCGGGACTCTGGATCAGACACAGGCTCCAATAGGCCACTCAGATCGCTGGGCACCTCGATTAGAAACTGCTTGTCAATCTTGACCATAATACCATAATCTAATACCTGAGAGGGGGATAAAGAGAGAGAGAGAGGGAGGGAAGGAGAGATGGATGGAGAGAGGGAGGACAGATTATTGAAATGTGAGAGAATAGGAAAGATTATTATTGAAGAGAGGATTGAGAAATCCTGTGTATTCTAGGAGGGCATATGGAGATATTGGAGTAGAGGAGAGAGGGGACATTTTAAAATAGGAAGCGCATTGTTTTTCTTTTAAACCACAACATGCTAGCTTTTTAAATCATAATACTGTTTTTTTACTATTATTTTTAAAGGACTGGACTTTTTAAATAGGCACTACATTTTATAAACACTGTTATATCTGTCTGTTTTTATTGTATGTATTAATGTATGTGACCTATGTGTGTTTTTAATGTGGAAACTGTATTCATGAACTGCACAAAGCCTGTCAAAGGAGAATTTCTGTCACTGTGTGACAGACAATAAAGCAATCTTGAATCTTGAATCTTGAGTATGAATGGAGGGGGTTTGAGATCCCCCAAATCTTACCTTCACCCACAGGTGAGGGTCTCCCCTTCCCCTGCCCCCATCTTGCTCCTGACAGATGTTCCCCTGCAGTAACCGGATGGGACCCTCCAGATGGTCCTGGACCTTCAGGTCAGATGCGATCAGATACATCTTCTGCGGGGGTCGCCGCCTGCTCCTGTGTTGTTCCTGGGCTCCAGACATTGTGTGTGTGTGTGTGTGTGTGTGTGTGTGTGTGTGTGTCTACCTCCTTAAATCCTTATAAGGTGCTGCCTTGTCTTGTAGAAAGGGCACCCAGCATCTGTCCATCAGACTCACCTAGGTGCTAAACAGGAACGAGCAGGTAGGTGAATTATTCAACTAATAAGCAGCATTTAGTCTTTTAGTCATAAAGTTAGGTAGGTTCAACAGGTGCAAAGGTAAGATCCTAGAGAGTTATGGGCCTAGTAAGCTAAGGACACATTTCCAACCATGCATGAACATTTCCGCAGATCAGATCAACGCACTTTGTCTACCTGGCGATTCTTTCTTTCAGGCCTACTATTAGCCTACTTGTAAATGACTATAAAACACATACAAGTGATTATGAAGGACTACAAATACAATGGTTACCTTTTCAAGCCTATGACTTAATAATAATAATAATAATAATTATAATTATAATTATAATGACTGATAAAAGTACAGAAAACCGTGACAAAACCAAACGGATGACACTCTCGGTTTAACACACCAACAACACGAATATAATTGCATAGGATTTGGGTTTTGATCAAGTTAACATAACATAAGCACTTAACTTACCAACTTTATTATGAACTTTATGAACAGGAGTCAATATTTCCCCCAACTCAACGCTTTGCACCGATATGATAAGCCCACGCCCCAAAACAGGAAGCGAGGAGACAGACAATGATGAAGACCAATCATGAGCGAGGAAAGTTTAAAAGGGATGTGGTTGGCCAATAGTGGTTTGTAGGCGTGGCTTCAAAGGGGGCGGGGGGGAATTCCACCGTCCATCCTGCGTGTAGGAAACTGAAATGAAAGCTTTTAAATAGTCACAAATGTATTGTGTTCATAGTTGCTAATAAGTGAATTATCGCTTCAAATAATGTTTATTAATAAAGGCATTCACATGATTTTGTTGAACTTCATCCTGAAAGTAACACATTTTTACATTCACAGACACATATCCTGTACACAGCATTGTAATTTCTTCATTAAACATTATTATGTGCTCCAGCAAATATTCATCAATGCCCTAATTCATCAAAGGTTATCAGAAGCGGTTACTATAACCTCACACACCATTTGATGTGTACGTGTAGTCTCTACAATGTATTCAGAATCAGAATAGAAAAAAATATATTAATCTCTTTATAACAACATTTTTGTATGCATTGTATGTATTGTTATTTAATAACAAGCATATATACAGTAAAACCAGAGAAACTGATAATTTTGCAGTGGTCTCTTAATTTTTCCAGAGCTGTATATATCTGAAAATATATTATTACACATTATACAGTATTGCATTACATGGCACAACAGTGGGAATTATTCACATGTGTAAAGGCTCTTTTATGTGTAAATCAATTTCTCTGGCAGTAATAGTGGCAATAACATAGAAATTAAATTAATTAGATTATTTTTTCTAGAAGATATGCATAGAATTTATTATAATGTTATTTATTTCTAGAAATACAAACTATTTCTATAGGTAAGAGCCTCTTCGTAAATGGACAGCACTTATTTATATAGCACCTTTATTTTTAAGCGCTTTACAACGGCCTCTCATTCACACACACATTCACACACCAATGGCGGCAAGCTACCATGCAAGGCGCTGGCCCGCTCACTGGGAGCAATTTGGGGTTCAGTGTCTTGCCCAAGGACACTTCGACATGTGGCCAGCCGATGAACCGCCGATCTGCCAACCTTGCGATCATTAGACGGCGGCTCTACCTCCTGCGCCACAGCCTCTTCACTCATTGTAATGCAGGGGAGGCTGGTGGAGGTGGAAATCTGAGGGCGGGCTCCTTATAATGCATGGAACGGAATCAGAATGTTTGATACCATTCCTCATTCCATTCCATGCATTCCATGTCTACCTCCACCAGCCTCCCCTGGTACATTGACAGCCCTTTCTTATAGCACCTCAAACATCCCTTTATTTACTATTCAGGAAGACACAATGGTGTATTTCCTCATCATACCCTGGAACTTCCTGTAAGGCTCATCTCTGAGTATCAACTTCCTGTAAGGCTCATCTCTGAGTATCAACTTCCTCTAAGGCTCATCTCTGAGTATCAACTTCCTGTAAGGCTCATCTCTGAGTATCAACTTCCTGTAAGGCTCATCTCTGTGTATCAACTTCCTCTAAGGCTCATCTCTGTGTATCAACTTCCTCTAAGGCTCATCTCTGTGTCTCAACTTCCTCTAAGGCCCATCTCTGTGTATGAACTTCCTCTAAGGCTCATCTCTGTGTCTCAACTTCCTCTAAGGCCCATCTCTGTGTATGAACTTCCTCTAAGGCTCATCTCTGTGTCTCAACTTCCTCTAAGGCCCATCTCTGTGTATGAACTTCCTCTAAGGCTCATCTCTGTGTCTCAACTTCCTCTAAGGCTCATCTCTGTGTATCAACTTCCTCTAAGGCTCATCTCTGTATCTCAACTTCCTCTAAGGCTCATCTCTGTGTATCAACTTCCTCTAAGGCTCATCTCTGTGTGTATCAACTTCCTGTAAGGCTCATCTCTGTGTGTCTCAACTTCCTGTAAGGCTCATCTCTGTGTGTCTCAACTTCCTGTAAGGCTCATCTCTGTATCTCAACTTCCTCTAAGGCTCATCTCTGTGTCTCAACTTCCTCTAAGGCTCATCTCTGTGTCTCAACTTCCTCTAAGGCCCATCTCTGTGTATGAACTTCCTCTAAGGCTCATCTCTGTGTATCAACTTCCTCTAAGGCTCATCTCTGTGTCTCAACTTCCTCTAAGGCTCATCTCTGTGTCTCAACTTCCTCTAAGGCTCATCTCTGTGTATCAACTTCCTGTAAGGCTCATCTCTGTGTATCAACTTCCTCTAAGGCTCATCTCTGTATCTCAACTTCCTCTAAGGCTCATCTCTGTGTCTCAACTTCCTCTAAGGCTCATCTCTGTGTCTCAACTTCCTCTAAGGCTCATCTCTGTATCTCATCTTCCTCTAAGGCTCATCTCTG
>NC_137682.1:2544919-2549919 GCF_963989245.1 Nansenia antarctica | reverse complement strand
AGACGTGGTAGTTGATTGGTCAGAAAAATGTACAATTGCCCGTTGTCCCGCTCTTATCCAGATCAACACGCATGCGCTGTTGTTTTCCTATGGACTGCCTCGACCAGCGTTCTCACCAAAAGCGAAGCGAAGCAAAGTGATGGACACGTCGTTTCTAACCGAAGCGAAACCACCCCTTTCAAGCGGAGCACCTCCAAACGACGCAGAGCAAAGCGAACTTTATCCTAAACTCCGTTTCAAGTGAAGCAAATGTTCTAGTGAGAACACCCCCTAAACCTCCTCCCAGAGGGCAGTGGGTCAAACTCTGCATGGAGGACATGAGGGGGATTCGTGAGAATTCTATTAGCCTACCTTAGAGTAGCCTGTTCAAAAATAGACTTTGATTGATTGATTGATTGATTGATTGATTGACAGGGTACTCACAGGGACTGTGTACAGGTTCAAGGCCTCCAGGGCTGTTCTGTTGTAGGAGATGCAGTTGTTCCCAGGGATGAAGAACTGGGGATAGGAAAGTGATATGTCGATCAATGTGTGTGCCTGTGTGTGTGTGTGTGTGTGTGTGTGTGTGTGTGTGTAACTGTGTGTGTGTGCCTGAAATGCTTGTGTACACGTATGTATGTGTGTGTGCGTGCGTAGGTGTAAGTTGAGTATGGCCATGAGCATTTACAACGGCCTCTTATTCACCCATTCACACACACATTCACACACCAATGGCGGCAAGCCTTGTGTGTGTGTGTGTGTGTGCCTGTATGCTTGTGTACACACGTGTGTATGTGTGTGCGTGCGTGTGCGTAGGTGTCACAAAGTAACTCACAAAGTTGAGTATGGCCATGAGCATAGCGACCAGCAGACAGAAGCAGACCAGGAGGAGGCGTGGCGCCGCCCTGGTGGACACCCCGTGCGACAGCCCTGAGATCCACTGCACACCCAGGGGCATCTTGGAACGCCACCTCTGGATTACACAGACAACAAACTATACTAGAACTACTATATATACTATACATATAGAAGCAAACATATTAACACTTTGTGACGTTAGAATGATAAGGTTCTATCTCCGTTTAGGGTAGTTCAGAGATATTGAGCGTCAAAGTTTTTACATTCCATTATGTTTTGTGAGACGGAACCTTTGTATTTGATTAATTACTAACTAAATTTTTTTTCAACATTTTAAAAATAACACACAGGCATTAATAAACACCTAATGGATCAGATTATGTAAAAAACTAAATTTTGACCAAAATGGAGATAGAACCTTATAATTCTAACGTCATGATATACTATAAATATAGAAAGCAAACATATGAACACTTATATATTGCATTTTCTGCTCTGGATTTAGTTCATCCGGGCTTTCAGATGCTTTACCTCCAGGTAGCCTGTGGAGGTGACGGCGAGGAGAAGCACCAGGACAGGGAAGGTGACCCCGTATGACACGGCCAGGGCAAAGTTCCTGACACGGACAGAGAGACACAGGGACATGATCACATGACCCTCACACACACACACACACACACACACACACACACACACACACACACGAACACACACACATTTCATCTGTCTGGACAAGAATTGCTGTCGTCTCCGTTACACATCTTTCTCATAACTCACTTCATTCTTTAGTGTGTGTGTGTGTGTGTGTGTGTGTGTGTGTATGTATGTGTGCCCCTCTCGCTCTCTCTCTGCCTCTCTCTCTCTCTGCCTCTCTCTCTCTCTCTCTCTCTCTCTCTCTCTGTATGTGTGTGTGATATTACAATACACTCACTTTGTGTATGTGTGCCCCTCTCGCTCTCTCTCTCTGCCTCTCTCTCTCTCTCTCTCTCTCTCTCTCTCTGTATGTGTGTGTGTGATATTACAACACACTCACTTTTGAGAGACGAGCATTTGGACTGTAAACACAGCTACGAAAATGAGAGCCAGGCAGCCCATGGACTGGTGTAGACCTTTCACTTCAGCCTTACGGAACTACAACACAGAGAAAACATAGACATCACATATGCATCTATACAGTAACAGTACACGTTTATAAAAAACAGACACAATAAAAAAAAGACCAAAAAACCCCAGACCACTGGCGGACTCAGGGGGGGCAGGGGGGGCGACCGCCCCTCCTGGTGCCCCCACGGTTGAAAAACGTCTCTCTTAAGTGCCCTTTTGAGTGGCAAAAATGAGAGGACGTGCCCTATTGGTGCCCCTCCAATGGTCTAAACTTGACCATGTGCACTGATGGGGTCCCATGTTGTGCAGTAGGTGCCCTTTTTTTCTTTTCGCCCCCCCTGCCCTTCAAACAGCCTGAGTCCACCCGCCACTGCCCCAGACTCTACCTTCTTCTCCAACTTCAGGTCGTTGAACAGCAGGGTCAGAGAGTTCAGCTTCTTTGCTTTTCTCCTGAGCGAAAGATGGAGCAGAGAGATGAGGAGAGAAGAAGAGAGGAGAAAAGAGGAGAGGAAAGGAGGTTAGAGGTCAACATAAAGTGATGCTGCAGCCTGCGGTGTTGTGGAGGATATTTCAGCCCTATCAGGAGAACTCACCCTGCAGCATCAACACAGTCCAGCGACCCTCTCATGCCATCACCCAGCACCTGACTGGGATTAACAAACAATATGTGATCGGAAGGTTGTGAGTTCAAATCCCGCCTGAAACCACACCACTACTAGTGTGCAGTTGAGTAAGACACTTAGCCCTCAGTTACTCCAGGGGGAATGTCCCTGTAATTCGTAATTGTAAATCGCTTTTGATTAAAAGCGTCTGCTAAATGGCAAATTAATTTTAAAATGACAATATCTTTGATTCATTCAATAAACATTACTCCCCCTTTATTTAAACACACAAAGAAACAATAAACAATAAAGGAATAGTTGAAGTTGATAGGAAATTAATAATTGAAATTGCTAGGAAACAATCTAAATTAAATGTTCATTTAATGTTAATTACATTTTATTTGAATTCAAATGTAATGTTAGTTGAATTTGAATGTAATGTTAATTGAATTCGAATTCAATGTTACTTAAATGTTAATTTAATGTTAATTGGAATAAATAGATTCAATGGATAGGATTAAAGGAATGAAATTTGTTTGATCTACCTGTTGGGATCAGTCTGTGCGAGTGGTCTCTCCTGCAAGCAAACACACACACAGCCACTTAGCTAACACGTACTGTAGGGCAGGGGAGGCAGGTGGAGGTAGTTGCGACGCATACAATGATTATTGAGAAAGATTACAAAAACATGGGGTGGACTCGGGGAGATTCTGCGATGTCAAGTTTTTTTGTTTGCAACACTTCGTGACGTTAGAATTATAAGGTTCTATCTATCTATTTTTGTCAAAATTTAGTTTTTTACATAATCTGATCCATTAGGTGTTTATTAATGCCTGTGTGGTGTTGTTTTTTAAATGTTGACATTTTTTTGAGTTAGTAATTCATAAAATACAAAGGTTCCATCTCACAAAACATAATGGAATGTAAAAACTTTGACACTCAATATCTCTGAACTGCCCTAAACGGAGATAGAACCTTATCATTCTAAACTCACGACTTACTGTGGTCAGCTGTGATTGGTTGGCAGCAGTGCTGGTGGAGGTGATTGGCGGCGTAGTGGGCGTGGCCTCAGGGTTGCTGAGTTTAGAGAAGGGGCTGATGGTCTCCCAGGACTGCAGGTACTGAGACATCCTCACAGAGGCTCTCTGCTTACGCCCGCTGATGGTTAGAGTGTAGGCCTGAAACACACACACACACGCACACACACACACACACACACACACACACACACAGACACAGAAACAGACACAGACACTCACACACACACACACACACACACACACACGCACACACACACGCACGCACACACACACACAGACACACACACACACACACACATTACTGCTTTGGATATTTTAATATATTAATTAACTGCATCTTAATACACAGATAGAGGATAGAGGTACACTGAAAAACAGGACATGGAAACACACAAACACACACGCACACGCACACACACACACATACACACACACACGCACACGCTAGGGCTGCACGATTTGGGGGAAAAATCGAATTGCGATTATTTGGAGAGATATCGCGATTGCGATTAATTTTTCAAAAAAAAAAAAAAAAAGGGAGTTTTTGTAAAGTGTGGCCATATCTCCGGCTAGGAAGGTCGTATCAACGTGCAGTTTGTTTGTACGTCTTCAGGGGACTTAGAGGCTCCCTCCTCTAGCACCCCCACAGCCCGAGCTACGAGTGAAAGAACTAAACTTACATTGGGTTGCTTTAAAGTTGGGTTGCTTTAAAATCAAGCTTCAGATTAAAACATGTGATGGAGCATTACTAACCTGACTCAGGTGGTTTGTTTCACACAACCATCTAGGAAAGCTTAATTGGAAGCTGTTTGGAAAAGGGCAGGTACTTTCAAAAAATACTTGGCAGGTGATTGGATGAATCTATCTATCACCTATTTTCAGAGAGCATTACCACATGATACCATCAAACTATTAACTGCTCTAATTCTAATGCAAGGATGAGAACTTAAAAGATATGAATTGGGACAACATATTTATTTATGTTTTTTTTAAACAGCAACACCATTTTGTTTCTCTCAACAAGTGTCATTTTTTTTGACGTTCATTGACGTTGACGTTCATTGACGTTGAATCCGACGCGCTGTATGACGTATCCCATACGGGTAGTGGTGTTTCTCAACCCTCTCCTCGGGGCGCCCCAGCCGCTCCACATATTTGATCTGTTCCACCACCAGCACACCTGATTCAACTAATCAAGTCCAAAGCCATTATGATTTGGACTTGATTAGTTGAATCAGGTGTGCTGGTGGTGGAACAGATCAAATATGTGGAGCGGATGGGGCGCCCCGAGGAGAGGGTTGAGAAACACATAGTGAGTTGGACTTGTGATCGGAAAGTTGTGAGTTCAAATCCCGCCTGAAACCACACCACTACTAGTGTGCCCTTGAGTAAGGCACTTAGCCCTCAGTTACTCCAG
>NC_137682.1:2514919-2539919 GCF_963989245.1 Nansenia antarctica | reverse complement strand
ATCTCCATTTTTGTCAAAATTGAGTTTTTTACATAATTTGATCCATTAGGTGTTTATTAATGCCTGTGTGGTGTTATTTTTTAAAATGTTGACATTTTTGAGTTAGTAATTCATAAAATACAAAAGGTTCCATCTCACAAAACATAATGGAATGTAAAAACTTTGACGCTCAATATCTCTGAACTGCCCTAAACGGAGATAGAACCTTATAATTCTGAGCTCACGTAATGTTGCTATACTATCTTTCCATTGCTCAGTGTACATCTGGCCAGGAGTGACACAGTACAGTACAGCAGTACAGTACAGGACCTCACTATTCAAAACACCATTTTGTGCTACGGTGCTCGAGGCCCAGCTAGATTTGAATACGGTCACTGTGCTTCGGCAGATGCAAATGTGTGAGTGTATTACTGTACTGCATTCGGTCACTGCCTGTCACTCATTTGCAAGTGTTTGCCTACGACCTTTCCATTTGCTGCATAACTTGCCGTTAACGGCACAGATGAGAGGATGTGTAACTGTGTCTCTCTAAAGATGAGAGGATGTGTAACTGTGTCTCTCTAAAGATGAGAGGATGTGTAACTGTGTCTCTCTAAAGATGAGAGGATGTGTAACTGTGTCTCTCTAAAGGCCTATGTGTGTTTCTGTTTGTGGTTGTGAAACTCTGTATTGATGTGTTTGTAATTTTTATTTGTATTTGTGTGTGCGTGTCTGGTTGTGTGTGTGTGTGTGTGTATATGTATGTGTGTTGTGTGTGTGTATGTGTGTGTGTGTGTGTTTGTGTGTGTGTGTGTGTGTGTTTGTGTGTGTGTGTTTGTGTGTGTGTGTGTGTGTGCAGACAGCAGGAATTCCTAAGCCTAAAGCGAAGGCCCTGGCAAAATTCTGCTCAATATCTGCAATAATTGGCAGCCGGCACATATGAAGGAGAAGGTGTTACCTGTCTTACACTCAGACTGAAACACATATGGAGGAGAAGGTGTTACCTGTCTTACACTCAGACTGAAACACATATGGAGGAGAAGGTGTTACCTGTCTTACACTCAGACTGAAACACATATGAAGGAGAAGGTGTTACCTGTCTTACACTCAGACTGAAACACATATGGAGGAGGAGGTGTTACCTGTCTTACACTCAGACTGAAACACATGAGAAGGTGTTACCTGTCTTACACTCAGACTGAAACACATATGGAGGAGAAGGTGTTACCTGTCTTACACTCAGACTGAAACACATATGGAGGAGAAGGTGTTACCTGTCTTACACTCAGACTGAAACACATATGGAGGAGGAGGTGTTACCTGTCTTACACTCAGACTGAAACACATATGGAGGAGAAGGTGTTACCTGTCTTACACTCAGACTGAAACGCATATGGAGGAGAAGGTGTTACCTGTACCCTTAGACTCAGACTGAAACACATATGGAGGAGAAGGTGTTACCTGTCTTACACTCAGACTGAAACACATATGGAGGGGAAGGTGTTACCTGTCTTACACTCAGACTGAAACACATATGGAGGAGGAGGTGTTACCTGTCTTACACTCAGACTGAAACACATATGGAGGAGAAGGTGTTACCTGTCTTACACTCAGACTGAAACACATATGGAGGAGAAGGTGTTACCTGTCTTACACTCAGACTGAAACACATTGAGCAACCGAGTGTCCTATGCTGATGCAGTTACTGTTCAAGTTTGTGTTCAAGAATTTTATTGTAAAATGTCCCACGCAAATAAAGATACTAAAATGTGTGTGTGTGTGCGTGTGTGCGTGTGTGTGTGCGTGTGTGTGTGTGTGTGTGTGTTACCTGCACAGCCAGGTCAGGTGTGTTGGGGCTGGTGACAGGGACATACACGCTGATGATGATGATGTGTGAGACGCTGGTCCCTATCCCCACCATGAGGGCCCAGGACAGGGAGAGAGGCAGCACCGTGTACACAGAGAGAGAGAGGAAGAGGAAGAACGCCACCTGCAGAGGGAGGGAGGGAGGGAGGAAGGGAGGGTGGGAGGGAGGAAGGGAGAGAGAGAGATTTACAAGATAGGCAGGCGGCCATTTTACCATCTGAGGCAAGTCCATTAGTCGTGAGCTTTGAATTATAAGGTTCGATCTCCGTTTAGGGCAGTTCAGAGATATTGAGCGTCAAAGTTTTTACATTCCATTATGTTTTGTGAGATGGAACCTTTGTATTTTATTAATTACTAACTCAAAAATGTCAACATTTAAAAAAAATAACACCACACAAGCATTAATAAACACCTAATGGATCAGATTATGTAAAATTTTTTTGACAAAAATGGAGATAGAACCTTATAATTCTAACGTCACGTAGTGTCAAGGCAAAAGACACACCACCTCCTTTCCCCCTTTTGCTCCCACTCCTTCATCTAACCCCCCCCTCCATCACCATCCCCCCCCCCCCCCCCCCCTCTGACCTGTTCCCATGCAGAGACGGGCCCCCCTGTGAAGGTGAAGACCATGGCGATGATGTAGAGCGCCCCCCAGAGGCTGAGTGACAGCGCTCCTCCGCAGCGCCTGACCACGGCGAGCCAAGGCAGACAGACCAGCAGGGCGGCGCTCAAGCACAGCACCACACACACCACCGCCAGGGCCCCCACGTGTATACCGATACTCTGGAGAGAGGGAGGGGAGAGGTAGAGAGAGAGAGAGAGAGACAGAGAGAGAGAGAACGAGAGAGAGAGAGAGAGAATGAGAGAGAGAGCGATTGAGGGGGGTAGAGAAAGAGAAGAGGAAAGGAAGAGGAGGGAGAGAGGGATGAGAGAGGAAGAGAAGAATGAGCATGTGAGAGAGAGAGAGAGAGAGAGAGAAAGAAAGAGAGAGAGAGAGGGGCGAGGGGGAAAACAGGGGAAGATATGGTCACAAGGGAAGAGAGATACAAATAGAACACTATACAAAACATCCAAATATCCCCCCCCAGCCACACACACACACACATTCATACACACACACACAGACACACACACACACACACACACACACACCCTCCCTGTCTCTGCGGTCTCTCACCCGGCCCGTGGTGGTGATGAGGATGATGATGGCCACGCAGAGGGACATGGTCAGCAGCAGGCCGGGCAGCATGGCGGGGGTCTCCTCCAGACAGTGGAGGAACGCCCTGTGTACCGCCCTGTAGCAGCAACACACCCCCTCCCCCACACTCCTAACCGAGGGGCGTCTGGGAGGGGGGGGGTCCCCCTCGACCTCCCTCAGGTCTGGAGGAGGGGCGTAGTCCTCCCACACGCCTTCAGCGGCGCCACGCTCTGATTGGGCGAGAGGGACATGGGTCTCTGTGGTGGTGCCATTGGATGGGATGTTAGATGGGGGGGTGGTGTTGTTGTGGAGGCTGCAGAGGGTCGTGGTGGAGTTGACATGGAGTTCAGCGCTTCTGTCGTTGGGATAGTCAGTGCTCTTTTTGTCCGAAGAAGAGACCTCGCTGAGTTTGTGGCGGCTATCGTCGAAAGTGTGCGTACTCGATAGAGTGATATCATGACAAGGTTTAGTGCTATCTGTGTCGGTGGTGACTTCAGTGCTATCCTCAGCGAGCACAGTTAATGCTGAGCTAACAGAGAGAGTTTCGATTGGAGTGTCCACCACAGAGGGCGGAGTCAGCTGAGATTCTCTGAAAGAGGATTGGGCCTTGAGAGGTTCCGGGGCTAGTTCCGTCTTAGCTGTGCCCACCACTATGTAGGTCCTTAGCTCGTCTTGTGCTAACTCACTCTCGTCATTCCGTTGCGTGCTGATGTCACAGTTACCTACTCCGTTTGTGATGTCACAGTTGTCTACTCCGTTTGTGATGTCACAGTTGCCTACTCCGTTTGTGATGTCACAGTCGTCGACTCCGTTTGTGATGGGACATTGACGTTCCTTCGTGTCGTCTGTTGCTGTGCTGCTGATATCTGTCAGCTCCAGGGCAGTGTTCACACCCCTGCTCCTCTCTCCCCCACCAACACACCCATCATCCCCAGTCCTCTGGAAGTCCTCATGGCCTATGGCTCCCCCAACCACCAGATATCCCTGAGCGTTGTCCTGCATGGTGACTTAATGTGTCAGATGTGTTTCACTGTCTGTCTGTCTGTCTGTCTGTCTGCCGGCTTGTCTGTCTGTCTATCTGTCTGTCTGTGTGAATGTCTGTCTGTCTGTCTGTCTGTCTGTGTGAATGTCCGTCTGTCTGTGTGAATGTCTGTTTCTCTGCCTGAGACTAGAAGTCTCCTTTTCCTGTCTGTCAGTTTAGATTCCTATCACATATTCTCCTCAATGCTTGGCATCCCGAAGTTAGTTAGAATAAATAAATAACAAATAAAAAAGGGAAATAAACAACTTGCTGAAACACAGCTGAACTCTACAAGCTTGACATTGACGGCTTTCTTTTACAGTTTCTCAGAAGTGTCGACGTCCCAACGACACAGGGTGAAGGCACTGTGAAGGCTCTGTGAAGGCACTGTGTGAAGGCACTGTGTGAAGGCACTGTGTGAAGGCACTGTGTGAAGGCACTGTGAAGGCACTGTGAAGGCACTGTGTGGGACGAGAGTCACCGTGGTCCCTGGAGGCGCTCAGCGCACTCTGGCAGGACTCCTCGTGTTGTTGTCGTCGGTGTCCTTGGATGACCGTACGTCCATGTAGTTAAGGAAGGGGTGATTCCCTGTCAAAAAACTGTTGGAGATTGAATTAAGAATGAATTAGGCTGATGGGGAGGGTAGAAATCAAAGGACGTTCATCAATCATTGTAAAGCATGGAACGAACGGAATGAAGAATGGTTTCAAGCACACTTCCTTACAATGAGCCCGTCCTCCGATGTCTCTCTCGACCAGCCTCCACTGGTAAACGACGTGCTACCTGGCGGTTTGTATCGCAATTCTCTCTCTGTGTCAAAAACAGATATTATTCAACAACAAGGCTTACTTTGTGGGTTCAGTCACAGTGTCCCTCTAGAAAAGGACTTCAAAGTTACCAAAACAACTGGCCAGCCTCAACATTAAGATAAATGACACTTACTGTTACCACCACTATTGTCCTATCAACACAGCCTCCCCCATTCCTCAATAAAACCCCAAACTGCTAGAGTCACGGCCCTCTCTCTCTCTGTATAGTTTAATGCCAGTTTGATAGTGACAGACACACATGTTTCCCAGTCAAATCTCCATTGTGTAGAAACAGGTTCTACTGGCTGCTGTTCCTCCTACCACGACTCCACAGATGCTCTCCAGTGACGCACTCCGGCACCAGCCAATTACCATGTCATTAAACTTCTCTGTTCAACTTCATTTCTCTCCTTTCTCTCTTTCCTTGTGTCTCTTCCTTCATTTTCTTTCTCTTTCTCTCTCTCTCTGCTCTCTCTCTCTCTCCTTGCGTCTATTCCTTCTATCTCTCTCCCCCCCCTCTCTCTCTCTCTTGTTTTTCTTTCTCTCTGTTTCTCGACACCCATCCCACCTTCAAAACCATATTTTCTCGAGAATGACTCTATCAAAGTAATATTCATTTACAGCATATACAGTACATATTTAACTTGTCATGTATTTCTCTCTCTCTGTTTTACATATGCGAAACAAAATTAAACAAAACAAAATAACTCAAACCAAACCAATATAAAAATAGGAAAATTGCCAGTTATGAATGCCAATGAACAAATACTAAAATACAATGTTACAAACAGCATAAAATGAATAGATATGAATCTACAAAGATACAGTATCTCCTTCCTCGTGTCTTGTTTGTCACCAGATAGACCAGCTTCAGCCTGTTAGCAAAGTGCTTTAGCGCAGTAGGCAAGCAAAGGAAAACACTTGATTCGATTCGATTCGTTATGAAATCCGTTGACGTAGGAAAAGGAAACGAAACGAAAACTCTCTTCACAATACTGTACCTTGTGTTCTTTGTCCTTCTCTTTGGTCTCTCTTTCTCCTTTCTGTAACTCTCCTTCTCTCTCTCCCTCTCCCTCTCTCCCTCTCTCCCTCTCTCCCTCTCTCCCTTCTCTCCCTCTCTCCCTCTCTGTTTCGCTCTCTGTTGCACTAGCGTTCAGACATACATCCTTCATTTACCTCCCCTACGTTTATGACCTTTATCTCCCCGTCCCCCACCATCTCCTCTAGCCTTTAGGTCTTTGCTTCCTTATCTCTCTAACTCAACCCACCCCTAACCCCTACACCCACCAACACATGGGACTAACTCTCATTTTCATTAAAGTCTCATTAAAGTACAATCTCATGGTAATCTCATGGTGTGTGTGTGTGTGTGTGTGTGTGTGTGTGTGTGTGTGTGTGCGCGCGGGTGTATGTTTCAGAGGAAAGGTTGCGGACCAGCTATGCAAATAACCTGAGGTAAACATAATTGAAAGGAAAAGAGAGGGGGGGCGCACGCGTCAGTCAGAGCAGACACTTCACTTACCGTAGTTCAAACAAGCTGGACAGTGTGTGTGTGCGCACAAGCAAATGCATGCAAACACACACACACACACACACGCACGCACGCACACACACACACACACACACACACACACACACACACACACACACACACACACACACACACACAGAGAGAGAGAGAGAGAGAGAGACCATCAATAATAGCATATCACCCTTCTAGACCACCTCATCCAGACAAGACAAGACAATCCAAAATAAAATACATTACAACAATAACAAAAAACTAATATATTTAATTAATAAACTATGATTTGATGAACTCACCGACCCAAAGGTGAAACATGATCATCATTTGCTGAGTCCAGGAGTATCCACTTTCTTATCAATTTACTATTTTATTCACACTCGGACCAAATTGCCCATCGTCGGTTTAGCGACATGTTGATTTAATCAGAACATGATAACAGTATCCAGCAGACACCTCTAATCTAATCTCTCATCTATTTTATCTGATGAGGACAGACCAAGTTTTAGTCATTGCTCTTTCTCTCTCTCTCTCTCTCTCTCTCTCTCTCTCTCTCTCTCTGAGTCCCCCCCCCCTCTCTCTCTCTCTCTCTGAGTCTCCCCCCCCCTCTCTCTCTCTCTCTCTCTCTCTCTGCCTCTCTCTCTCTCTCTCTGCCTCTCTCTCTCTCTCTCTGAGTCTCCCCCCTCTCTCTCTCTCTGTCTCTCTCTCTCTCTCTGAGTCTCACCCCCTCTCTCTCTCTCTCTCTCTCTCTCTCTGAGTCTCCCCCCCCCCCCTCTCTCTCTCTCTCTCTCTGAGTCTCCCCCCCCCCTCTCTCTCTCTCTGAGTCTCCCCCTCTCTCTCTCTCTCTCTCTGAGTCTCCCCTCTCTCTCTCTCTCTCTCTGTCTCTCTCTGAGTCTCCCCCCCCCTCTCTCTCTGCGCTCGCGTATGCGTGTATGTTGCTTATTGTTTAGGAATGTTCTTTAAATAGTTTGTGATTATTATGTGACTCTCGCGCCCGAACTTGACTTACCGGTCCTAGATGAGCAGCAGCCAATGACATTTGTATTAGTCAAATATAGGTCGACATTTATTGTATGAATAGAAAGGCCTAATCTACGTAATTATAAGTAAGGTGACTGTCTACAGGCAAGAAAAATAACTGTCTACAGGCAGTTACAGTTACTTTGTGCAAAAAACCCTCACAAAATAAAAATAATCAAAGGGAAAATATTTATTGATAGCACATTTAACAGTTTAGTCTACACAGATAACATAACATATTTAAACAAATATCTAAACACACCTTTTCTTATGAGCAGATATAATGCACTACAATTTAACGGACAATTTGTTGCAATAAGGAAAAATATAGAGGCCTACTATGACATCAACTGTCGATAAAGAAACTACACACAAGCTAACGATTTGAAAGATGCACTTAAACTGCCATCGGTTGAATATAGGATCATATAAATAAACTATTCAAGGTTTCTGAAATGTTCTGCAATAATGCCTTCTGGTAATAAACAACAACAGTTCATGTCCATTTCCATTTTATATTTTTATTAGAAAATGGTCTCTCTTGAAAAATTGATTTTATCTCAGTGAGACTAAGCTTGATAAATAAAGTTTTTTTAAATTTTTTAAATTATTTTCAAATACATTAATAAAGCATATCTCATGTAGCCATCCCCCGATTTCTACCTCCACCAGCCTCCCCTGGTTAGTTATCTATTTCTGAGTAGTAGTAGGCTTTTGAGGTGGGGTTATTGTTATAGAATATATAGAATATCCTCTACCATTATCTTTGACTTTACGTAACTCATATCGGTAGTATCTTTACAGTGTACATATGGAGATACTATATGTGTCTGTCTTTGAGTCTCCGAGCAGAATAACCCAGTGAAGGCTGTTGGAGATAGACTTTGTCAGGTTTGTTGTAATGCATGGCATGGTATGAGGAGAGGTAAGGTATCAAACACACCATTCCTCATTCCATTCCACACATTACAATGAGCCATTTTACAGAGGGTGTGTCTCACACATGAGAAAAGAAGCTTTCCTCATATGACAAACAAATCTAAACTATCTTTAGTTTTTAGCTTGTGTCAGTGGATGTTGCCAATATTTGGTAATGCTGCAGACTATTGTGTTCATTCAGTTTGGGGGTAACCATGAGGATGCGGGTTCTGTTTGAATAGGTTAAATAGGTCTATTTTCTGTTTGTGTGTGTGTGAGCGTGCGTTTGTGTGTGTGTGAGTGTGTGTGTGTGTGTGTGTGTGTGTGTGTGTGTGTGTGTGTGTGTGTGCGTGAGCGTGCGTTTGTGTGCGTGTATGTGTGTGTGTGTGTGTGTGTCTGCGCGTATGTGTGTGTGCGTGTGTATGTGTGTGTGTGTGTGTGTGTCTGCGCGTATGTGTGTGTGCGTGTGTGTGTGTGTGTGTGTGTGAGCTAAAGGGGACAGGTCAGATATAGGGTTCTGCCAGCCAGAGGACATCGAGCTGACACGGAGAGAAGACTGACAGGAAACAGAAGACTGAGCTCTAAACGCATTACAATACAACAATACGAAATTAACGGTTTAGGTTACCATGTGCTAGGAAATTCATGACACACCTGACCTGACCTATCAGATTATCAACATGTAATTCATAGTTTATCCACAAGATGGCGATGGATGTGCCTCCACACTCCAGTCACTGTTACAGTTTTTCCCAATTGCTAAAACACAAAAGCCAATTCTCTAAACCAAACGACCAGTTCTCTAAACACATTTAATAAAACTAGCTCCCATTTGCCAAAACCATAAACACATTTCACATGAAGACACAATTCACAAAACACAATCCTCCTTTTCTCATAAGTCTAAACACATTTTGTCTTGCTAGAACACAAGTTGCAAAAAACTCTGCTCAAATTCTCAAATTAAAGCTCATGTGATGCAAAATGCTTGCCACAGTCAGCAAAATTTGAACACAATGAACACACCTGGCTTCATTCATTAAACATAACGACTCAAAATGTAAGACACTTGTTGCAAATGATTGTGGTGTGTGTGTGTGTGTGTGTGTGTGTGTGTGTGTGGTATAGTTCCATAAATAAATTTAAAAAACATCACACCCTGAACATTGTTTTCAGTGAGTATTGTTGTGTGTAATGGATCCTCTGTAGTGTTTGCATTGAGTTGTGAATCTTGTGATACAGTACAGTAGTGTACATGTTACGGTACATGTGGGAATACGGGAAAACTAGGATTACGGTTAGGTGCTAGGGTGCTAGGGTTAAGGTTAGGGTTAGGATTAGGGGTAGGGTTAGGGTTAGGATGAGGGTTAGGGTTAGACATGCCAGCATGTACCAAGTCACCCTAGCACCTAACCCTAACCCTAGTTTTCCCACATGTACCGTATTCCCACATGTACCGTAACATACATACTGTATTTTCTGTAGATTTACATACTGTTCATATGAAACACACAAATCTATGAATGCCCAATACTCTACAGTGATATATTCTGAGAACAGATACTGTAAGGTTTCTTGTAGTCTGTAATGATGCTTATTGTTATGACACGGGGGCGAGGGAGCTCAAGGACACGACACCGGAGGCAGAAGATAGTGTTAGCCCCGTAGGGTATTTATTTACAGTGCAGGTGGGTGGAAACACAGATGATGAGTCCGGAGGTTTCAGCCTGGCGGGCTGGGGGTTTCAACCTGGCGGGATGGCGGTAGTGATTGGCATAGGCTGTGGAGGAACAGGAAAGCAGGGTAAGTCTCCACGGTAGGCCAGTACACAAGATATCAACGAATCATAAGAATAGGCACAAGAGCAAAGTTCATAACTAATCACAGCGGATACTTGCCAGGTCATTCTTAGGGAAGAACTGACGATGATTGAAGGGAGTCCAGGGTAGATGTAGCCAGAGGGTTGATTGGGGAGTGGAGACAGGTGTGTGGGTTTGACTGTGGCTGGATAACCCTCCAATCACCGGGAACGAGCTTCACCTGCGGCGGAGAGCACGCTGTGCTCGGGTTGTGGGGGCGGGGGAGGGCGTGTGTGACGGCCCAGCCGTAACAGGACCCCCCCCCGAGGGGGAGCCTCCTGGCGACCGGCCCGGAGCCTCCGGGTGGGCCCGATAGAAGTCCCTGAGGAGGACTGGGGACATGATCTGGGACCGGGGAATCCAGCTCCGTTCCTCTGGGCCATATCCTTCCCAGTCCACCAGGTACTGGAAACCCCGGCCACAGCGACGAGCCCTGAGGAGCCTCCTTACCGCCCACTGGGGGTGGCCATCCACCAACTGAGGAGGGGGCGGTGCAGGGGCTGGTGGCATCAGGTCGCTGGCGACATGGGGCTTAACCCGGGAGACGTGGAACACCGGGTGGATCCGACGGAGGGAGTGAGGGAGGACCAGCCGGATGGCAGCGGGGTTGATGACCCGGTCGATGACGTAGGGGCCGATGTACCTCGACGCCAACTTCCGGGAGGGGACATTGAGGGGGAGATCCGCCGTGGAGAGCCAGACCCTCTGGCCCACCTGGTACACCGGAGCTGGAGTGCGACGACGGTTGGCGCTTCGGGTAGTTCGGGCGGTGGCCCGAAGCAAGGCCGAGCGTACGGAGGTCCAGACCCGACGACAGCGAAGGAGGTGTGCCTGGACTGATGGTACCGACGCTTCGCCCTCCTGGGTAGAGAGCAGGGGTGGCTGGTACCCCAAGGAGCACTCGAAGGGGGACCGGCCGGTGGCTTCATTCACCATGGCGTTCAGGGAGTACTCCACCCAGGGTAGGTCCTTGCTCCAGGAGGATGGATGGAGGGAGGACATGCAGCGGAGTGCCGACTCCAGGCTCTGGTTGGCTCTCTCCGCCTGCCCATTGGTCTGGGGATGGTAGCCGGAGGAGAGGCTGGTCGTGGCCCCAATCCCCGAACAGAAGGCCTGCCACACCTTGGATGTGAACTGGGGGCCACGGTCGGAAACCACATCCTGGGGAAGCCCGTAAAGCCGGAAGACGTGGGTGGTGAGTAGCTCCGCCGTCTCCGCCGAGGTCGGTAGCTTTGCCAGAGCTACCAACCGCACGGACTTGGAGAAGCGGTCCACGATGGTGAGGATGACCGTGTTGCCTAGGGACGGGGGAAGGCCGGTCACGAAGTCCATGGCGAGGTGGGACCACGGTCGACCGGGCACGGGTAGAGGCCGCAGCAGTCCTGAAGGCGGCCGGTGGGATGCCTTGCTGCGAGCGCAGGTAGGGCAGGCCGAGACGAACTCCCTGACGTTCGCGGCCATGGTGGACCACCAGAACCGCCGGCGCAGGAAGGACAGTGTGCGTAGGGCCCCAGGATGGCAGGCGAAGCGGCTGGCGTGGCCCCACTGCATCACCTTGGTTCTGACGGCGTCCGGGACGAAGAGACGGCCGGGGGACCCCGGTCGGGGATCTGGCTGGGTGCGCTGTGCAGCTCTGACCACCGCCTCGATCTCCAGGGTGACCACTCCAACGACCCGGGAGGATGGAACGATGGTGTCAGGAGTGGTGGGTTCCTCCTCTGCGGCATGGAGCCGAGAAAGGGAGTCAGCCTTGGCGTTCAGGGAGCCCGGACGGAACGTGAGGTGGAAGTTAAACCGCCCGAGGAACAGGGCCCAGCGTGCCTGACGGGAGTTCAACCGCCTGGCCGACTTGATGTAGGTTAGGTTCTTGTGGTCCGACCAGACGGTGAAGGGGTGCTCTGCGCCCTCCAGCCAGTGCCGCCACTCGTGGAACGCCTCCACCACCGCCAGCAGCTCGCGGTTCCCGATGTCGTAGTTGGCCTCGGCGGAGGTATAACGGCGGGAGTAGAAGGCGCAGGGGTGCACGGTCTGGTCCTCCGATCGTTGAGAGAGCACGCCACCGACGCCCGTGTCTGAGGCGTCCACTTCCACAATGAAGGGCCTAGAGGGGTCTGGGTTGATTAGGACCGGCGCCGAGGTGAAGAGCCTCTTCAGGTCACTGAAGGCAGCGCTGGCTGCTGGTGTCCACGTGAACTGGCGCAGGGGGGAGGTGAGGGCAGTGAGGGGGGCGGCTACCCGGCTGAAGTCCCGGATGAATCGCCGGTAGAAGTTGGCAAAGCCGAGAAATGACTGCAGCTGTTTCCGGGTGGTAGGTTGGCCCCACTCGACGACGGCCCGAGTCTTCTTGGGGTCAGGGCGAGTCAACCCACCCTCCACGATGAGCCCCAGGAATTCCACAGAGTGAGTGTGGAACGAGCACTTCTCAGCCTTAATAAAAAGGCGATTCTCCAGTAGGCGCTGGAGGACTAGGCGGACATGTTGGACATGCTCCTCAGGGTTCCTGGAGAATACTAGGATGTCATCCAGGTAGAGGACGACAAAGATGTCCAGCATGTCCCTGAGGACGTCGTTCATGAGGGCCTGAAAGACGGAGGGGGCGTTAGTGAGACCAAAGGGCATGACCAGGTACTCATAGTGGCCACGGGGGGTCTTGAACGCCGTCTTCCACTCGTCACCCTCACGAATCCGGACCAGATGGTAGGCGTTCCGGAGGTCCAGCTTAGTGAAGATGGTGGCCCCAAGGAGGGGCTCAAAGTTGGAGCTCATGAGGGGGAGAGGATAGGTGTTCCGGACGGTGATGGCATTGAGCTCACGGTAGTCAATGCATGGCCTGAGGGTTCCATCCTTCTTCTTCACGAAGAAAAACCCCGCTGCCACCGGGGAGTGTGATGGACGGATGAGCCCCTCAGCCAGACAGTCGGAGATGTAGGTGTCCATGGCTGCCTTCTCCGGGGGGGCAAGGTTGTAGAGGCGACTGACCGGAAGTTTGTTGCCAGGGCGGAGCTCGACGGCACAGTCGTAGGGCCGGTGAGGCGGCAGGGTGCGAGCACGCTCCTTGCTGAAGGCCTCTCCGAGGTCGTGGTAGACCTCTGGGATGGAGGAGAGGTCAGGGGGAGCCGGAGGCGGTCGCAGAGGCGATGTGGGGGTATGGGCGGCACGGAGGCACCGGGCGTAGCATGCGGTACTCCAGCTCAGGATACGTCCCTCACCATAGCTGACATGGGGAATGTGGAGCTCGAGCCACGGTCGTCCCAGGATGAGCGGGGACTGGGGGGTCTTGAGGATGTAAAACCGGATCTCCTCCACATGGTTCCCCGAGACGGTCAAGGAGAGGGGTGTAGAGCGGTGGGTGAGAGGCCCCAGGCTGTGTCCGTCTAGGGCTGAGACGGAGAGGGGGGTCTCGAGGGCAACGAGGGGAACGGCAGCTGAGCGGGCCAGCTGGGCGTCCATAAAGTTCTCGTCTGCTCCCGAGTCAATAATGGCCTCGACCGTGAGGTTCTGCCCCTGCCAGGAGAGGGTGACAGAGAACCTGGCTGGGCTGGTGGTAGGTGGGGATTGAGAGAGACGGCTCACCCGGATTCCCCCTTCGGGTGAGCCTGCCCTTTTGATAGGGACGGGCAGGTGTCACGGAGGTGTCCCTTCTCTCCACAGTAGAGGCACAGGCCCTGGGCCCTTCTCCTCTCCTTCTCCGCCGTGGTGAGGCGGGCTCGACCAAGCTGCATCGGCTCCTCGCCAGTGCATGGGGTGTAGGTCGACTCCCGTGCGGAGGAGGGGTTGGCTGTGACGATAGGGTCCTGGGGGCGTGGCGAGCTGGTCTGGTAGCGCCCTCTCTCTCTCCGACGCTCCCGGGAGCGCTCGTCAACGTCGATGGCTAGGGCCACGAGTTCGTCCAGGGCGGCGGGTCTGTCCCGGACGAGCTCGTCCTTGATGGCCTCACTCAGCCCCTGGCGGAAAGCAGATCGCAGTGCCCTGTCATTCCATCCGCTTCCGGCTGCCAGGGTGCGAAACTCGGTAGAGTAGGCCGCCGCGGTCCGGTTCCCCTGGTGGAGTGACATCAGTCGCGCCCCGACCTCCTGTCCTGCAGTGGGGTGGTCGAAAACCCTCTTGAACTCCGTGAGGAAGGTAGCGTAGTCACCGAACAGGTCAGGGCGGGCGCAGAGGGTGGCCTGGACCCAATTCAGGGCGTCGCAGGTGGTGAGGTTGGTGATGAACGCCACCCGAGCTGCCGGCGACCAGAACTGGCTGGGCTGATGGGAGAACACCAACTCGCACTGGAGGATGAAGCCTCGGAACTGGGCGAAGGCTCCGTCGAAGGGGCGGGGGCTGGCTAGGTGGGGCTCCCGTGGCTGTCCAGTAGGTGGTGCCGGTAGCTGGGCAGGGTCAGGGAGAGCAGGGGGGGGGGCAAAGGCTGCGAGCGCGGCCACCTGTGCTGTAAGCGCTTGGGTCGTAGAGATGAGGTGCTGCATCTGGGTGGCGCGGTGCTCCTGGTTAGCCTCCTGGGTTGTCAGGCGAGTGTTCAGGGCCTGGCACGCTGTAGCGGCCGCCTGGAGGAGGTGAGTGTGTTCCGTGAGGATCTGGATAGCCGTCGGGCCGGATCCAGGGGTGGGAGATGGTGTCCGGTCCTTCGTGTCGTCTGAGCCCAATTGCATGGTCAGTTCTTCTGTTATGACACGGGGGCGAGGGAGCTCAAGGACACGACACCGGAGGCAGAAGATAGTGTTAGCCCCGTAGGGTATTTATTTACAGTGCAGGTGGGTGGAAACACAGATGATGAGTCCGGAGGTTTCAGCCTGGCGGGCTGGGGGTTTCAACCTGGCGGGATGGCGGTAGTGATTGGCATAGGCTGTGGAGGAACAGGAAAGCAGGGTAAGTCTCCACGGTAGGCCAGTACACAAGATATCAACGAATCATAAGAATAGGCACAAGAGCAAAGTTCATAACTAATCACAGCGGATACTTGCCAGGTCATTCTTAGGGAAGAACTGACGATGATTGAAGGGAGTCCAGGGTAGATGTAGCCAGAGGGTTGATTGGGGAGTGGAGACAGGTGTGTGGGTTTGACTGTGGCTGGATAACCCTCCAATCACCGGGAACGAGCTTCACCTGCGGCGGAGAGCACGCTGTGCTCGGGTTGTGGGGGCGGGGGAGGGCGTGTGTGACGGCCCAGCCGTAACACTTATAGTGTTTACATTTTTGCAGGCTTTGAGCAGCTGTTTTGGTGTGAAAGTTTGAGTTTTGAAGAGAGAAGGTGTGGTTTTGTTTATGTAGCTTTAGAAAAGTGTGTTGTGTTTAGAGTTTTGGGAAAATGGAGGAAAGTTTTGTGAAATGTGTTTTAGCAATTGAGAAAAACTGTAACATTGCTTTACTGTATGTTTGGAATCCTTTTATGAACATCAACACATGTTTTGAGAAGGCGCTATGTTATGTCGTCCTTGTGGTGCTGGGAGATGGAACTACAACAAGAGAGAAAACATGTCAAGCATTCCTCAGGTCCTTAACTATATGGAACTTTCGACCTTTAGGGGAGCTCTTGAGCTCGGTGGGTCTCCTAAATAGATAGAAATAGTCAAGAAGTGACCTGATTGGACAGACAGGAGCACGCCTTCCCACACCATTGAGCATATACAGTAAAACCTTTTTTGCTAAACTTTAGGAGCGTTGAACTAAGGACTGTTCAGAGATAAGAAATGTATCAACATGTTATGTGATGTAATAATCAAAAGTTATGCAATGTCCTCATGACATGTTAACATTAGGATTGTTTAAAGCATTTTTATTAGATAACTAACCAGGGGAGGCTGGTGGAGGTAGAAATCAGAGGATGGCTACATGAGGAATGGAACTCTGTTGCAGCAGACTGACAACTGACCAGGCTGTTGAATAAGGAGTTACTCTGGTCCAACCAGCCCCAGGAGTCTCTGATCGGCTGATCCAGACAAACTCTCCCCTCACTGGCGGACTCAGGGGGGTGGCGACCGCCCCTCCTGGTGCCCCCCGCGGTTTAAAAACGTCTCTCTTAAGTGCCCTTTTGAGTGGCAAAAATGCCCTTTTGAGTGGCAAAAATGCCCTTTTGAGTGGCGAAAATGAGAGGACGTGCCCTATTGGTGCCCCTCCAATGGTCTAAACTTGACCATGTGCCCCCACAGTTGAAAAACGTCGCACTAAAGTGCCCTTTTGAGTGGCAAAATTAGAGGATGTGCCCTATTGGCTGCCCTTCCAATGGTCTAAACTTGACCATGTGCACTGATGGGGTCCCATGTTGTGCAGTAGATGCCCTTTTTTTCTTTTCGCCCCCCCCTGCCCTTCAAACAGCCTGAGTCCGCCACTGCTCCCGCTGGTCCCATGGCCTGTATCTCCTGGTTCTTAGTCTGGTTCCTCACACTGGACAGGTTTGTGTGATGCTCCCTGCAGTAGCTGGGAGTATCTGCTGCCTACAGTTATAATCAGTATAGTTGCTGCATAGTTTTAATCAGCCTGTTACTCCACGTCCTCCATGTTGTCTAGGGTGGTCAGGTCAGTGAGGTTATGGGGATATGGGTTTCGGGGCAAAGCACACTTCACAATTTCCACAGGAATTTCCACAGAAATTGTACCTCTCTAGTTGAAATGTACTTTTTTGTTTCAAAGTACTATATCTAAATGTAATGTACATGTATATCTACCTTATCTCAAACATTAATGTTCAAATTGCTCAAATTTGAACTGTGTCATTTCTGTGTCGATTCAGGACGTCCTATATATAAAAACCAGGACGTTTTGAAAATCAACAATTTATTAAAACATTTTTTAAATCGCATGAAAGATGTACCTGAAATGTTAGATATTTGGTCCTGTGTTAAAAAAATACACCTGATCAGTCAAAAATGCAACTGTCAAATTGTCTTATCAAGCTGACATTTAAATAAAATACATTTAGACCTCTATACACAACATACAGAGAAACAAATAGACATTGCATAGAGAGTAAGAAAGTGCAGGTTTTGCATATAAGACTGAATCCTAAGTAGAGATCTGCACATGTTACAACAAGTATTGCACTAATCTCCCACTAACATCAACGAATGATACATGCAAAACGCACCCATTCACTGATCACAGTTCAGATTTGACCCACTATACAATAAGTATTGCAAAAAGGACGCATTTTGTCTTCTTTTAGCTCCATACTCCGACAGTTTGGATTTGAAATCAACAACGACTAAGGGATTAAAGTAGAGATTCTCAGCTTTAATTCAATGTTGTTGTTTTTTGTTCAGATTGGGTTCACCATTTAGAAAGTACAACATTTTTAAATACAATACATTTTTAAATACACTCCCCAATTTCAGGGCACCAACTATATTGAAAACAATCATATAATGTCCAAATGAAGTAGGCCTAACTGCCTTAAATCTGTGGCCCATTGACCCCACCAGATGCATGCTGGGTATATTCTCAGGCCTGTATTGCAGCCATCTCTCAGCTGTTGATATTCTTTAGGTCTTTTGCCTAAAACCATCAGGAAATTAAACAGAGAAATTAAACAGAGAAATTAAACAGAGAAAGTTTCCCACCTTGCAGTGAAGCCTCCGTAGCTACATTTACAGCATTTAGCAGACGCCTTCGTCCAAAGCGATTTACAACAATAAAAAAACTTAACTTAATCAAATAAAAACTAGTATTCGGTCAAAATAAAACAACAGTAACATATTAAAACATAGGATAACAAATAAAGTGTATTATAAACACAACGGACAGGAGGAAGGGGAAGCTTCGGGGGGGGCTGTGGCGCAGGAGGTAGAGCCGCCGTCTAATGATTGCAAGATTGGCAGATCGGCGGTTCGAGCCCCGTCTGGCCACATGTCGAAGTGTTCTTGGGCAAGACACTGAACCCCAAATTGCTCCCAGTGAGCGGGCCGGTGCCTTGCATGGTAGCTTGCCGCCATTGGTGTGTGAATGTGTGTGTGAATGGGTGAATGAGAGGCCGTTGTAAAGCGCTTTGGAATAAGGCCGCTATATAAGTCAGTCCATTTACATTTTCAGGAGGGACAGCGAAGGTGCAGCCCGAAGAGGGGGGGGAGGTCTTCAGTCAACGACGGAATCGAATCAAATCACATTTTATTTGTATAGCGCATTCCTCACAAAACGTGATTCAATGCGCTTCACATGATGACAGAACACGCAAGCAGGCAAGGGTAAAAAAAAACTGTACACTGTGCATCCAGGAAAATGCAGCCCCTCTACTCATAGAGACAGGGAGTGACTCTGCAGTGGTGGGGAGCTTGTTCCACCAGCGAGGTGAAAAGCTGTGACCGTTGCAGCCCAAAGATGGAGATAGAACCTTAGAATTCTAAAGTCACGAAATATCAGAGCCTAACCCTCAGTCTGCAGCTCCCTGCCCCCCCTCCTGCTCCAGGATGAAATGGGACAGAGAGTTGATGTCGGTCACTGTGGGGTTGCACTGGAGCACTAGAGTGACCATGCTGTCTTGTCCTGGGAACACCTGGGACAGGCTCTCCCTTAACCTGGCAGTCACTTCGGCACTCCTCTCTACCCCCTGTCCCTGGACCATATGGCCCGCCCTACCCTGCCCCCCCCTCCCTCTCCCTCGGCCGCCCCGACCAGAATCGGCAGGATCCACAGGGACCCCCCCTGGTGTCCGGTCACGGAACTGCAGAAGCTCTGTGTGGGCCCGCGGAGCTCTGGAGGAGGAGGGGTAGGAGGAAGCCACGCCTGCAAACGTGTGACTGCCTGGGACAGGAGGCCTGAGAGAGAGAGAGAGAGAGAGAGAGAGACAGAGAGAGAGAGAGAGAGAGAGAGAGAGAGACAGAGAGAGAGAGAGAGAGAGAGAGAGGGAGGGAGAGAAAGAGAAGGAGAGAGAGAGAGAGGGAGAGGGAGAGAGAGAGGGAGAGAGGGAGAGAGAGAGACAGAGAGAGAGAGATACAGAGAGAGATACAGAGAGAGAGAGAGAGAGAGAGGGAGAGAGAGAGGGAGAGAGGGAGAGAGAGAGACAGAGAGAGAGAGAGATACAGAGAGAGATACAGAGAGAGAGAGAGAGAGAGAGAGAGGTAATGTGAGAGAGGTAATGTCTTATTAGAGGTAATGTAGTTTTCCACTATATCAGAGAGATGTAAAGAGATATAGGGAATGGATGTGTGTGTGTCTGTGTGTGTGTGTGTGTGTGTGTGTATGCATGTGTGTGTGTGTGTGTGTGTGTGTGTGTGTGTGTGTGTGTATGCGTGTGTGTGTGTGTGTGTGTGTGTGTGTGTGTGTATGCGGGTGTGCGTGTGGTACCTGTGCTGGGAGCGTAGGAAGTCGTCCAGGTGTGGTCCTCCTCGGCCCAGCGGATCATCAGGCACCATGAAGTGATCGCCGACAAAGGTGTACTGGAGGAGTCTGGGTAATCAGCAGAGCAGAAACGCGCTTAGGGAAATAGAACTTTACTAAAAGAAGGTTGTCGGTTCAAATGTAACGTTGGGCGAACAACAGACCGTTATTTGAAATATGGACGGTGTTCTTGGTGTAGATTGTTAGGCTCAATTGTCCATTGTCCCAAAAGTGCCAACTTTGCACGCAAGGCAAGCTAAACCAGGTGTACCGTGTTTTTTTTTAGAAAAATACTTGATCTCCTCTGCATCCCTCTCTCTCTATTCCTGTCGTTCTATTCCTGTCGTTTTTTTTAAAGTCATTTTTTCTGAGTGGGGCAGTCCCACTCATATTTTTCATTTTATTGACAGATACAGTGAAGATTTAGACAGGAAGGATGGGTGAGAGAGAGAGGAGGGATGACATGCAGGATATGTCTCCGGCTGGAATCGAACCGGGAACCCTGCGGTTACGTGGTCAACGCTTAACCCGCTACGCCACCTAAGCACACACACACACTCCTCCTCCTCCTCCTCTCTATATCCCTGTCGTTCTCTACCTCTTCTTGATGATGTCTCTGAATACATGTGACTCGTCCAGGAGGTCTCTCAGGTTGTCGTTCGTCACGATCACTCCGTCCGTCTTCTGGGCCAGCTGGAGCATGAACCTGTCAGAGAGGGGGAAGAGGAAAGATGAGACACACATTGCAGGGATCAACTGGGAGGTTTAGTGCAGTGTGGCAGCCTTTCATTTCTTACGTGGAACGTCTAACAATGCCTCTTACCTCTTAAAAATGGCTTTGTATTATATATGAGAAGTACTCTGTGAACTGTTATTTATAATTATTTTTGTTTCTGTTTTTGTTTTGTTTTGTTGTTTTCACTGTTTTGTCTGTGTGCTTATGTCTGTTGCGTACTGTAATGTCTCTGAAAACTAAATAAAAAACACAGTAAAAAAAAAAGAGGGGGAAGAGGGAGGGGAAGGTGGAGAGCGGAGGAGAGGAACGAGGGGATTTGATCACACGGTCCGTTAAAAGTATTTATTTTTGTCTCTTTCATCAAACAAGTAATTTATCATCATAACTGCATTTCCTGCGTTTCATTTAGTTAAATGAGAAGAACTCACATGTGAACAGAAACGTGTTTATGTGTAAACCACTTACCTGTGATCATACATCAAATATAAATAATAAATAATTTAAGACTTGCATGTATTATTATAAGCTATGTAATAACATTCATAAGTAGTTAATAAGCAGTGCGTTAATGGAAGTGTTAGCCAGGAGGAGAGGAGAGGAGCCAACCTGTCATCGTAGGAGTTGATCCTCTTGCCCTGGACCTCCCTGGAGGGCGTGTAGGAGAGCAGACCCAGGTCCTGCAGCTCTGTCAGGAAGTGCTGTTCTGAAATGGTAAACAGCCTGACTTATATAGGCTGACTTACATAGCGCCTTTTATCCAAAGCGCTTTACAACGGCCTCTCATTCACCCATTCACACACACATTCACACACCAATGGCGGCCAAGCTACCATGCAAGGCGCCTCACCAGGCCCGCTCTTTGGGAGCAATTTGGGGTTCAGTGTCTTGCCCAAGGACACTTCGACATGTGGCCAGCCGGGGCTCGAACCGCCAATCTGCCAACCTTGCGATCATTAGACGGCAGCTCTACCTCCTGTGCCACAGCCGCCCCATTCTGAAGCACACACACCCACACAACTCTGACTTATCAGTCCATGGGCCAGACCAGATTCCGGTGCCACTCAAGGTGGCAAAACTTGCTTATATTTGTATATATGTATATATATATATATATGTGTTACGGTACATGTGGGAATACGGTACATGTGGGAAAACTAGGGTTAGGGTTAGGTGCTAGGGTGACTTGGTACATGCTGGCATGTCGAACCCTAACCCTACCCCTAACCCTACCCCTAACCCTAATCCTAACCTTAACCCTAGCACCTAACCCTAGTTTTCCCACATGTACCGTATTCCCACATGTACCGTAACATATATATATATATATGTATATCTGTATATAACACAGAACATGCACACACCAGGGGAGGCTGGTGGAGGATTGGCTCATTGTAATGCAACGAATGGAATGAGGAATGGCATTAAACACGTGTTCCATAAATTACAATGAGCCCGTCCTCCGATTTCTACCTCCACCAGCCTCCCCTGATGTGTACTAGGCTACATGATGACGAAACGCAATCGGAGCCCATCTGATCTCTAGCCACACAAGCATTCACCCTCACAGAGTTTTCGTGTCTTCGCCGTCGCAGCTCTCGAAATCGGCGGAGTCATGTGGCCGTGAGGCGCAAACAGTATCAAATCATCGTCGTTTCAGCCAAATAAAAAATGTAAAACACGACACTGTGTAGCCTAGCCCTGAATCTGACATGCACACAAACACACTGAAATAGACACTCTGAGAATTTTTTGAATTACCCTAGTATAGTCTAGGCCTCCAGAAAGTGTTAGGCCTACCTTTGATCCTGGGGTCTCTCTTCTGCCTCCACTGGGGCAGGAAGATGCTGATTCGCCGGTGACCTTGGTTCCAGAAGTGCTGGACAGCCAGAGCGATCCCCCGACAAGAGAAGAAGTGGCCGAGGCCGTGACTGAAGGGAGAGAGAGAGGTGGTACACAACCTCATCACATACTGCTAGTGTTGGGGTCATTTAATACATTTTCCAATTTGAAAAATTAAAGTCATGTGGAACAGTGGATTGTTGTGTGTTTCATCACCTTCACTCCTCACTTTTAAATCCCACCTCAAAACCTGTTCTCCCATGCTTACAACCTCCCCTACCCCTAACCATCCCCCCCTAACCCTGCCACCCCCCCTCCCCCCCTGACATGCATACAGACTCATCCTACCCCTAACCACCCCCCCCCCCCCCCCTCCCCGTTCGCTAACTCTGTGTTCCATGTGCACATGTTATCTGTTGCTTTCTGTGTTTTCCGTTTCTCCCATATTGTCAGCGTCTTTGAGCCTCGGAAAAGCGCTATATACATGTACATTTAATGAATTATTATTATTATTATCAAAGTGTCCTGCGTGTCGTTCTCTCACCTCATGGCCACGTTGCTGCCGTCGATGATCACCATACGCAGCCCCTCGTCCCCTGGTTGGTCGGTCAGCTTGAGGTCAAAGGGCATCTGCAGACCCTCTAGGAAGCGCTGCTCTCCCGTGACCACAGCCCCTGCTGAAAGGGCTAAGAAACCCTGTTGTCTGTCTTTCATTCTGGTGGCTGAGGCTGAAGGGTTATTTGTGGTGAAGGCTGGTGGCATGGGTATGGGGGTGAAAGTCGTCTTAGGGGGGGCTAGTGGTGTGGGGGGTGGGTAGGGAGGCTGTGAAGTGAAGTGGTTGGTGGTCTGAGAGGGTAGGTGGGCTGTGGAAGGGTAGGTGGGCTGGGGGGGTCCTCTCACCAAAGGAGGGTTGGTTGGGTGGTTTGGGGTGTTCAGCGGAGGGAGCTGTGGGTGTGTCTGGGGAGGGAACTGGTGAGGGGGGGGTTGGGTCGGGTAAGGCTGAAACTGTGTCTTCACGTTCCATTGCGCTGGATCCAGTTGGACGTGTCCAGTGGTCCGATGGTTTGGCGGCACCTTCCCTCCTCCTTCCTCGTCGGTTTTTCTTTCGTTCTTCCCTTTCAGACTCTTCTTTTCTCCTCCTCTCTTACCCGCTGTAGTAGTAAACGGCTGAGCCACTGCTGCCTCCATCCTTCTGGCCTTTTCCTCCCTCTCCCCTCCTTTTCTTTCTGCCTCCCTCTGTACCTCGAGAACAGCCTCGTCCACCTCCATCGGCCCTTCCAACCTCCCCCTCTCTGCTGCCTGGGTGGTGTCTGGCGTCTCTCTGGCGCCCTCTCTCTGCAGCTTTAGGAGTAGCTGGCGGGTGGAGAGGTCGGGCTGCATGCTGTACGCCTCTGCTACCTTCTCCTCTGTGTAGCCACAGCTGGCCGCCGCCCTCAACAAAACCCCGAGGACAAAGTCCTCCTTGCCTCTCTCCCGGAGGCCCCCATCGTCTGAACCCTCACCCAAGGTTTCCTCCTGTCTTCTTCTCTCCCCTCCTCCTCCTCCCTCTCTCTGCTCTTCTCCAGCCTTCTCTCCCCCCTTTACCACACCTCCTTTCACTCCCACTCCCACCCCTGCTGCACTTCTCTTCACTTGTAACCCTTCGTCTCTCCTTCGTTCCTCTTCCTCTTCTCTGTGCCCTTCTCTACCCCTCACTCGCACACATTGTACCCCCTTTTCGGTACCTTCGAAGTCTCTCCCTCGTTCTTCTCCCTCTCTGTGCTCTGTCTCGCTGGGCCTGTTGTGGTTCTGGTCGAGGCTCCTCCCCCTCCCGTACAGGTCCTGTTCCTGTTGGACCAGGTCCAGTAACTGAGACGCCTCCCTGGGCCCGGTCCGGGCCAGGACCCTCCTGACCACTCCCTCGTGGTAGCCCATGGCCGTGAAGAACTTCAGCAGCAGCCCGAACTCCACCCTGCTGCCTACGGACAACAACAGCTCACCTCCCTCTCCCTCTCTCTCCTCCTCTTCTTCTTCTTCTACTTCTTCTTCTTTCTCCTGCTGTTCCTCCTCTCCCACCTCCTGTGGGGAAGACTCCCCCCGCCCTGCCACCCCCTCCGCCCCCTCTGCCCTCCCTCGAACGTCCACCGTGAGAAAGTGGAAGAAGGGATCTGGAGGTGCAGTCACAGTGTCCCTCCCTGTCCCTTCCCTTGTCCCATCTCTCCACTGTACAGCAGGGGATGCAAGCGTAAGTTCATTATTCCGCAGGCGAACGTCAGGGTCCTTCTGGTGGTGGTTGGAATGTTCCAGAGGTTTGTCAGCTGAGGTGTGAACGCCATGAACTTGCCTTGTTTCCCCTACTCCTCTATTATCCAAAAGCCTTAGCCTCTCCACGTCCGATTGGGTCTCCCATAGTCTCTGGCTCTCAGTGTCCCTCAGAACCCCTGCTTCCTCGGAGTCCTCGTGGCCCATGGGATCGAAGCCCAGCCCAGACTCCCTCACCAGATCCAGCAGGGTCTCCTTCACGGACCCCGGTAGCACCAGTAGGTCCAGCGTGTGCCGGTCCTCCCAGTTTTCCACCAAGTTCTTGAAGGCCCGACGGGAATCCAGGGACTCGCCTGATCCTCTGTCCCCGGCTTCGACGCGGCGTCCCTGGGTGCCCTCGTACCTCTCCACCAGGTCTGTGATAAGGGAGTAGGCCCTCACTACTGGCTCTGTCAACCCCGAGATGAGCAGGAAACCTGGGGAGCCCACCTTGTGTGAGGGAAGATGAAAGATAAAGTTTATAATTACAACCAACCCACAAAGAGAGACAACCTCCTACAGATAAGATCCCTTAATCCCACTGGATAGATCCTTTTTTTTTACAGCCCAAATCGAGAACTACAAAAACGCTGTGAGCCCCAAGTCTTTATTAGCTTTGGTAACAGGGAGACCTGAAAAGC
>NC_137682.1:2489919-2509919 GCF_963989245.1 Nansenia antarctica | reverse complement strand
CACACACACACACACACACACACACACACACACACACACACACACACACACACACACACACACACACACACACACACACACACACAGGCTACATATCTCTCTTTCTCCAGTATGAGTCATACTTTACTTTTCATACTTTAGTCTGTCTTAGTTGAAAGGCAACCCTGGTCTGTGTCATAAACAGAAGCACCTATCAACCATTGCCCGTGAGTGTAGGTGGACCATATGAATAGTCATAGATTTGACTCAGTTACAGTTTAGTACTTTCAATTTCAGGGGCTTCCGGTCTGCAGTTTCTGTGATCCGCCCTCTAAAGCAGTGGAAGAAAAGCACAATAGCCTACGGTATGTGCCAATACTAGTCCAGCTTTAGTATGTCTGCCATTTTGTTCTCTCTCAAATTTGATTGATAGATTTGATTCTATCTCCCCCTCCCTTTTAATAGCAGTAGTACAGGAACACACCAAAACATCCCGTTTCAAAAACAGTTTTTTCCCCTCTGCTATAAGGACTCTCAACACCTGACCCACTGCACTAACCCTGCCAGACGTACTGCACTTTATAAATTGTAAATATGTTCTTGTCTTGTGGTTATGTGTGTACATGTCCATGTGATAGTTATGTGCAATGTGTGTATTATTATTTTTTTGACACTGCTGTATTGAGCTTTCCACCTGTACCGAAAACAAATTCCACTGACCTAGGTCGTGTGGTCATTAAGCGATTCATTCATTAAACGATTAATTAATTAATTAATTAATTCATTCATTCATTCATTCATTCATACTGTCTTTTTATCCTCTCTTAGTGAAAGATGGAACTGTCCAGCTGTCCTGCTCCTGTGTTGATTGGTGATGACAGCCTGCAGAACTGGAAGGTGATTGGCTCAGGAGGGTTTGGACAGGTCCATAAGGCCCGGCATGTGGAATGGTGTTTGGATGTGGCCATCAAACTGCTGCATCATGATGACGGGTAGGAGGACCTTTCTTTCAATTTGTGACGTTAGAATTATAAGGTTCTATCTCCATTTTTGTCAAAATTGAGTTTTTTTACATAATCTGATCCATTAGGTGTTTATTAATGCCTGTGTGGTGTTATTTTTGTTATTTTTTGGGACATTTTTGAGTTAGTAATTCATAAAATACAAAGGTTCCATCTCACAGAACATAATGGAATGTACAAACGTTGACGCTCAATATCTCTGAACTGCCCTAAACGGAGATAGAACCTTCTAAGCTCACGAATCGTGCATGATAGACAACGTTACACACAAATCCAAATGTAGACCCTGGTGAAGAGAAAAACTATGAATGAATGAATCATAAGTACACTGCTCCAAATAATTAAGGGAACACTTAATCATCACAGTTTTAGTTTAGAGTCGATTCAAATTCTGGGATATCGATCTGTCCAGTTAGGATTAAGCGTAAACGATTCGTGACGTTAGAAGAATTATACGGTTCTATCCCCATTTTTGGTCAAAATTGAGTTATTCTCAATTAACCTTAACACACACACACACACACACACACACACACACACACACACACACACGCCTGTTTCCAGCTCCAGCTCCTCGCTGCTCAGGGAGGCTGACCTCATGCGCCAGGGCGGGAGCCCCCATGTGCTCAGGATCCTGGGGGTCTACCGAGGCCACCCCCCTCCACCCCCCCTCCCCCCCGGCACACGCCTCTCCACCCAGCTGGGCCTGGTCATGGAGTTCATGGAGAGGGGCTCCTTGCAGTCCCTCCAGGACAGCGTCTCCGGCCCCCCGCCCTGGCCTCTGGCCTTCCGCCTGGCCCACGAGGTCGCTCTGGGCATGAACTTCCTCCACCGCCTCTCCCCAGCCCTGCTGCACCTGGACCTGAAGCCCAGTAACGTGCTGCTGGACGACAGCCTCCATGCCAAGGCAAGTCCCAGGCCTTTAGGCCTCAGACTGGACCTCTACTGAGGGGAAGTCAAGTCAAGTCAGCTTTATTTATATAGCACGTTTACATACAGCAGTGCTGAACCAAAGGTGCTTCACAGTTGTAAAAAAAGATAAAATACAGGAAATAAATAAGATGCACAATGCACACAATAATACAATGCAATACAAGATATGGTTAAAAGTGAATAGAGAAGGACATAAAAGGACTAAAAACAATAAAACAATAAGACAATAAGAGCCAGGGAGGGACCTACAATAAAAACTATAAAACAATAAAAGCCAGGGACCGATAGCTAGGTGGGGGGGGGGAGGCTAGGGAAAACAGGTGTGTTTTAAGGAGGGATTTAAAAACCTCCAGGGTCTGAGCGGCCCGTACGTGGAGGCGGGAAGGCGGGGGGGGTCTGAGGAATTGACTACGTTTTGCTACTCACCACCTGTGCTGTCAATAATGTAATAATAAGGTATGGTTAATGGAACCCTCTCTCTCTCTCTCCCTCTCCAGCTTACAGATTTTGGCCTAGCCAAGTTTTCAACTTCAAGTTCCAAGGTGACCAGAAAGGATACTGGGGAGGACGGGGGCACAATCAGCTACATGCCCCCCGAGGCTTTTGATATGTCCTACAAACCCACCAGAGCCTCCGACATCTACAGGTACGTGTACTGTCATATTTACTCTCACTGGGGCGCTTAGGTGGCGTAGCGGGTTAAGCGTTGACCATGTAACCGCAGGGTCTCCGGTTCGATTCCGGCCGGGGACATATCCTGCATGTCATCCCTCCTCTCTCTCTCACCCATCCTTCCTGTCTAAATCTCTACTGTATCTGTCAATACAAATGAAAAATGTGAGTGGGACTGCCCCACTCAGAAAAAAATTAAAAAGATCCTGTGTGCTCAATAACCTTACTTCATAAATAAAGGTAATTCATCCATATATCAACATATTAAAAATAAATAAATTCAAGTATCTTACTGTCTGTCCCTTTATCTCACTATGTATCTAGACAACATCCAGGATGATTATTAGAAGGGAGATTTCTGTAGACTTTTTCTAAGTTGCATGGCCATAACAACACACGTTCTCTTTCTTTCTTCAGTTATGGCATACTTCTGTGGTCGATCGTCACTGGAGAACAGCCATATCCTCGTGAGTGACACACACACACACACACACACACACACACACACACACACACACACACACACACACACACACATTTAATACCTTAATCATCCATCATCTGTCTACTGTATCCCTGACTTGTCAATGTCTACCCTTCTTTTCTATCCTCTATCTAACCTCACTACACTCCCTTCCTGTTTCCTCTCCCCACTCCTCCCTCTTCTCCTCTCCCCTCTTATCCCCCTCTTCCATGCTCTCTCCCCCCTCCTCCCTCGTCTCCTCTCTCCTCTCATCCCACTCTTCCATGCTCTCTCCCCACTCCTCCCTCTTCTCCTCTCCCCTCTTATCCCTCTCTTCCATGCTCTCTCCCCCTTCTCCTCCCTCTTCTCCTCTCCCCTCTTATCCCTCTCTTCCATGCTCTCTCCCCCACTCCTCCCTCTTCTCCTCGCCCCTCTTATCCCTCTCTTCCATGCTCTCTCCCCCTTCTCCTCCCTCTTCTCCTCTCCCCTCTTATCCCTCTCTTCCATGCTCTCTCCCCACTCCTCCCTCTTCTCCTCTCCCCTCTTATCCCTCTCGTCCATGCTCTCTCCCCACTCCTCCCCCTCCTCCCTCTTCTCCTCTCCTCTCTTCTCCCTCTCTTCCTTGCTTTCTCCCCCCTCCTCCTGTAGATGCTCTCTCCAGTATGGTTCGGTTCCGTATCCCTGAGGGGGACAGGCCTTCCATGGATAAAGTGGACAGGGGCCAAGCAGCGGGATTGGTGGGTCTCATGGAGAGGTGCTGGGACCCAGAGGCCCAACAGAGACCTTCTTTTCTGGGTGAGATTATCGCTGCAGGAGGGTTGTTTTTGGAAGTCATCTTTTGTTTTTCATCTGTTGAGTTGACATCATTAGAGCAGTCTAGCAGAATAGAATCGAAATAGAATTGCCAATCTCCATGCTTTTTTTTTTTGATTCATGCAATTTATGTTATTTTCAAATGTATTGTATAACTACACGATTTAAACGTGATTATTCTTAATTTGTTTAGTATTGTGTTGTATTCAGACTGCCTGACTGTGACAGAGAGGGCATATGAGAAGCACAAACAAAGGATAAGTCACACTGTCCATCAAGTGTTGACGAAACTGGTACGTTCATGACATTCTAATTCAAACTGGTACGTTCATGACATTCTAATTCAAACTGGTACGTTCATGACATTCTAATTCAAACTGGTACGTTCATGACATTCTAATTCAAACTGGTACGTTCATGACATTCTAATTCAAACTGGTACGTTCATGACATTCTAATTCAAACTGGTACGTTCATGACATTCTAATTCAAACTGGTACGTTCATGACATTCTAATTCAAACTGGTACGTTCATGACATTCTAATTCAAACTGGTACGTTCATGACATTCTAATTCAAACTGGTACGTTCATGACATTCTAATTCAAACTGGTACGTTCATGACATTCTAATTCAAACTGGTACGTTCATGACATTCTAATTCAAACTGGTACGTTCATGACATTCTAATTCAAACTGGTACGTTCATGACATTCTAATTCAAACTGGTACGTTCATGACATTCTAATTCAAACTGGTACATTCATGACATTCTGATTCAAAGCTTCCAGTACCGTACCTTGTCTGTACCATTCACACACTGCAAAATAACAAAATAACTGTCTTATTATTGTTTCTGTCTCTGTCTCTGTTTCTGTCTCTCTCTCTCTCTCTCTCTCTCTCTCTCTCTCTCTCTCTCTCTCTCTCTCTCTCTCTCTCTCTCTCTCTCTCATTTTTCCTCTCCCCCTCATATCCTTCTTTCTTTCTCTCACTCTCTCTCTCTCCTTCTTTTTGTCTCTAGGATAATAAGAGTGAGGCGAGCAGTATAGTATCAGGTGTCTCTAACCTCAGTATACACCCTCAGCCCCCTGGTAAAGTTAACAGCATCTTTTAAAACAAATACTAGTTCACATACTACTACAGACAACCAATATGCATCATAATACCACAATATACAAATATATGAATGAATTAATCATTATTTTCTATCCTTTCCCTCAGCAAGTCCCAAAGTCAAACTCTCTCATGATGGCAAGACTGGACCCTCTCCCACACAGGTAAGGACCAACAGTACTGGAATGTCAGTGCTGGAATACAATGTTCCTATGCCCTGGGGCCTGGACCATACAGCACACCTGACTCAAGCAACTCAATAAGCCCTTGACTGACTAACTGACTGACTGACTGACTGACTGACTGACTGGCTGACTGACTGACTGGCTGACTTGATTAGTTAAATGTTAGCATGTTAGAACAGTGGTTTATGACTGTCCTACATTCACTGTTTGTTTTATGCGGGTGCAACCACCAACGTTAATCACCCGACTTCCTGTTTGTGGCAGGAAACGGCTGGCGGTTTGACCGTGAAGCAGAGAGACAGAGGTAAAGAGGAAGTTGTCTTGTGAGTTGCCTAGGAACCAGTGTTGCCTAGGAACCAGTGAGGTTCAAGGGGAAACATTTGGGGGCCCATTTTTTGGAACATAAATCTGTCATACCCTCACCCCATGACAACATGCAACAGGTTTTGTTTCCTTCCAGAATACCACAGAAATTAATTAATCATTACTTTCCGTCCTTTCCTCAGCAAGTCCCAATGCTGAGAAACTCTTTCATGCCAAGACTGGCCCCTCTCCCGTACAGGTAAGGACCAACTGTAATGTCATGTCAGACTGGACCCTCTCCCATTTCTGTTGTAAACCTACGCTACTGCAACTGTAGTGTGTGAATGGGGATAGGACAAATAAGCCTTGCTTCCTCCTATTCACTTTCGGACAGCTTAACCATGTGGATTTTAATTTTATTTTTTTTATTCTTTATTTTGTGAAATGATTTGTATACCAATGTACTTGGACTGCTGTTCGAAATGAACTTGAACTAATAACTCATATCTAAAAACACCTGATAACTCAATAAGCCCTTGATCAGTTGAATAAGGCATTGTGTTAGCACCGGGCTGGAACAAGAGTCTGCACATACTCGGGTGCATTATTATTATAGTAAATATTGCGTTATTTTCCTTTTCTGAGTGGGGCAGTCCCACTCATATTTAAATTTTTAATTGGACAGATACAGTGAAGACAGACAGGGAAGTAAGGAGAGAGGGCATATCAGCAGGGCATGGGCCGGATTCGAACCCATGCCGACATGGGCACTGTAGACAGCAGTGCTAGACCACTGGACCACTACAGGCCACACACAATATCTTTCTAATAGTCACTATTAATAATAATATTAAACCCTAATGCACGACATGGATCACTGGCTTATGACCATCCTACGAGACATTCACCCAGATGATTTGGCAACTATAAGCAACAGGGAGCCACAGTACTACAGTATATAAGAGTAAGCTCTTATGTTAGAGTTGGGGCATGTTTGGGGCATGTTTTATGGGTGCAATCGACCAACGTTAATCATCTGACTTACTATTTGTTGCAGGAAATGTCTGGTGGTTTGACCTCGAAAAAGAGAGACAAAGGTAAAAAAGGAATTTACATTGACATTTTAAAATGTTTGGCATTTAGCAAAAGACGCCTTTATCCAAAGCAACTTACCGGTACAACAAATACATTCGACTAATTAAGTGAATCATCTATCCACCAGTCATAGCAGGAAAAAGTAATCTATGCTTGGGCATTGGCAGTCGTAGTGCTAGAAGGTGTAGGTGTAGCCTGAAGAGAGTCATGGTGGAAGACAGGGAGTGAAGATAGGGAGTGAAGATAGGGAGTGAAGATAGGGAGTGATTCTGCAGTCCTGACAGCCGTGGGAAGTTCTTTCCACCAGCGAGGTGCCAGGACAGTAGTGTCGTGACCGGGTAGCGCGACTTCCGCTGTGGAGACGGTGGTGCCAGTCGGCCAGCAGAGGTGGAAGAGCAGAGTGAACGGGCAGGTGTTTGGGGGGGGGTGACCATTGCTGGCAGGTAGGAAGGGGCTGTTCCATTTGCCGCCTGGTAGGCGAGCACCAGGGTCTTCTTGAATATGATGTGAGCTGCTATCGAGAGCCAGTGAAGGGTGTAAAGGAGAGGGGTAACATCATGGAAGGATTTGGGGAGGTTGAACACCAGATGGGCGGCAGGCAGCATTCTGGATGAGATACAGAGGTCTGATGATGGAGGTGGGGAGCCCGGCCAGGAGATTAACAAGTGACTGGACCAAGAGTTGTGCCGCTTCTCTGGTGAGGAATGGACATACAGTATCCTTCTGATGTCATAGAGGAATGGACATATCCTTCTGATGTCATAGATGAATGGACATATCCTTCTGATGTCATAGAGGAACAGACATATCCTTCTGATGTCATAGAGGAATGGACATATCCTTCTGATGTTATACAGTAGAGGAAGAATCTGCATGAGCAAGGTTCTTCACACAGAGGTTCTTCACCCAAAGGTTGTTGGCTGTCAAGGGCGGAGGTCACTGTAAGGGCGGAGGTCACTGTCAGGGCGGAGGTCACTGTAAGGGCAGAGGTCACTGTAAGGGCGGAGGTCACTGTAAGGGCGGAGGTCACTGTAGAGCTCTCTACTGTGATGGTGAAGTCTTGGAGAGGACAGGCATTCCCAGGGAGGAAGAGTAGCTCAGTGTTGTTAAGGTTGAGCTTGAGATGGTGGACTGACATCCAAGTAGAGATGTCAGCAAGACACGCAGAGATATACAGTATGTGTTGCCACCTGTGAGTGAGGAGAAAGACAAGAAGAGTTGCGTGTCGGCTACATAGCAGTGGTAGAAGAAACCATGTGAGGAAATGACAAAGCCAATAGATTTGGGAGGGAGAATTTGTCGTGTGGGTTGCCTAGAAACCAGTGTGGTTTGAGGGGAAACAATTGATTGGTCCATTTTTTTAATAACAAAAATCGGTCATCCCCTCACATGACAACACGCATTGGTTTTGTTTCCTGACAGAACCCGATCCTTCCGTTCTTCCTTTCAATCGCAAACCGACACCTGCCCCCTTTTCCCCCAATCCGGACTGGAAACCAAGAGCTTTCGTCCCTTTACTCAGGAAAGATCTCATTGGACCATATCAGGTGAGGTGTCATCATGTCTCAACATGGGAACTTGCTCCACAAATGTCATACAATACAATGAATGAGCAAACAACTTACTTCATACTGCTTATTATTCTTTATTTTATTTATTTTTTTACTCAATGTGTTTTTTATTTAGTTTTCAGAGACATTACAGTAACACGCAACAGACATAAGCACACAGCGAAAACAACAAAACAAAACAAAAACAGAAACAAAAATAATAATAGATAACAGTTCACAGAGTACTTCTCATATATACGGTAATACAAAGCCATTTTTAAGAAGTAAGAGGCATTGTTAGACGTTCCACGTAAGAAATGAAAGGCTGCCACACTGCACTAAACCTCCCAGTTGATCCCTGCAACACTGGCGGACTCTGAGGGGGGCAGGGGGGGCGACCGCCCCTCCTGGTGCCCCCACGGTTGAAAAACGTCTGGCTTAAGTGCCCTTTTGAGTGGCAAAAATGCCCTTTTGAGTGACGAAAATTAGAGGACGTGCCCTATTGGTGCCCCTCCAATGGTCTAAATTTGACCATGTGCCCCCACCATTGAAAAACGTCGCACTAAAGTGCCCTTTTGAGTGGCAAAATTAGAGGATGTGCCCTATTGGCTGCCCTTCCAATGGTCTAAACTTGACCATGTGCACTGATGGGGTCCCATGTTGTGCAGTAGGTGCCCTTTTTTTCTTTTCGCCCCCCCCTGCCCTTCAAACAGCCTGAGTCCGCCACTGCCCTGCAATGTGTATCTCATCTTTTCCACCTTGAGAAAGTACATGACATCACAAATCCACCTGCCAAACAAGGGTGCTTATTATTCTAACAGAAGGGGTCACTGAATCTTGGAAGCAGATCTTTTTCATGTAATGTAATGTACAGTAACTAAAGAGACAGACAGAAACAAACAATTCCTTCTGTGATTCCACTCTCAGCGCCAGCATTCCACTCCAGTGCCACCGTCCCATAATTCGAGAGGTACAGTAGCATAATAAAAAAAAAATCTATCCATTTCCTGTTTGTCGTACATTGATCTTAACATTTCGTGAGCTTAGAATGATAAGGTTCTATCTCCGTTTAGAATGATAAGGTTCTATCTCCGTTTAGGGCAGTTCAGAGATATTGAGCGTCAAAGTTTTCACATTCCATTGTGTTTTGCCATTTAGCAGACGCTTTTAATCCAAAGCGTTTTGTGAGATGGAACCGTTGTATTTTATTAATTACTAACTCAAAACATTTCAACATTTAAAAAATAACACCACACAGGCATTAATAAACACCTAATGGATCAGATTATGTAAAAAACTCAATTTTGACAAAAATGGAGATAGAACCTTATAATTCTAACGTCACGATTTGGCTTGTGTGTTACTCTGCGTCTTCATCCTGATAGGTGGAATCCAGATAAGCGATGTGATTGGAGTACAGATCGGGGACCATAATTACATGTCAATCAACACTGTTGATGGACATGCATCGCCGAAGAAACGTCACAGAAACCCCACAGCGCCCTCCAGTGTTAACCTCCCGGCAACGCAACCAGGAAGCAACAAAAACAAGTTATGATTATTGATATTATACAGAGCCCTCCATAAGTATTGAAAAGAGGTCTTCTTCTTTTATCTCTATACATCAACAGTTTAAATTTGAAATCAAACAGTTATTATGGGGTCAAAGCTTTAAAAAAGAAAGATTCTCAGCTTTTAATTCAATGTTATTGTTTTTTTAGATTGGGTTCACCATTTAGAAAGTACAACATTTTTAAAACATGCTCCCTGTATTTCAGGAACCCAAGTATTGGAAAAAATGTCCCCCCAGGTGCTTGGTATATTTTCTGGTGATCACTGGTGGACTCAGGGGGGGGCAGGGGGGGCGACTGCCCCTCCTGGTGCCCCCACGGTTGAAAAACGTCTGTCTTAACTGCCCTTTTGAGTGGCAAAAATGTCCCTTTGAGTGGCGAAAATTAGAGGATGTGCCCTATTGGTGCCCCTCCAATGGTCTAAACTTGACCATGTGCCCCCACAGTTGAAAAACATTGCACTAAAGTGCCCTTTTGAGTGGCAAAATTAGAGGATGTGCCCTATTGGCTGCCCTTCCAATGGTCTAAACTTGACCGTGTGCACTGATGGGGTCCCATATTGTGCAGTAGATGCAACATTCTTTTCGCCCCCCCTGCCCTTCAAACAGCCTGAGTCCGCCACTGCTGGTGATACTCTGCCAGGCCTGTAATGCAGTCATCTTCCGTTGGCAGCTGTTCCTTGGGTCTTTTTGCCTAAAATCCTATCATCAGAAAATTAAATGTTCAATTGGATTTCATTCTGAAGATTGACTTGGCCAGTCAAGAACTTTCCGCTTTCTTTCTTGGCCCTGCTGAAAAACCTCCTAGTTGCGATGACAACATGTTTGCGGTCAATGTGTTGTTCAAGTGAAGTGAAGTGAAGTGAAACTTTATTTATATAGCGCCTTTCGTACACGGATGCAACTCAAAGCGCTTTACAATGATTGAAAACAAGATTACAGAGATGGGGGGGGGGGGGACACACACGAGACAACAGGAAGGGAGGGGAGGGAGGGGTTACTTTGCAAGCTTACACACTAATAATAACTAAACAAGCATACATGTCAATAACTAATAGCACACAAGATGTTTCTGTACACTTCAAAATGCATTCTGCTGCTGTCAGGAGCAACATCATCAATTAAGACAAGTTAGCCAGTTATTGTGGCAGCTATACATATCCAAACAATATTATCCCCCTCCACCATGTTTCACAGATGAGGTGGTATGCTTTAAATCTTGGGCAGACAAAATCAGTTTTATTACAATATGGCAGCATCATCATCAGAATATTGTTTTGGACAGCACCCCTGACGAAGCCAGACGGTTTACACATGGTTTGGACGTTTGACGTGCTTCAATTTGATTAAAAGAAATAAAAGAAACAAGTGGTCTATGAAAAAGTAGGGAGAAGATTTCTTATAATATTAGCAAATAGAAGACACCGAAATTGCCAGATGGAATATGAAGTTTAAGAGTTTTTCGCGCAAGCTGCAGTTCTCCACATGACCAGTTGTCTCCATGACCAGTTCTCCTCATGACCAGTTCTCTCCATGACCAGTTCTCTCCATGACCAGTTCTCTCCATGACCAGTTCTCTCCATGACCAGTTCTCTCCATGACCAGTTCTCCACATGACCAGTTCTCTCCATGACCAGTTCTCCACATGACCAGTTCTCTCCATGACCAGTTGTCTCCATGACCAGTTCTCCCCATGACCAGTTCTCTCCATGACCAGTTGTCTCCATGACCAGTTCTCCTCATGACCAGTTCTCTCCATGACCAGTTCTCTCCATGACCAGTTCTCTCCATGACCAGTTCTCTCCATGACCAGTTGTCTCCATGACCAGTTCTCCCCATGACCAGTTCTCTCTATGACCAGTTCTCTCTATGACCAGTTCTCCTCATGACCAGTTCTGCTCATGACCAGTTGTCTCCATGACCTGCTCCTCCTGAGACATCTTCTGCCCCTCAGCACTGCGTCTCCTGAAGACACCCGCTTTCCCCTCTACTGTGTCCCTAAAAACTTCTATTGCCCCCCTTGTACTGTTTCTCTGTTTCTCCCCCCCCCCCAAAAAGAAATTGGTTTAGAAGAAGGTGATAGAAGAAGGTTTTTCCTTCCATCAATGGCCCCGGGCCTGAGCTGGATTACTCTTCCTGCTACGACTGGTGGATTGATGATTCACTTGCCTAGTATTCAAATGTATTGATTGTAAGTCGCTTTGGAATAAGGCGTCTGCTAAATTCCAAAAATGTAAATGTCTCCATGACCAGTTCTCTCCATGGCCAGTTCTCTCCATGACCAGTTCTATCCATAGCCAGTTCTCTCCATGGCCAGTTCTCTCGGCAGGATTGCTGTTACTTACCGTAATTCCCTTAGTTCTAATATTTATTTTTTTCTACTTTTTTTTTTCTTCTGTTCCACGTAGTCCAGTACAAGTCCAGTACAGGTAGAGAGCATATCTTGTTCATCTTTGTAGTTAGTATGTTAGAGTAATCCATGAACAGTAAGTTAGAAACCAACTGCATTGGTATTCCTACTGCGTCCAGCAAATCATGAACGGCCTTTGTATTGTCGGAGCAGAGGATGTCTGTTCATGATAATGTTGACAAATCTTTTACAAAAACAATATTTCATTTTGATTTGTTTCAGAGAAATCAATAAAAAATAAATGTTGCCTTTCAAAATGATCACATTTCTTTTGTCATCTGTTGGTCTGCTGACACTCATTAGCACAACAATGTTCTGAGATGTTACTTCTTCTCCAGGTGGTGATGACGACATCCATACTATATGTTTCAAGTATGCATAATGTCCAGTATCTGTTTCATTAAGATCACTTTATTGTTCATTACAACAAGATTAGGATAATTATTCTCTTTGTATACCGCCCCCCCCCCCCCCCCCCGTCCTATATTCTTCTTCTTCGTATGGGTTAATGTTTTCCTCTCCACTCCACCAGGCTCGGGGCCGAGGGGCTACCCTTTAAAAAAAAAAAAAAAAAAAACGAGACCCGGGCTATATTTCTGGACACCCCTCCAGAAGCCACGTCATCGTCTCGTCATCTAATACCGACAGACCATGCATCCCGTTGGGTGGATGGTACACCGGGCAGTCCAGGATAACATGGTCTGCGGTTTGGTCCTCTGCGGTTTGGTCCTCTTGTCCTATATTAACACTCCCATACACACCCTTTAAAATGCTAACACAGGATTCTGCTGGGCATTGGAGCCGTGTGACAAATCGGTTGTGACAGTGTGAGGTGTGAAGCCACCAGGTTCCTGGCACGGCCGCCCTGCCTCTCTCTCTCCACCTCCCCCCTACCCCTCACCTCCCCCCTACCTCCCCCTCACCTCCCACCCACCAGGTTCCTGGCACGGCTAGCCTGCCTCTCTCTCTCCACCTCCCCCCTACCTCCCCCTCACCTCCCCCCTACCTCCCACACACCAAACCTCCATCTGCCACCGGATACACCAGAGTGAGAGTTGCAGCCTGGGCCAGAGGAGTACTTACCTAGAATTCCTCTCTCAGCATGCCGGGGGGGGGGTGGGTCCTCTATTTACAGGGCAAACAGATGTGCAGCTCAGCCGGTGATCGGCTGTCCCTTGCTCTCCCTCAACTCCCTGCACGACACCAGGGCTCTGAGGAGGGCAAGGAAGATCATGGCCGACCCCTCCCACCCCGGCCACGGCCTCCTCACCCTGCTTCCCTCTGGAAGAAGGTTGCGGCTGCCTAAAACTGTAAAGGCCACAGGCTCAGTTTCTTCCCCTCAGCCGCCAGGCTGCTAAATGACTCTGGCTTCCCCCTCCCCCCCGCCCCCAAGTCTGCTCAGGACTGAATACGCACTGGACTCACTGTAAAAACTCTGCACTGCACTTTTATATACGTAGCACTATCCAATGCACTGTTGTCTGTCCTGTGTTGTCCTGTTTTTTGCATTTGTTTTTGTATACACGTGAAAAAAGTATAAACGCACTTACTGTAATGCCAAAGCAAATTCCTATATGTGTCAAGCATAATGGCAATAAACGTTATCTGAATCTGAATCTGAAATCAGCAGAGGAGGATCAACTATAAACTAAATAACGCAAACGCAAAGGCGCGCACACAGACACACACACACACACACACACACACACACACACACTCACACACACACACACACACGCAGGCACACACCTCAATGAGCATTTGTTATCCTTCCTTGGTATATCCATTATCATTTCCACTGCGAATGAACTGTATTCAGCTGATGAGAAAAATTGTTCAAGCACTTTTTTTATTAGCATGGATTACATTTATCAGTATACTGTATGTGTCATGCATCAAAAGAAGTGAAAGCTGTCATGCATCAACAAAACACAAGCCAACACATGATGGCATCTAGACAATATTCAACCTTATTGTTCACAACCTTTCACTCAAACAATAGAAAAGTGTACCTAAAAATAATGCATTGCTACGGAGCGCCCCTGGGGTCACATGGTAGAAACAAAATATTTGATGTGTGGATCCGTTCCCTCGGTTTAGTAATTCGTTCCCTCGGTTTAGTAATTTGTTCCCTTGGTTTAGTAATTCGTTAGGGTTAGGGTTAGGCCCTACAAGCCAGAACGATCGAAAGGATTCTAACCCTAACCCTAAACCTAATCCTCCAGCCTCCACCAACCTCCATTCCATATAGCATCCTCCTGGCTGTCTCTCTCACTGATATAGTAGGGGTTTCACAACAGATTTTTACTAGTCATCAAGTTTGTAAAAAAAAGTAGTCGACTAGCCAACTAATCATTGTTTACCTTATTATGTAATTATTTACAAAATAATACCTTATTATGTAAGTATTTACAACATAACTTCAGTGTAACACAACCAACCACAGAACTATGCACACAAACAATGTAGGCCTAGCACACAGCTGGTTAAATAAAGCTTAAATATCATAAAATGACATCATGGTATGATATTATGGAATTAAACATTTGCAACATTATAGGTCAATATCTTCATAAAAAAAGATATATCTGGCTGTATATGGAGTGATAGGCCTAATCTCAGTTGGCTGTAGCCACAATAGCGCCTATTCGGTTGTTAAGTCGTGACGTGTTTCCGGGTCCAAAGTTGGCTGAGGCGCTCTCTTCGAAATGCCTCAGTAATAATAATAATAATAATTCATTATATTTATATAGCGCTTTTCCGAGGCTCAAAGACCCTGACAATATGGGGAAAACGGGAAAGTGCTGTGTCCCTTGTTGTATGAATAGATCCGAGTCTAAAAAACGATTGAACTGTCATTCTACCGCTGTAGTACACTGGTACTCTGGTGCAGGGAATTTCTGGTTTGGACCCGGAAATTAATAAACGTCACGTTTGACGTCAGACTTAACAACCGAATTGTTCATGTCTTAACCTAAACAGACTCCATGCAATCGAATGCTAACAAAGCCCTCTTCCCTTTCTACAGACAATTTCCCCCAGCTTTTATTATATATTTGCTAGGTTGTGAAACTTTGTGTTGCCCGACAAAATGTTACATTCACTGCATATAAACTATATAAAATCAACTTTTTCAGTTGACGAGCGCCTACAATAATAACGACCTACAAGATCACGTAGGTGTGATATTGGAAATCACATCCCGAGATGTGGCGTGATTTCCAATATTACTTGCGAGTTATCCTTACCTAAACCTGAATCAAACGCTTCAAGGCGACCATATTGGCCAATATAATAGTTCTGTTTTATTATTGTTAGGTTCTCAGTGACCGAAAAAGTTTATTTTATGGAGGACTGTCAGCATCCGATTGCATGGAAGAGTCTGTGACCAAGTATGTGAAGACATTAGGGGCTTTAAGCAGCGACGGTTGAAAGGATGAAGAAGAAAAAAGAAAGTTCCACTGTATACAGGATTCTGTCTCAACACGTCTTGCTGGTGTAGCCCAACTATCTACTACGGGAGAACGACTGGTTTGCCATCCTCAGTAACACGTCTACAACGTCTTACACCTTAACTGCTCCTCCTGAGACATCTTCTGCCCCTCACCACTACGTCTCCTAAAGACACCCACTTTCCCCTCTACTGTGTCCCTAAAAACTTCTATTGCCCCCCTTGTACTGTTTCTCTGTTTCTCCAGTGTCAAAAAAAAAAAGGATTAGAAGAAGGTGATAAGAAGGTTTTTCCTTCTATCAATGGCCCGGGCCTGAGCTGGATTACTCTTCCTGCTACGACTGGTGGATTGATGATTCACTTGCTTAGTATTCAAATGTATTGAAGTCGCTTTGGAATAAGGCGTCTGCTAAATGGCAAAAATGTAAATGTAAATGTACAACAGCAGGACGTGTGGAGACAGAATCGTGCGCAAAGTGGAATCTTCTCTAATCTTTTTTTTCTCAAACACCGTAGCCGTCACTTCAACTGTCGCTGCTTAAAGTCCCTACTGAGTACGGCAAACCAGTCGCTCTCCTATAGTAGACAGTTGGGCTGTCATGCCAAATAATGTCCGTTTGCCAAAGTTTGTCCACGGACGGTGATGTCTTTCGAACGCCGTTGCTATGCCATTGCTAGCTTTCTGGACATTCCTGAGTAAACGCTACTGCTCGTTGTTTTTCCATTAGCTCACTACCACAGACTAATGTGTATCTTAAATCAGGAAAACAAATGTAAACGTCTCGACTTGAATAGCATTCAGGTTGATGCGGGCTCTCTAGTCAGGTATAGCTTTTAACTGGATAGCCTACTACCTTGTTTCCAATCATAGCTAGCTAGCTAGCTTACTTACTTATCAAATGTACATTTGGGACAGTGATAGTCCAGTCAAAGGACTGGCATGCTAGCGTCGGCATAGTTTTCGCAGGCGGACACTATTTGGCATGACAGGGCTACGATGACAGGAGGAGGTGGCAATCTCATTTGGCCCAGGTCCATAGAGACACTGTAGCTGAACTAATTGTGATAATGATATTAAGATCTCACTAAATAAATCCATCTCCAGAAACAGCAGGTCTGTGATTGGCCGTTTGGAAAACTCACTGAGTGTGATGTCATCTGCTGCTGTCCAGTGCTGTCCAGTGCGTTGCCTCTCCAAGCGGCAGTGGTGGACTCAGGCTGTTTGAAGGGCAGGGGGGGTGAAAAGAAAAGAAGGGCACCTACTGCACAACATGGGACCCCATCAGTGCACATGGTCAAGTTTAGACCATTGGAAGGGCAGCCAATAGGGCACATCCTCCAATTTTGCCACTCAAAAGGGCACTTTAGTGCGACGTTTTTCAACTGTGTGGGGGCACATGGTCAAGTTTAGACCATTGGAGGGGCACCGATAGGGCACGTCCTCTCATTTTTGCCACTCAAAAGGGCACTTAAGAGAGACGTTTTTCAACCGTGGGGGCACCAGGAGGGGCGGTCGCCAGTGCCTAGCAGTTACCGTCAGCCTCAGCTGATGTTTCATGTTGCATCGATGAAGTAGTCTTATGGTATTTCAAGGTAGTCTTACACAACTTACAATGAACAGTGGAATTAGTCACATTTTTGTCCATATTTCCAGACTGCTGAAGACAGTTCGTGAGCTTAGAATGGTAAGGTTCTATCTCCGTTTAGAATGATAAGGTTCTATCTCCGTTTGGAATGATAAGGTTCTATCTCTGTTTAGAATGATAAGGTTCTATCTCCGTTTAGAATGATAAGGTTCTATCTCCGTTTAGAATGATAAGGTTCTATCTCCGTTTAGGGCAGTTCAGAGATATTTAGCGTCAAAGTTTTTACATTCCATTATGTTTTGTGAGATGGAACCTTTGTATTTTATGAATTACTAACTCAAAAATGTCAACATTTTAAAAAACAACACCACACAGGCATTAATAAACACCTAATGGATCAGATTATGTAAAAAAACTCAATTTTGACAAAAATTGAGATAGAACCTTATAATTCTAACGTCACTAGTTTGGCCTGGGGTTTAGCTCCACTGGTTGCTGGCCTCCTGCTGCAGTTCTGCTGCTGTTGATGCAGCTGCCACACTACACTATGCTAACGCCACATAGGCTACTCCACAACTAGTTGACAACTGCCCACAGCACCAAATAGTGGTTACCTTAGTCAACTATTGACTGTTAAACCCCTACCATATAGTGTCTCCTACTCTACAAACATAATATCGTCTCTCTCTCTGTTCTGTCATCCCTATATCTCTCCCTCTCCCTATCCCTCTCCCTATCCCTCTCTCTCTCTCTCTCTCTCTCTCTGTTCTGTCGTCCCTATATCTCTCCCTCTCCCTATCCCTCTCTCTCCCTATCACTCCCCCTCTCCCTTTCTCTCTCTCTCTCTCTATCTCACACACACACACACACACTCTCTCCCCCCTTTCTTCCCGGCCTGCCTACAAGGGGAAGACCAGGAACCCAGAGAACGTGGAGTACTTCCACCCTCCCATCAGGTTCCCTCTCTCCAGTTTGAGGTAGGCCTTGTCTCCTCTCTCCATGGTCACCAGTCCGGCGTTGGTGGCCGCCTCCCGCGTCACGTCCTGGTCGCCCGCGAAGGCCGAGATCACCGGGAAGCCGTTCAACACTAGACTCACCTGAGAGAGGGGGGGAGAGGGGAGAGTAGGGGAGGGGAGAGTAGGGGAGGGGAGGGGGGGAGAGTAGGGGAGGGGGGGGAGAGTAGGGGAGGGGAGGGGAGGGGTGGAGAGGGGAGGGGAGGGGGGGGGAGTAGGGGAGGGGGGGAGAGGGGAGAGGGGAGGGGAGGGGGGGAGAGAGTAGGGGAGGGGGGGAGAGAGTAGGGGAGGGGGGGGAGAGAATGCGATGGGGGAAGCCGTGTCTAGTGAGTCTTTGGATTTATTGTAAAAGAAGTCAAGCTATTTATTCACTATAATTCACTATTTCTCTTCAATCTAAACTCCTCAAAAAAAGTTTGGAAACGTTATATCAGTCGATTCTTCCTTCCCTTTAATAATACCAATTGGTATTGTATTTTATATCGTTGGAAAGCCTGATTAGTCACCTTTACAATGAGGTACAACTTGTAAGGATCATGCATTCGTGGAATGAGTAACACAGCTAAACGTGTGGGTAGCGGCCCAAATTTCTTTGCCAAAATCCCCTGCAATATTCTTCTGTTGGTATTCACTCTCGTTTTGAGCTTCAGGTGCTGGCAGGTGTATGTCAGTCACAGGTGTGTGACTGGCACCTGAATGGCACCTAATTGACAGGAATTATATTCTGGGGCCAGTGGCGATCCCATATCTCCAGAATCTGGGACCTAACTCCATCCTCCAGAATGACAACGCTCCCCCCACAGAGCCAGGATCATCACAGAGCACCTCCAGAATTTGGGAGTGGAGAGGGTGGAATGGCCTGCCGTGAGTCCAGACCTCAACCCAATTGAACACTTGTGGGATCAGCTTGGGCGTGCTGTACGTGCCAGAGTGACCAACGCAACCATGTTGGCTGACTTGCGGCAAATCCTAGTTGAGGAATGGGATGCTGTCCCACAGCAGTGTGTGACCAGGCTGGTGACCAGCATGAGGAGGAGGTGCCAAGCTGTTGTGACTGCGTATGGATCTTCCACACGCTAGTGTGGTCCCTGACAGTGTAAAATTAATAAAGTGTAAAAAATATATGCCAATATATGTTGTTTTTTCCTTATTGCTGTGGGAGAGTGCAATCATCCAATCCACCAAGCAACTCAAAACGAGAGTGAATACCAACAGAAGAATATAGGGGATTTTAGCAAATAATCTTGGGCCGCTACCCACACGTTTAGCTGTGTTGCTCATTCCATGAATGCATGATCCTTACAAGTTGTACCTTGTTGTAAAGTTGACTAATCAGGCTTTCCAACATTTCCGAACTTTTTTTGAGGGGTTTATTTTGAAAACATTTGACAGTGTTTTTTGGCCTATTATCATCTCTTATTGCACATGTGTTTGTATCAGCATATGGCAGCATCCTCCGATGTCTACCTCCACTAGCCTCCCCTGGTTGATATCCTACCTGTGTGGCCTGGGGTGGTCCGGTGGTCTAGCACCGCGGTCTACAGTGCACACATACATATGCCCATGTCGGCATGGGTTCGAATCCGGCCCATGCCCTGCTGACATGCCCTCTCCTCCCTACTTTCCTGTCTACCTTCACTATCTCTATCCAATAAAAAATAAAAAAAGAAGAAAAATATGAGTGGGACTGCCCCACTTTGAAAAGGATAACCCACCTGTATGGTCTGTCGGTTATACACTTTGACCACGTGGAAGCAGAAACTGTAGACTCCTTTTCTAGGCGCCACAAAGATGCTCCGCGCTGGGTCAAAATGGCTGCCCACGTTTACCAGGATCTGAAAA
>NC_137682.1:2447419-2484919 GCF_963989245.1 Nansenia antarctica | reverse complement strand
CCCAGTCCGTCTTGTCTCCCACCTGGATCAACAGATCGTGACGTTAGAATTATAAGGTTCTATCTCCATTTTTGTCCAAATTGAGTTTTTTACATAATCTGACCCATTAGGTGTTTATTAATGCCTGTGTGGTGTTATTTTTTAAAATGTTGACATTTTTGAGTTAGTAATTCATAAAATACAAAGGTTCCATCTCACAGAACATAATGGAATGTAAAAACTTTGACGCTCAATCTCTCTGAACTGCCCTAAACGGAGATAGAACCTTATCATTCTAAGCTCACGAGATTACAGTAGATCTATGAGTAGAGCTGAAGGAATTAATAATTGTTTTATTTGACAAATTAAAAAATAGACAGGCGTGAGTACAACAATACACACATGAAAAAAATTGAAAATGGTAAATGGACTGCACTTATATAGAGCCTTATTCCAAAGCGCTTTACAACGGCCTCTCGTTCACCCGTTCACACACCAATGGCTGCAAGCTGCCATGCAAGGCGCCGGTCCACTCAATGGGAGCAATTTGGGGTTAAGTGACTCGCCCCACGGACACCTCGACATGTGGCCAGCCGGGGTTCGAACCGCCGATCTGCCGACCTTGCGATCATTAGACGCCGGCTCTACCTCCTGCGCCACAGCCGCCCCCAGTGTGTGTTAAAATGAGTTTCTAAAAGTAAAGTGTTGTGTGTTATGTTGTGTGTTATGTTGTGTGTTGTGTGTAAAAGTGTTGTGTGTTTAATGTCGATATGCAACGCCCACCTTGACCACCCAGTAGCGCCTCCCAGTGGTGACGCCTTGCTTGCCCAGCACGCAGACGCAGGAGTCGAACCTCCGCGGGTCCTCCGCCAGGGTCCGGATCTGCTGGTATCCCAGACTCACCTGCAGGGTCAGAAAGGTGAATTAAGGAGTGAATCGAATGCCCAGTTCATGAACTCAACCTCTGCATTCTACGAACCCCCCCTGGGGTCACATGGTAGAATTTAATTTTTTTATGTGTGAAACCGTTTCCTCGGTTTAGTAATTCGTTAGGGTTAGGGTTAGGCCCTACGAGCCAGAATGATCACAAGGATTAGGATTAGGGTTAGGTTTAGAATCCTTGCGATCATTCTGGCTCGTAGGGCCTAACCCTAACCCTAACCCTAACCCTAACGAATTACTAAACCGAGGGAACGAATTACTAAACCGAGGGAACGGATTCACACATCAAATACATCAAATACATTTTTTCTACCATGTGACCCCAGGGGGGCTCCGTACCACCCCCTGAATGGCAGTTTGGGATATTTCAAGAGTTCTAGAACTCCTTACCTGCTTCCTGTCTGCTGATAGAACAAGCCACGTGGCAGCAGTGGTTGGATCCAGTGTCACGTCCACTGTGGAGAAATGAAGATTATGATTATGTATTGAAAGTAGTAATGATATTTTCAGACCACAAGTTAGGCAAAGAGAAAACCCACACACACACCCTTATTCACACACACAGTTCTAGGTTATAATAAACCAAAAACAGGTTGTACACAAAGACACACACACGCACGCACACACACTCACCTGCATATTGCTGGGCCATTCTCATCTCTGGAACGACGAGAGTGAAAAAAGTGTTAGCTGTCAGTTTGGCATGTTTCTAACATCTTTATCTTTGAACATTTGCCGTAAAAACAATGAGGAAAATACAGACCAACATCAGACAGTTTTCCCTCGAGGTCTTTACAAATATCCACTAGCCGAGACATGGTTCTCCTCACAGTCCCCACACACAGATCTGAGTGGACACTGATCTCAGACCAGTCCTTGGCGGGGGGCAGCCGGGTGCTGAGAGATGGGAAACTCTAACACAGAAAATGTGAAAGGTCCATAAAAATGTAACATTTAAGTTTTTGCATCATCGTGTGATACTGATGTGTTATATACTGTATATTGAGAAACCAACACTGACTTGTAGGAGGTGGAGGTGGTCCTCAGTGTGTGAGAGCTGCTCGAGCTCAGTGCTTCTCCTCTGTAGCTCGGTGACTTCCTGCTCCAGCTCGATGAGGAGTCCTTCAGCTCGCCTCTCTGCTGATTTCTGCTTCTCCTCGATCACCTCAACGAGCTCAGCCTGGCCTCTCTCGATGGAGCGCACCAAGTTAGCGAAGAGTTGGACACTGCCTTCTATGTCCCTCTCTGTGCTTCTCTATGAAATGACAAGTGTGAATAATTAAGGATAACATATTATGCTTTTGCAAGCATTTGAAAGCTACGGAGCCCCCCTGGGGTCACATGGTAGAAAAAAAATATTTGATGTGTGAATCCGTTCCCTCTGTTTAGTAATCCGTTCCCTCGGTTTAGTAATTCGTTAGGGTTAGGGTTAGAATCCTTGCGATCATTCTGGCTCGTAGGGCCTAACCCTAACCCTAACAAATTACTAAACCGAGGGAACAGATTCACACATCAAATAATTGTTTCCTACCATGTGACCCCAGGGGGGCTCCGTAGAAAGCTCTACAAACCATAATATATCACATCAGAACTCACCCTGCTGAGCTCCACTGAGCGTTTGATCTCCTCCATCTTCTTCACTCTGACCTGGATCATCTGCTGCACCTCCGCCTCAGTCTTCTTCATTTGAGTCTAAGAGAAACAGAAACATAGAAACATAGTACCTACCATATGTAACACCTTTTGTCACATTAACAATTGGACAAATTCCTAATAGATTCCATTCCATTCCATGCATCACAATGAGCCTGTCCTCTGATGTCTACCTCCACCAGCCTCCAGTTATGTATGTATGGTATAAGGCTGCATTTACACCGCAGGTCGTAATGCCTAGTTCCAATTTAGTGCCTATATATATCCTCTCACATAGCCAGTGTGTGTGTGTGTGTGTGTGTGTGAGTGAGAGTGAACTTGTCTCACTAGTGTTAATGTGTTAAGTACAGTCAATGTGCAGTAAAGCCAGATAGTCTCTCTCTGTCTCTCTCTCTCGCTTGCTACTCTAAAATCTACTTTTTAAAAGTACCCATATCCGATACCTGTGCTTACACTCGTAACACTTGAAACAACCTGCATATATTATAATATAAAGCCATTGCTTTCCAAAGTATGTTTGATGTGCGTGAAAATATATTGCACACATTTTAAGGTGGAGAAGAAGAAAGAGCACTTCACTGTTGAAGTGAGTGAAACTCACGTCAAACGTCATCAAATTGCCGAAGACCGTCGTATTTTCAATGACGTGCAAAATCGGAATCGGAATTATATATGCCTTTGTTAGATCGCAGTCGAAATTACACATCTCTGATTCGTATCTGATTGAGGCCTGAATCGGATCTGAGAATATCAGATTCAATGTTCTTTTTCACAGGTTTACACGTACACGTACATGTTACATATCCGATCTGTGCCACATATGAGCAAAACATTTTGAATTGTGTCACTTCTAACCTGGCGGAAGTGTAAAGTAAACGCAGCCTAATTGAAGGAAGACAAAACTATTTTTTACCCTGATCTTCTTGCTCTCTCTCTCCATAGGGACAGTGTTGTGAGTCTTGTGTTCTGCGCTCTCTGTACATCTCACGCACACCAGGGTCTGGTCGTTCCTGCAGAACATCTCTAGCGGACGCTCGTGCTTCCTGCACAGGCCTCGCGTGGCGAAGGTGGCCGGGTCCGTCAGCCGGTGTCTCTGCAGTGCCGCTTCTCTCTGGTGAAGCTTCAGATGACTGTCGCAGTACGACGCCTGACACACCAGGCAGGACCTTACCGCTCTCTGCTTCTTCCCGGCAGCACAGATGTCACAGGAAACCGGATCAGGCTCAGAAGAAGAACTGACCCTTGGGAGACCTGTTGTGGATATAATTGATTTTTAATAGATTTAGTAGAACCTACAAAGCACAAAGAGCTTAGATCAATTGTCTCCAAAGAGGCCTTTTATTAAGCCAAGTTACATGAGCGCAGCAGCAAGAAGCAATCAGGAAGCAAAAAGCCAGCCCCCAACAATGGTGGGACTCATATTTATAGAACTGTCCTTGGTCATGAGGTCACCATTCTTGGGAACCAATCATATTATACAAATATGTGATTACATAAGTTACGGGCCCTGTCCATAGTGAGAATTGTTCACTGCGCCACAGATCTTGGCTCACACCTTACAGGAAGGAAATGGGCCTTCCTTGAGTGCTAGATTTCGCCCCCACTCTACAGAGACTTACATTTCCCAGTATAACATGATATAAAACCACTACAGACCTCTTTCCTTTTCAGCTGCTGCCACCTTGATGCCATCAGTGCTTCTTTCGTCCACCAGACTGGCGGCCCTGACCTTCAGTGACCTCTTGAAGTGCTCAGTGATGTCGGCGAAACCGCGGTTGATACGCAGCTCGGGACGCAGGCGGAAGCTCTCTTTGCACAGCGGGCACTCGCTCGTGTCCCGGGTGTCCCAGAAGCCTTTGATGCAGGCGAGGCAGAAGTTGTGGCCACAGGGGATGGACACGGGGTTGACGAAGATGTCCAGACAGATGCAGCACTGGAACTGCTCTTCTGACAGGAGGGAGGCCATGGCTCGTGCCCAGAGTGAGACGACCTAGACAGGGTATATACAGGAATCTTGAGGTTCATTTGAAAGTGACAGTTGGATCTAAGTGACAGTTGACACTAGAACAGCCGTGTCTATGTTACCTAGTAGAGTATAGTAAGATAAGATAACATAATGATCAACTTTATTGTTCAGATCAATAAAATCAGGTGTCCAGGTCACAAGCAGAGCAGAGCCAATAAGGGAAGATAAAGCCCAATGCACAGGGCGTGCGATGCGTTTTTGTCGCACGACAACATTCGATTCTCCATTCACACCCACACACTTCGGTGGTGTGAATTGAGAATCGAATGTTGTCGTGCGACAAAATCACAGGCCGTGTGCATTGGCCTTAAGAATCATCTGGGCTTGGTGTTCTATATGGATGATTATCCACCAATAGAAACACCCTGTGTTTCTCCTGTGTAGTAACACTGTTATTGCACTGTAATAACAACATTGCATACTGTATTAACACGTTTGTTACATACTAAATCATTTATAAATCCTTTAAAAAGGGCAACCTTAATGTAAAGTATTATCACAATGCTATTCGTGGCGTTAGAATTATAAGGTTCTATCTCCATTTTTGTCAGAATTTAGTTTTTTACATAATCTGATCCATTAGGTGTTTATTAATGCCTGTGTGGTGTTATTTTAAAAATGTTGACATTTTTGAGTTAGTAATTAATAAAATGCAAAGGTTCCATCTCACAAAACATAATGGAATGTAAAAACTTTGACGCTCAATATCTCTGAACTGCCCTAAACGGAGATAGAACCTTATCATTCTAAGCTCACGTATTGTAATACCAATGCAGAGTTCAGGGGTTGAGAAGGCTGTTACTACACAAGAGCAACAACATGCAAATGCTTATTCTATGGCTGGAACTCCTTTGTCATCTCAAGGAGGGGAAGGATCAACAACCGGTTAGACAACGTCACACAGCAACATCTTATTAAAGGAATGCTGTTAAGCAGGTGCAAGAATGACAGTACAAAATGTGGACAACAACACTGTGGACATTTCAGACGCTGTGTAGGAATTATAATAGCTAGTTGTTAATCTCTTTTCAGCTTGGTGTAGTATTATACAGTATAGTAGTATTTAAACAACAAGTTGATATGTACACTTGCACTCAATTCAATTATACAACACTCACCGTACTCACCTGCTAGTGTAAGACGACTCAGGTAAGCAGCCGGACAAGATCAGCCAAACCTGCTCCAATACAGGTGTTTGCAGGGACGGAGGTGAGCTCCTCCTGAGACAGTGTGATTCAACCACACCTACCGTACTGCACCCAATTGGTTAAGAGTGATAATAACCACACCCACCTTTGCCCTGACTGTAGTGCATAGATTTAACTTCTATGTCAGAACATGGAAGCTCAGACATTTCAACTTGGAAACTCTGCAAAAAAGTTGCAGAGAGAGGATACCCAAGTTTCACACTTAAAGTATCTGTAGAGTATCAGAATCAACCAATGGGAAGCTCTATGTTTCTAAAATACAGTGAACAAAAATATAAACACAACACTGAGTTGAAATCAAAGACCTAAGACTTTTTCTATGTACACAAATGGTCTATTTCTCTCAAATTGTGTTCACAAATGTGTTTAAATCTGTGTTAGTGAGCACTTCTCCTTTGCCGAGATAATCCATCCACCTGACAGGTGCGTATCCAGATGCTGATTAGACAGCATGACTATTGCACAGATGTGCCTTAGGCTGGTCACAATAAAAGGCCACTCTAAAATGTGCAGTTTTATCACACAGCACAATGCCACAGATGTCACAAGTTTTGAGGGAGCGTGCAATAGGTAGGAAAACGAGTCATCGCGTGCTCTCCTCCATCCTCCACTCAAGTTAGTCCTCAAAACGAAAATACATAGGAGGGGAAACCTAGATCTTCTCCTCTCTCCTCTGAACCTATCTATCTAGATCTTCTCCTCTCTCCAATGCGTTTTCACTATTACACGCAGTGGCGGACTGGCCATCGTGCAAGCCGGGCAAATGCCAGGAGGGCCGCGAGACTCTGAGCCACTCAGAATGTATTATTAAAAAATGTAAAAAATAAATAAATTAATAATAATATTTGTAATTTTGTCTCTGGTGGTTTTCATTGAAAATAACTTATTTCAGCAGACCGCGGCCCAACACATTTTATATCGGCCCGGGCCGCCCGCGCAGTTCTGCGCATGCCCAGGGCCTAACGAATATTCTCATGAATGAATGAATGAATGAATGGTCTTTATTGTCATTGATATAGTACAGGTACCAAACAACGAAATTTGGGAGGGGGGGCTCCCCTGGTGCTAGGAAAGAGAGAAAAAATAAAATACTAAAAATAAAATAAATAAATAAAAATAAATCAACAAGAAGGGAAAGGAGCTGGTTTACATAAATAAAGGCTATGTACACTATCCACTATACTATACAAATAAAACACTGTGCTGTACTCTATGCTATGCTATACCTATTCTAACATTTCCTATCTCTGAATCTTATGTACCTGAGGGTTGTCATATTGCACATAGTGTTATTGCACATTCATTTAAAGTGTCGCAGTTTGCTACGCAACGCTAGATAACTCGAGTAGAAGAAGAAGAAGAATCGAATATAAGAACGAAATGACGACCAAAGGGTGGGGCAGAGAAAAAGAGGGACAAATCAAAGGGGAATTAACGAATATAACCTATCTGTTTGCGCAGCAAGCAGGTGCTGCTAGCAACACTCCTCAACTAGCACTAGGACTAACATTGAACTTGTGGTAGAGGGAGACGACGAGGGAGAGAATGATTGACTGGGTTGTAGAGAAAAACAAACTACTTAGTAGTCTGCTAACTACATGAAGGTAAGACACATTTATTACACTGTGGCTGTGCAGTGCTCTTTTTCTGCTTTGGTGAAGCTAAATGTAATATGCACTGTGGCTGGTGTATTGTTTAGGCTCATACATGTGATGGTTCATGTAACAGTTTTTTTTTTGCTAACGTTATTGTATTCTGTGTCAGAGCAGCTTCTCTTAGCTACACCGAGTCTATATTAACGTAAGCTATTAGGCTTAACTGGACCTCAAGGTTTTCAGCAGGTTCGAGCAGGTCAGTGTTATAGCGTTAGCTAGCTGGCTAGATGTTCCTAACAATTGAGAAAAGGCTAGAGAGAGAGAGAGAGAGAGAGAGAGAGAGAGAACATGCACAGGGAAACATGGCGCTTTTCCACTACGATGCAGACCTGGTGCCGACCTGGTGCTGACCTAGGTCTGCCCGCTTCGGTTCCCTTTTCCATTCGTCGGTCCGGGTCGCTTCAGTCCTAGGTCCCAGGTACCACATCCGAGCAGGGTCCCAGGGTCCCAGGTCCCAGGTCCCACACCGTTGATTGGTCAATGGACAATCGTCATCCCATGTCCCATCCCATATTATTTCTTCACAACCGCCATCTTGAAAATACCACATTCACTAGGAAAATGTCACTACATTTTCTGTAATAGCTTATTAATAAAGATTCGGAAAATTATGCTGACCATCGTATTATCTTAGTTTAATGTCATTTCAATGAATCATATAACTTTTATTTACAACAAGCACAACACAAAAATCGCTATTATGCACCGTGTTTGTCCGTGAATAACACCGGCTGTGGAGGTGGTAAAAAAAACACAATACTCCTTTGCTAACTTCACCATCTGTCTACGGTCATTTTGAGCCCTTAACCACCGCGCTGACACCCCGAGAAGTTATGCTTTTAACCGTAAACTCGATGAACCGGGAGTTCGCCAGCAGCCGTCCAGCCATTTTCACCATTCACTCATGAGTCAAATGCCGGTTTTAACAGGGAATTCGCTCCGCGCTGTGTCCACGGTGATAGGAGTGGATGATCGACTCCATTCAAAAACTTTTGAATTCCCTGGCTTCTCCTCTTTCCGGACACGTTTGAATTGTTATCCTAACCCCCGGTAAACCGAAGTTATTAACCCGCAAACGGCACCGTGTTTGTCTGTGAATAACACCGGCTGTGTCATGAGTCAAATTCCGGTAGATTCGCGTCTTGTCTGCGTTTCCCGATGATGATACTACAGTTCATAAAGCAGACAAGTGAAGGCAGTGGTTTTAAGGGTTCAAAAAACATGACTTTATTATGTGTACATAGCTTCCTCTCTCTCTTTCTCTTTCTCTCCCAAAAAATCACTGCTGTGTACACCCGGAAGCTTTTTGCCAGGCTGCGTGTGACGCGTAACTCCGCCTACTATCGACGACTCCTCCTACTAGTCCGGTTCGGTTTGTGTAATGGAAACAGAACAGATCAAAAGTGACCCGACCTGACCCGACCCGACCCGACCTGACCCGACCCGGGCCGGTCAATGGAAAAGCGGAGTAAAATGACTCTGATTAGCCGTTAGTGTGCGAAACATACACACACTCACGCATGCACGCACGCAAAACAAAAACAACGAAGAACACGACTGAATGACTTAAACAATCCCCACCCAGCAGTGTCAACCGGGAATCTGTGTTTGGTTTTTGTCAAGACAGCATTGCACCACAAGTGCATTTTCGTAAAACAAAAATCCAGAAGGGGGCGCTATAGCAACACGTAGAAGTTGTCAACTGTGAGAGGCCATTTGAATCGTTTGTCCTAGAGATGCCAACACTTGGTACATAAGAAGTATATTCCGGTCCCTAACAAGTTTGAGAAAGTTTGAAAAAATTACCACGCTACTTGCAAATTAATCAGAACCATAATGAGTGAGTGAGTGCATGTCTGTGTGTGTGTGTGTGTGTGTGTGTGTGTGTGTGTGTGTGTGTGTGTGTGTGTGTGTGTGTGTGTGTGTGTGTGTGTGTGTGTGCAGTGGTGTAGTCTACGTGATACGCAGGACTACGCCGTATACCCACTAGGAAAGGACAAGGATTTGCGTATACCTACTTAAAAATACGCGAGGATACGTAACAGCGTTTTGTGACAGAACGTTCACACTTTTATTCATAAAATTCACCCCGTCTGTGTTACGAAGCACTTACATCGAACTTTCCGACATGTTTGTTATCACATAACCAGTCGTTCAGAATGCTCTGAGTATTTCCCCTACAATTGCCTTGGGGTGGGCGGCGGGCCAGACCTACCTCCACACTTCGCTTCGTGCCGCGCTGGAGAATGTTTTGGTTTTGTTTTGTTTTTGCGTGAGTGTGCGCGTGCGACGCGAGAGAGTTTTTGCAGGGTCAAAGCTCTGCAGAAGAAAGTAAGCAAGTTGAAACGTTAGCAAATATAAATTACTGTGTTCTGACAGAGAAAGTTGGTTCAAATTAGTCGTTATTATTGTGACTAGAAAGATTATAGTTTCATGGTGTGAATAATAGTGTCAAAGAACTAGCAAGCGAGCTAGCTAGCTCAGAGGTGATTAGATGAGCTAAGGCCCTTGCACACATGCCAGCTAAAGAGATAACTAGATGCACTTCATTATTTTACTTAAAGTAGATATACAATCTTTCTTATTCTGCTAGAATTAGGCTTTATGGTAATACCATAATCGTATATTTACAGTATAAATAGAAGCATTGGAACACACATTATAGTAGAAGCATTGGAACAAACCCTCACTCATTGGAATTGTCTGGTTTTTGTACATACGATTTTCTTACAGGTGAGAGAGTAAGTAAAGACAGTATCTGACTGCATTGCCCACAGCAACCCAATATTCAATTAGAATGATGTTATGATTTGATATGAATTCAATGTATACCTCTTATTAAATGATAAATACTCCGGTTGTTATATTTGCCTTTTGGTTGACAGCAAAAGGGAGAGAGGAGGATAGAGAGGGTGAGAATGAGAGGGAGCAGGATGGTGTCGGCACACCAGAGAGAGAGCAAGAACCAGGTGAGAAAGTGGACAGGTAGTCAAGACCACATAAGTAGCCTTGAGAACCGATGGTTCTCGAGCCTAACGGCCCTTAAGGGGCAGGAGCCTATCTCCTGTTTCTGTAGCGTGAGGCAGCTTGATGTACAAGTACAGTCCATGCCACCCCCCCAAGGCAGCAAAGACTGGTGTAGATGCATACTGTATGCATAAGTGAGTGTGGTGGTGCTTATGGGGTGTCGCTACGGGACAGGTGTCGCTCTGACTGGGAGGGCAAAATCACAGTATACCCACTAGAAAAAAATAGACTACACCACTGTGTGTGTGTGTGTGTGTGTGTGTGTGTGTGTGTGTGTGTGTGTGCGTGTGTTTGTAGCTGCCTGTTGACGTGTGTCATGGAAAAGATTACACCTTGGACTCAGTGGACACGCCTCTGAAACAAGTTATTACTGTAGCATGCAAGCAAACGCATGCGCACACACACACACACACACACACACGCACACGCACGCACACACACACACACACACACACACACACACAAACTCATCATATTTATTTCTCTATTCTCTATAATAATTGTATGTATAATTGCACATTACGACTGGTCTTGAGATCCTTCGACAAAGGAACAGACAGACAGACAGACAGACAGACAGACAGACAGACAGACAGACAGAGAGAGAGACAGACAGACAGACAGACAGACAGAGAGAGAGACAGACAGACAGACAGACCTGACAGAAGCACATGACAGGGAGGGGCAGTCACCTGCATAACAGGTGCATTGATATGACACTTCCACTGCACCTGTGTTACAGCTACCTTCACATCCTCTCACTGACTGGTCACTCATACAGTAGGAAGTATTACAGTCACCTGAACCAGGAGACCTGTGAGGGGAAAAAAGGAAGGGGAAAAAATACTTTGTAAAAAGAGTAAGTAACTGAAACCCTGTAAATTTACACTATTTGACATTGAGAGATAGTTACTAGATAGTTACAGAGATACTTCTCTGTGTGACTGACTGTACCACTGAATCCTTTTATTCTATGTGTAGTAGGTCAACATTTTACATTGTGAATATAATCCTAAACAATGTTATGGTGACAAATAGATGGAGTACAGTATCTAAATCATTTTGGAAAACCCTCACATGCAGAGTGCGTTACATTGCCAGGGTTGGTATCCGTTGAAACATTCAATTAATTAGATTCAATGGAACTGTGTTGGTATCGTGAAGCCATTTTTTCTGTTCTTTATTACTAAAAAGGTTTTGTCACAGATGCTTTACAGAAACCTAAACCCTAAACCTTACAAGTAATTCTGAAATGCTGTTTGGGTTTCAGTGGTGTCCAGGGTGTGTCTTTTAAGGTCAGGAAATGACAGGGTGTAAACTGTGAAAATAAATGTTTGTTTAAATGAATTTCAGTTCAATGGATTAGTTTGCAGTGATGTACATTGGGTGACCACTGGTATACGTCTAAATGATAGGCTTGTTTGAAATTATTGAGACAGTCATCCTTTGTTTATGAACATGATATGATAATCAAAGACATATTTTGTTGTTCCTGTAATTCCTGTCATGAAATGTTAATCAAACAACATCGTTCCTCTTTTTCCAGAAAATGGCTTCCCCTGTTGGCAGTCTGTTGACAGAGAAGCAGTTCCTGTGTTCCATCTGTCTGGAGGTGTTCACTGACCCAGTCACCACTCCGTGTGGACACAACTTCTGCATGGCCTGCATCAGAGGGGTCTGGGACACCGGGGTCGTGTGCAAGTGTCCCAACTGTGAGAAAACCTTCGCAGTCAGGCCTGAGATCAGCACCAATGAAGCTTTCAAGGAAATCGCTGACCACTTTAAGAAGATAAGAGTCACCGTCCCAAACCTGATCGCCAAATCTGGCGAGGTAGCCTGTGACTTTTGTACCGGGAAGAAGCTCAAGGCTCTGAAGTCCTGTCTGGTGTGTCTGACCTCGTACTGCGAGGCTCACCTGGAGCCTCATCAGAGAGTCGCCACCTTGAAGGTGCACAAGCTGATCGACCCCGTGGACAACCTGGAGAAGAGGATGTGTAAGAAGCACCAGAGACTCCTGGAGCTCTTCTGTAAGAGCGACCAGACGTGCGTGTGTCAGTTCTGCACGGAGACGGACCACAAGACTCACCACACAGTCACTATAGAAGAGGAGAGTGGAGAGAGGAAGGTAGGGCGGCTCAGGCAAAGAGTACTTAAAAGAGATAGTTCACCCAAATGAGCAAATCACATATTAGTAGTCTACAGACCAACGGCAAACTTCAATTCACATTTTCGTCTGACCTTGTCTACAGAGACCACTTCTTTTTGGGTAAAGAATATAGAAATATGTGATTTAGAAATGTGAGTGAACTATCCCTTTTAAGTTGCTCCATACCTCTATAACAGTGGTTCTCAAACCTCTCCTCTGGGACCACCACCAGCACACCTGATTAAACTAATCAAGTACAAACCATAATTGCTTTGCACTTGATTAGTTGAATCAGGTGTGCTGGTGGTGGTGGAACAGATCAAATATGTGGAACGGCTGGCGGTCCCCGAGGAGAGGTTTGAGAACCACTGCTCTATAATAACACTATTTTGTCATTTAACTGCATTGTATCACACATTTTGTCACACGAACCAAATGAGTCAGTTACAGGAGGACGCTAACCTGGTCCTTCTGTCTGCAGTCTCAGATGGAGCAGACTGGAGCGGGGGTGCAGCAGATGATCCAGGTCAGAGTGAAGAAGGTGGAGGAGATCAAACGCTCAGTGGAGCTCAGCAGGGTGAGTTCTGATAACAACCCTCTATGTCTTTAACACTAGAACAGCCGTGTCTATGTTACCTACTGTAAGAGCCGCCTTGGGGGTAAAATAGACCCTTTTTAGAATGTAAATCTGCTATTCACACACAGAGATCACTAGAGGGCGCTTCTTTTTTTAGCCTGCCTCCTACACAGAAAAACAGCAAAATAGCTCTATACTAGCTTATCCTGATGTGATTTTGAAAATGTAAGGATACTGGGTGGTAGAACGCACATATAGGAAAAGTCATGAAAGGGGGGTCCTGAAATTCCCCTCATGGCTGTTCTAAAGCTATTTTGATTCAATATGTACCTCTGTCTTGGTGGGGGGGTTCCACAGGGTTGTATTTTAAGTCATGTGTATGTGTATCTTTCCACTTAAAAGATAAGCTCAAAGAAAGAGTTGGTGGACAGCGTTCCTGTTTTCACTGCTCTGGTGCAAAGCATTGTGGGTAGCAAGGCTGAGTTCAATAAAGAGATCGAGGAGAAGCAGAGGGCAGCAGAGAGACGGGCTGAAGGGCTGATCGAAGAGTTGGAGCGGGAGATCGCTGAGCTACGGCGGAGAAGCACCGACCTGGAGCAGCTCTCACACACCGAGGACCACCTCCACATACTACAGGTCAGTGTCCCTCTCTCTGGGCCAAATGAATACATTCATTACATTTACATTGACATTTTTGGCATTTAGCAGACGCCTTATTCCAAAGCGACTTACAATCAATACATTTGAATACTAAGCATGTGAATCATCAGTCCACCAGTCGTAGCAGGAAGAGTAATCCAGCTCAGGCCCGGGGCCACTGATAGAAGGAAAAACCTTCTTCTATCACCTTCTTCTAAACCAATATATATATTATTTTGGGGGGGGGGAGAAACAGAGAAACAGTACAAGGGGGGCAGTAGAAGTTTTTAGGGACACAGTAGAGGGGAAAAGCGGGTGTCTTCAGGAGACGCAGTGCTGAGGGGCAGAAGATGTCTCAGGAGAAGCAGTTAAGGTGTAACCCGAAGAGATGGGTCTAATTGATCATAAGATTTTGCAAAATATCAGATAACTAACTGATTAAAGATGACAGGACATTGTCTTCCACGTTAATTTGTGTGTTTCTAATGTTTCCTGTGGTAGAGTTCCCCGTCTCTCTGCACCCCTCTATCCACCAAGGACTGGGTAGACGTCCGTCTCCACTCAGATCTGTGTGTGGGGAACATGAGGAGAGTGATGTCCCAGCTGGACGACACGCTGAAGAATGAGTTGGAGAAACTGAAGGAAAAAGGTACATTCACAATCACAGTACATTAAAAGGCTTTACATATTTTGTCATTTGACAAGATTGACTGTGAACACATACAACAACCGTATTTAATCATAACTTATAACTCAATATTCAGTGTAAATCTATCGTTTACCTCATTTAAGTCAGAGTTACGAGTGCATATCTCATGTTAGGATTTGGTCCCTAATGAGTCCTTAATCATTCAATCATACATTGTACAATCATACATACAGCTTTGATGCTATGAAATTATATACAGTATGTTTTCATGATAGCTATGATAAGCAGTCATTATATATGGGGTAGTGTGGGGTAGTGGATAGTGAGTTGGACTTGTGATCGAAAGGTTGTGAGTTCAAATCCCGCCTGAAACCACACCACTACTAGTGTGCCCTTGAGTAAGGCACTTAGCCCTCAGTTACTCCAGGGGGAATGTCCCTGTAATTCGTAATGGTAAGTCGCTTTGGATTAAAAGCGTCTGCTAAATGGCAAAATTAATTAATTAATTAATATATCCTCAAAGTAATAGCTTTCTCTATTGTGTCATTGTACCACAGAGTTGAAAAGGATACAGAAGTATGCAGGTATTACTTCTATATTTTGTCTTGACAAATTGATTCTTCCATAGTATTATTTTTTTTACTTAAAAGGACAACTGTCTGCCCTTGATGCACTGTTCGGTTGTTAAGTCTGACGTCAAACGTGACGTTTAGCAATTTCCGGGTCCAAATAAAAAAATCCCAGCACCAGAGTACCAGAGTACTACAGCGGTAGAATGACAGATCAATCGTTTTTTAGACTGGGATCTATTCATACAACAAGGGACACAGCAGCACTTTCCTGTTTTTCCCATATTTGTCAGCGTCTTTGAGCCTCGGAAAAGCGCTATACAAATATAATGAATTATTATAATTACTGAGGCATTTCGAAGACAGCCCCTCAGCCAACTTTGGACCCGGAAACACGTCACGACTTAACAACCGAATAGTGTACTATAATCCTCTGTAGCTTCTTGGCTTCCCCTGTGAGCTCAAGATTTCTTATTCCTGGGGAGTTTCCTTGCCGCTGCTCTTTGGGGGGGGGTTAAGGTTTAGGTTTCTGTAAAGCATCTGTGACAAAACCTTTTTAGTAATAAAGAAACAGAAAAAATGGCTTCACGATACCAACACAGTTCCATTGAATCTAATTAATGAATGAATGTTTCAACGGATACATGACGGATTAGACAATTTCAACTGTTCTGTATCCCTACAGTAGATGTGATATTGGACCAGGACACAGCACACCCCAACATCGTCCTCTCTGCGGACGGTAAACAGGCGGGGCGCGGCGACTTGTTGCTTCTCCTCCCTGACAACCCCCAGAGGTTCGACCCCGTCCTCTGTGTTCTGGGCAAGAGGGGATTCTCTTCCGGAAGGTTCTACTTTGAGGTGAAATATCTCCCAAAGAGTTGTGTGACGTTAGAATTATAAGGTTCTATCTCCATTATTGTCAAAATAGAGTTTTTTTTTTTTACATAATCTGATCCATTAGGTGTTTATTAATGCCTGTGTGGTGTTATTTTTTTAAATGTTGAAATTTTTGAGTTAGTAATTCATAAAATACAAAGGTTCCATCTCACAAAACATAATGGAATGTAAACACTTTGACGCCTCAATATCTCTGAACTGCCCTAAACGGAGATAGAACCTTATCATTCTAAAAGGAGATAGAACCTTCTCATTCTAAACGGAGATAGAACCTTATAATTCTAAACGGAGATAGAACCTTATCATTCTAAACGGAGATAGAACCTTATCATTCTAAACGGAGATAGAACCTTATCATTCTAAACGGAGATAGAACCTTATCATTCTAAACGGAGATAGAACCTTATCATTCTAAACGGAGATAGAACCTTATCATTCTAAACGGAGATAGAACCTTATCATTCTAAGCTCACGAGTTGTGTGTTTTTTTTTATTTTTATCTCTTTATTGCATCATAGACAGTATCATTGGGTTTGATATAAATATAAATCAAATAAAACATGTTGTAACATCATAATCCTTACTATTACCAGACCTGGGTACAGTACATCAAATAGTATTGCTATTTCGTGAGTTTAGAATGATAAGGTTCTATCTCCGTTTAGGGTAGTTCAGAGATATTGAGCGTCATACTTTTTACATTCCATTATGTTTTGTGAGATGGAACCATTGTATTTTATCATGAATTACTAACTCAAAAATGTCAACATTTTAAAAAATAACACCACACAGGCATTAATAAACACCTAATGGATCAGATTATGTAAAAAACACAATTTTGACAAAAATGGAGATAGAACCTTATAATTCTAACGTCACGTTTTTTAACTATCACCATTATCAGGTGCAGGTGGGCAGCAAGACCTACTGGGATCTGGGCGTGGTCAGGGAGTCTGTCAACAGGAAGGGGATGATCACCTCCACCCCGGAGAACGGCTATTGGACGGTGCGGCTGAGAGGAGGAGACGAGTACCGCGCCCTCGAGGCTCCGTCTGTCCTCCTCCCCCTGAAGGAGAGGCCCCAGAAGGTGGGGGTGTTTGTGGACTACGAGGATGGGATGGTGTCCTTTTACGACGTGGAGGCCAGGTCTCATATCTACTCGTTCACTGGGTACTCCTTTACAGAGAAGCTCTATCCATTCCTCAGTCCTAGTGTCAGCGATGATGGTAAAAACTCCGCCCCATTGGTCCTCTCTCCTGTCAATCATGAAAGATAGTTTGAAAGTTTCAATCTCCTGATATTAGTTTACAGTAAACCAAATAGTAAAACTTTCCTTGTGAGTGTGAGAGGATATAAAGTACAAGGTGCTGAAGGTTTATTCTATGATTAGATAAACATCAACTTAAAACATCTGAATGGGTACTGCATTGACTCTTGCTTTCATGTCAACTCATGGCTGCACAAGGCATTTTCCTATAAGGGCAATACAGATTAAGAATAGATTGATTGATTGATTGATTGATTGAATGTTTGGGTGATTGATTGATTGGGTGATTGCTTTCAAATAATGTTTGTCATGTTTTTGCCTCCACATTAAAGCCTGGTACACATATAAGGATTTTCTAAATCTTAACAGATATTTTTATCTGAGAGAGACCCCACACATGAAGATAAAAAATCATGGATTGAACAGTATTGTGCTCCGATATTCGACCACATGCATAAAGATCTGTCCTCCGACAGTCTGGAGTCTCGCCCAGACTAAAGTTCAGAAGAACGAAAAGAAGAAGACGCGTCAGTCAGCTCGCTTCTTGATTGGCTACATTCCATTCCACGTCACAATCGGACTCGGGTGTTGTCAATTTCGCCCACACAAATGAGGATTTTTGGTCGTAAATATTGAACACATTTAATATTTACGAGCAGATTGTCGGGAGAAATGGACTCTTAACACACCTCACACCACAGGATAATCTTGTAGGATAATCTTTAGAGCCAACCGATAATCGGGCGTTTGCTGTCCTTGGTCGGAAGGGGGAAAATCAGGCCAGAATCGGCCAGATTATCTTTATGTGTGTACCGGGTTTAAATAACAACTGTGCACAGCAATCATATTTGTCTCTGTACTCGTCCAAGGAATGGCCCACATAGCCTTTACAGTATGTTTACCATGTTGTTACCATGTTGTTTCCATGTTGTTTACCATGTTGTTGGCATTATTTTCAGTGTAGGTGCTTGCCTAACATTTTTAGCTTTGCGCATCTCAACTAAACTCCTCAAAAAAAGTTTGGAAACGTTATTTCAGTCGATTCTTCCTCCCCTTTAATAATACCAATTGGTATTGGTCCAACAGAAGAATATTGCAGGGGATTTTGGCCAAATCTTTTGGGCCGCTACCCACACGTTTAGCTGTGTTGCTCATTCCACGAATGCATGATCCTTACAAGTTGTACCTCGTTGTAAAGGTGACTAATCAGGCTTTCCAACGATATAAAATACAATACCAATTGGTCAGTGGAGGCTGGTGACTTCCAGAATTGAGGAGGCCAATTTTTGTTTAGCCTACATTTTTCATTCTTCTTCTTCTACAGCTTCAACATGTAATCATCAATTTAATCAAGTTTAGCATATAAAAAAGATAAGTAACAGAGCAACAAAGAATGTAAAAAAATGCAGTAATTTGATATGGAAGAATATTAAATTGACCTGTAATAAAACGAAATCGACTACATTAAAAATAAAACTGTTCAATAAATCCTAAATGTTGTCTACCTATTCGATGTATAAATCGCGCCAGAATCTCGCCGACTTCCGAGGTCATTTTAAGCAAAATGACCAAATGAGCTATTATTTTCAGCGATAGTAGCCATGGGTGTTCTAGACGTGTCCTGCAAAGGACAAGTTGATAGGACACTCGTAGCCACTATGGCGAGTGTTTCTTTGACTGAAGTGACTGGCGAATTCTCAAAATGGCTTCATGTGATTGGACGAACAAAATGTCAATCTTTCAGCCCTGGACTCAATGCATGGTGAGGCCAGGCCTCCCTTGCCCACCCATTTTCAGTGATTTGGCCAATCACATATTGCCATGAAAAAAATTGCATCACATTGACTTCTATGAGAAACCACTTTCCTGGGGGAGGCCTGGCCTCCCTCAATACAAACGGATAGGGATTTTGGCCTGTAGGTGCTTTACAATTGCAATATTGGGTTTTAGCCATGGAAAAATTCAGATTTATGAACAAAATGGAAATAATATTAATATTTAAAAAAATAAGTGTTTTTTGTTAAATAAATAAATAAAATAAATATAATTATTGCTTTTTAAAATCTCTCTCTCTTCTCTCAAACGATTGGGGAGGCCAGGCCTCCTCCACCTCTATGGAGGAGCCTCCACTGCAATTGGTATTACTAAAGGGGAGGAATAATCAACCAAAATAACGTTTTTTCCTAACATTTTTTGAGGGGTTTATATTTCCAATCAAAGTATTTATTTCCAATAACAGCAGCAGCAACATTGAAGACCTTCATCAGGCTGCAAAAGAATAGTGATTTTCCTTTTTTTTTTTAATGTGTTTTGCATAATGGAGCAGAGAGTCCTCAAAGAACAAAATCAATCAAAATGATTTAAAATCTAGGGTGGTTTGACCACAGGCTTATGCACATGTATCATGACAGATATACTAAGGTGACCGATACCATATTAGCAGCATTTTGTGTTCGGGATTTTACTGTAACTGTTTAAGCAGGAATGCAAAACAAATGCTCTCTCTCTCCAATGCACTGTACAAAGCACCTGTGGCTTACAGTAGACCTCTTTAGATAACAACTGATAACTAAAGTCTACTGAAGAAATGTATTTGACCCTAACCCTAACCCTTTATTTGCCTGATAAAGTGGTTTGTTTCAGCAGTGCACGGTAAACATGGCATGACTCAACCTCTGAGCCAAGGAAAATCTGTGTTTGTGTTATTTAAACCAGTTTCCTGTATTGTTTGTGCACATTTAAAAAAATAAAAAATAATAGTAATATTGAAAACAAACCAAACTATCTATAGGACATATGTGTTACGGTACATGTGGGAAAACTAGGGTTAGGGTTAGGTGCTACGGTGCTACGGTTAAGGTTAGGGTTAGGGTTAGGGGTAGGGTTAGGGTTAGGGTTAGGATTAGGGTTAGACAGGCCAGCATGTACCAAGTGGACGCAGCACCTAACCCTAACCCTAGTTTCCCACATGTACCGTATTCCCACATGTACCGTAACATATACATTAACAACGGCAATCACACTTTTGTGTTCAGACCGTCTGTACCTACGGTTGTGGTCAAAAGTTGACATACACTTGTAAAGGACATGTACAGTATGTCATGGCAGTCTTGAGTTTCCAATCATTTCTACAACTCGTATTTTTCTGTAATAAAGTGCACATACTTCTTTGTCACCCCCCCCAAAAAATCATGAAGTTTGGTTCTTTTATGCATTTATTATGGGTCTTCTAAAAATGTGACCAAATCTGCTGGGCCAAAAATATACATACAGCAATGCTAATATAGTTAATAGTTACATGTGCCTTGGCTCTTTTCACCTCAATTAGGCGCTTTTGGTAGCCATCCACAAGCTTCTGGTTGAATCTTTGACCACATTCTTGACAGAATCGGTGCAGTTCAGCTAAATCTGTTGGCTTTCTGACATGGGAGGCCAAGGCCATTCTAAAACCTTCATTCTAGCCTGATTTAGCCATTCCTTGACCGACCCAACCTTCTGGCTGATGATTTTAGGTTATCCTGAAGAACTTGGAGGTAATCCTCCTTCTTCATTATTCCATTTACTTCCTGTAAAGCACCAGTTGCATTGGCAGCAAAACCGGCCCAGAGCATAATACTACCACCACCATGCTTGACGGTAGGCATGGTGTTCTTGGGGTTAAAGCAGGGCCGGTCCTAGGCATAGGCGATCTAGGTCGCCTAGGGCGCCAAATGCCTGGAGGCCTGATTTATTTCATTTAAATCATTTTGTAGCTTGTTTTCTGATTTCTGATTGCACTATTAATGTTTGAATATGTTTATTTGTACCTTTTTTTCCCTTCTGATTTCTGTATATAAGAATAATTTGATATAATAAATATAACAAAAATATTTTTGTCTTGAAACCATTGTTGTCCATATTTTTACTGTTGAATGTGTGGGTGGTGATGAGGCAGTACTGGTGGCTTAATGTGGTGGGGGTGGTGGTGGCGCCCCTAACCTTTTTTTTTGGGGGGGGGGGGCATCAAATCATACTCTCGCCTAGGGCACCTAAATGCCTAGGACCGGCCCTGGGTTAAAGGCCTCACCTTCTCTCCTCCAAACATATTTATGGTCATTGTGGCCAAAACAGCTCAATCTTTGTTTCATCTGACCACAGAACTTTCCTACAGAAGGTCTTTTCTTTGTCCGTGTGATCAGCAGCAGACTTCAGTGGAGCCTTAAGGTGCCACTTCTGGAGCGAGGGCTTCCTTCTCGCACGGCAGCCTCTCAGCCCATGGCGGCGTAAAACACACTTGACTGTGGACACTGAACACCTGTGTTCCAGCAGCTTCTAATTCATTGCAGACCTTTTTGGTGGTTCTTCTCGGTTGACTCTTGACCATCCTGAGCAATTTCCTCTGAGCAGCCGGTGATAGCTTGCGTCTTCTTCCTGATTGTGGCAGTGACACAACTGTGCCATACACTTTATACTTACAAACAATCGTTTGCAGAGTCGATCTTGGGACGTGTAGCTGCTTTTAAATGGCTCCAAGTTACTTTATTCAACCTTCCAAAACATAATCTCTGTAATTCCCACGGAGGGGAAAGACCAGGGGAGGCTGGTTCATTAGGGGCAATTGGACAATGCCCCACCAAAGGGAGAAGAGAGAGATTTTTTTTCTATGACTTCTAGACAGTGTTGCTTCTGAATATCATAGTCCAATCAGCTAGTGTTCTGTCCGAAAGACCCTACACATTTTGCTTGGTACAGACCTATAAGTTTGCTCTCCAACGATGGAAAGATATTGAGTACAATAATGGCTCAAAGAATCCAGAAATATATTACTAAAATAATTAATCCAGATCAGACAGGTTTCATACCTGGAAGAGAGGGGGGAAAAAAGAACATTAGACGATGGCTAAATATAATTTCAATGGCACAGAGAACGACCCTTTCTTCAATGCTTCTCAGCTTAGATGCAGGGTGGGCACGTTGCTCCCCCAGGGACGTGAAGATGCTCCTCTTATGTGCTGCCACTTGCCACAGCACAGGTGCGGCTGCTTACCATGATTGGCCCGGGGCGATCCTGCTGATTACCCAATGTAGGGCACCTGTGTTTGTATTATGATTGTCCATGATGTGGCCTGGGGTGGTCCAGTGGTCCAGCACCACGGTCTACAGTGCACACATATGCCCATGTTGGCATGGGTTAGAATCCGGCCCCCATGCCCTGCTGACATGCCCTCTCTCTCTCTCCCTTCTTCTCCTTTAGTTTCCTGTCTGTCTTCACTGTATCTGTCCCACTCAGAAAAATAAAGAAATAAATGATTGCCCATGATGGTGTGTGTGTGTGTGCACTCACATGTAATTGGGCTGAGGGGGAATTAAACTCTGAAACAGAAAATGCATTTTGTACAAACATTTCCTCTCATTAAATGTAATCAAAAGTCACATTCACTTTTATTATTATGACTATTTCCTTCTTTTTCTTTTTTTTCTTTTTTTTTACTAATTATTTTTATTTATATATTTATATATATATATATAATGTATTTATTTTTTGTAATTATTGTTATTATTTGTGGGCCAAGCATACCTGTGGGAGGGGGGTGGGGGGGGGGTAGAAAACAAACAAACAAACAAAAACAAATGTAAACAAAGACTGCTATTACTTCTTGTCACTTGCCACTGACTGTTGTTTGCAATAAAAAGATTCGTAAAAAAAAAAAAAAAAAAACATTCATTCTGTTTGTATAATATATAATAACCAGAATGGCTTGTGAAGGGTTAACAGACATGGAGGTTGACATTCATACACCACCGTTTAGAAAAGGGGAGGGGCTAAGCTCCACCTCACCATGTGATTGACACAAACGGCGTTACCTGAGGCTTGTCCACTGCCACCTGAGAGGTCAAACTCCTGTCGGTCAAGGTAAGTGACAGCTTATGAGGAAGAGGAGCCTCAACGTGGTCGTAGAGGGATTGAACGCTAACAAATAGTTTTCCTCCTATGGTCAGCAGGACTTCACAGACAATGACTGCTGCTGTTGGACCTTATTCTTATGGAAAGTTGTAGCCTACCTGCGATGACTTTTATAGTTTATTCATTTACTTTAGACAAATGTACTTATTGTAAATCGTTTTCTGGATTGGAGTGTCTGCTAAATTACTCAAATGTAAAAGAAAAAGTAAATGTACGGTAATGATCAGACAATAAAGACGAAGGCTTTCTCCTAAATTGCTGGTTTCTCACGAGACACTGATTTCACAAAGCACAGAGCATGCATGGTGTCATGTGACCATATGGACTTTGGCCCCTTGGCGCAAGTGATTATTTTCATAAGCAACTGATAAGGTCTGGGGAACCACGGATGAGTTTTAACATAACTGGTAGTCTTACAAATATAGGCACATGCATCATGACATAGGCTAACTTTCTCCTAACACACAGTGTATGAGTGGAGGCTGGTGGAGGCTGGTGGAGGACGGCTTCAAAGGAAGGGTTCATTATAACGCAGCAAGGAACGGAATAGTTTGATGCCGAGGAAAGGTTTGATACCGTTCCTCATTCTGTTCCATGCATTACAATGAGCATGTCCTCCGATTTCTACCTCCACCAGCCTCCACGAACACAAGCATATGTGACACGTTCTAGTGTTTTGGTTCCGCATGTCGGCAACCACATCAAAATGTTCTGACTTTTATTTTGAAACACGGAACTACGTTTCAACATTGTTGAGAATCACGCAAACACAAACTCGCTAGTCAAGCCAAAATACTACAAAGCAATGGATTCTGTGAGTAATCCACACTGCTAACTAGTTAACTATAACACTACTTTACGTTGTTAGCAGGCTCACAAAACAAGCTGTGTTAGTTGACTAGTGATGTGTCACTGATTTTCGACAACGCGGAAATGTATTCACATCTTTCGAAAAGAAAAGCCTGAACGGATTGGAACAGATCGGATGCCGATATGCCAAAACTCTAGAATGTGTCACATACTTTCCTAGAATTAGAAGTGTGTTTTACATATTCTGCTATTATTAATAATATTATACAATTAAGGGAGTTCCTCTCTTTATTCATACAATTTGCTGAAATGCATTTAAACAAATTTAAAAGATTCCCATTTCAATTACATAAAAATCCTATCCAAATAAATTAAATTAATTCAATTCAATAAGACTCTCTCTGAACTCCCTTTTCGTTTCTCTATATAAAGACATGGCTTCTTCCCTGAGAGATCTCCTGTCCGAAGAGCTGTTCCAGTGCTCCATCTGCCTGGATGTGTTCGTTAACCCCGTCTCCATCCCCTGTGGACACAGTTTCTGCACGGCCTGTATCAGAGGACACTGGGCCGGCAGTGATAGTTGTCACTGTCCGAAATGTAAGAGGGTGTTTACCGGACGACCCGATCTCTGTGAGAACTCCTTCGCTAAAGAAATGGCTGAGAAGATCAGGGCGAAGAAGAGGCAGAACGGTGAGAGATGGCCAGGTGAAAAAGTAGTATACTTAAGTGTGTTAAAAGTATATGTTGACCAAAGTTATTAAAAGTATACCTTTGCTTTTTGTGCTGAATTTAAAGTATACTTAACATGTACTTTTAAAAAGTGTACTTCAAAATAGTTTAATTAAGTTCAACTTAAGTGTACTAAAAATAAAAATACTAATTGTGCAATACTTAACTATTTCAGTATACTTATAAAAAGTGTACTTTAGTTTCAGCGTATTTTAAGTTGTATGTAAGTGTACTTTTAAAAAGTATACTAAATTGCAAGTACTATAAGTGGTAATGTAATGTATATGTGGTAACTTCTTTTTAGTACGTGAAAATACACTAAATATATTTCTAATTGTGCTTTATTACAATTTAATTACAACTAAAATATACTTATTACAAAAATCGTAGTCCCAAAAAGTCACGCTTTAAGTTAACTAATCATGAACATACTTCAAGTACTACTGATGATTAGTCTGACTGCAAGTACACAAAAGTATACTAAGATTTAATATACTTAAGTACATTTATTTTTTCACCAGGGTGGCCTGCCGGCGAAGGAGCTGAAGGAGGCGTGTCCTGTGACGTCTGCACTGGAAGGACGAAGCTCGAGGCCCTAAAGTCCTGCCTGGTGTGTCTGACGTCCTACTGCGAGGTCCACCTGGAGCCTCATCAGAGAGTCGCCACCCTGAAGAGACACAAGCTGATCGAGCCCGTGGACGACCTGGAGGACAGGATGTGTAAGAAGCACCAGAGGCTCCTGGAGCTGTTCTGTCGGAGCGACCAGAGGTGTGTGTGTGTGCTCTGTACGGAGACGGACCACAGAGGCCACGATACCGTTCCCACCGAGAGAGAGAGTAGGGAGAAGAAGGTGAAGTTCCATTCAGTCATTTATTTTTTTGTAATTTAATCCGTTTTTTTCATTGTGCGTCATCATGTCATTCTCATATGTGACAGGGTCTGGTGAAAAAGTCCCCAAGTAGGGCAAGGTCTTTTTATTTTATTTATTTTTTACAGATTATGAAAGTGCAGATTGTAAGCTTTCAAATGTTGTGTCTGATATGAAAATAGTTGAAGAAGATATGCTTATTTGAATGTTGGTACACGTCAAACCAAATACCAGAGAAAATCGCTCTGAATCAAAACAGACACGTTTGCCATCACCATCGTGTTGGTAGCTAGCTAGAAGCTAAGTAACAATATCTAACTGCATGTTTAGCACATCACAACAGGATGATAGAACAACATGTTAAAAACACTTAACTACACATAACTAGATGATCACACAGTCCTCGTTTTTGAACACATCCTAAAATGTAAGTTTGTTTACATGCCATGTATCACTAACCCAGTAGCCACGAAGCAGGACGGCAGATGATACAGTGAATCCAATTCACACATGATAAGTATTTAGTGATCCTATAACTGTTGTCTGTTATATTGAGTGCGCTCTTCACCACTTTATGAAATTAACTTCTTATCCACCTCATTTTTCAGGTTTTCTGCTCGAAATGACATGCCCACAGTGAATATAGAATACCTTCATAATGATCTTGTTATCAAATGAAAGCTAACACCTGTGGGGTGGCTGTAGAAGTGTCAGAATCAAAATCTATGTTACTGTGTCAGAGTAAATAGAGCTAGAACATTATAAAACATCTCAAATTCAGTCTCCGCCTAAAAAAACAACAGCTTTTACAGTGAATATCACCTTGGAAACCTGATAACCAAGCCCAAATCATCTAGGAATCAGTACTCCAGGGTCTTATTAGTACTTGTGCCAAAGTTGATGCTAGTAATGTGAGCAAATGCAACTTTGTACCTGTTTTAGTACAGGTATGTTTAGGCGGACACCTATATGTTTAGGCCATTTGGAGATATGTTGGCACCATCTTTGACCTTTGACCTTTCTCATGTGTCAGATTATATATATATTATTTTTATTTTTTTGAGTTGGCCGACCAATGGTATGGAAATTTGGCGTTGAAACCGGACATGACACATTCTCCAGTTGGAGAAAACTGGATGTGACTTAGGCCGTGTTTACCGTCTCTGGAAAAAAATGGTGGCATCGTATAGCATGCAAAGTTGTGAAAAAAATGTGATATCGATGAAGAGAATTGATCGAGGTAAACTCTTTATATCACTTCGGATCCCCATGAGGGTCCGTGGATATAAAAGAAACCTTTCGGTCATTTGCTCGACTTGAGAATTGCCGGAATGCAGACCTTTTCACAAAACCGTGTCACATACATAGCCTACTTAAGTGGATGGAATTTCTCATATTCACAGTATCCATCTTCCTTTTATATCGTTTCCATAACATTATGGCCTGTGTTTAATTATTATATGACGTTAAAGCATGTTTTATTGCCTTCTCAGCCACAATACGTATATATTGCAATCAACATGGTTGTAGATATGTAATGAATGATGTTTTTTCAAACAGGCCCAAATGAAGAAGACTGAGGCGGAGGTGCAGCAGATGATCCAGGTCAGAGTGAAGAAGATGGAGGAGATCAAACGCTCAGTGGAGCTCAGCAGGGTGAGTTCTGATGTGATCTTTATGGTTTGTAGAGCTTTCTACGGAGCCCCCCTGGGGTCACATGGTAGAAAAAATGTATTTGATGTGTGAATCTGTTCCCTCGGTTTAGTAATCCGCCTTGAAGTCCCGGCTGAGAGCGTTCCTCACTTCCTGTTTGCGCCAACTCAAGATCCCCAAAATCTGGCGAAGAGCCCTAGTTGTTGCGATCCCTAAACCGAATAAGCCTGAAGGGGACCCTAAGAGTTACCGTCCCATCTCTCTGTTATGCATCCCCTTCAAGATCCTCGAGCGTCTCATCTACGCCCGCATCGAACCAATTGTCGACCCGCTGCTCCCACGTGAGCAGGCCGGGTTCCGACGCGGGAGGTCGACCGTAGATCAAGTCACCCTTATGACTCAAGACATCGAGGATTGCTTTTCGGCAAAAAAGAAGGCCGGGGCCGTCTTTATAGACCTGACGGCTGCCTACGATACCGTATGGCATCGCGGCCTCTCCTGCAAGCTGCTCCGCCTGCTGCCGGACAGGCACATGGTCAGAATGATCATGGAGCTCATCCGTAACCGCAGCTTTACCCTCACCACCGGTCGCGGACAGCTAAGCAGGCTTCGACGCCTTAAGAACGGCGTCCCTCAGGGATCGGTCCTGGCCCCCCTCCTCTATAATATCTATACCTATGACCTGCCCAACACACTCTCGCGGAAGTACGCCTACGCAGACGACCTCGCAGTGGTGTACTCTGCTGGAAATTGGCAGTCTGTGGAGGGGATTCTGAGCCAGGACATGCAGACACTAGTGGCATACTTCCGGAAATGGAGATTGAAGCTTAGCGAGGCAAAGACGGTGTCGGCTGCCTTCCACCTTAACAACAGGGAGGCTAAACGTGAGCTTAGAGTACACCTAGATGGAACTGTTGCCGGACAGGCACATGGTCAGAATGATCATGGAGCTCATCCGTAACCGCAGCTTTACCCTCACCACCGGTCGCGGACAGCTAAGCAGGCTTCGACGCCTTAAGAACGGCGTCCCTCAGGGATCGGTCCTGGCCCCCCTCCTCTATAATATCTATACCTATGACCTGCCCAACACACTCTCGCGGAAGTACGCCTACGCAGACGACCTCGCAGTGGTGTACTCTGCTGGAAATTGGCAGTCTGTGGAGGGGATTCTGAGCCAGGACATGCAGACACTAGTGGCATACTTCCGGAAATGGAGATTGAAGCTTAGCGAGGCAAAGACGGTGTCGGCTGCCTTCCACCTTAACAACAGGGAGGCTAAACGTGAGCTTAGAGTACACCTAGATGGAACTCCCCTGCCATGTTCCGCTGAGCCAATCTATCTCGGCGTGACATTGGACAGGACGCTCACGTTTCGCCGACACCTCGAGTCACTGCGCAAGAAGTTAACAGCTCGTGTGGCGTTGATGAGGCGACTGGTTGGCTCGGGCTGGGGCGCCGGCGCAAGGACCTTGCGCACGGCAGCCCTAGCCCTCGTTTATTCAACTAGTGAATACTGCGCCCCAGTATGGTGTCGCAGTGCCCACACCCGCCTCATCGACTCGCCTATAAACGAAGCCTTGCGCATTGTGACAGGATGCCTGCGTCCTACCCCCGTGGACAACCTTCCCATCCTAGCAGGCATCCAGCCCGCAGGCCTCCGCCGCATGGGAGCCACAGCACGTCTCGCCTGCCGGGCCGCGGAGCTTAATAACCATCTGCTCCATGATAGGCTCACTATAACAGCGGAGCCCTCCCGGCGTCTCAAGTCGAGACACCCATTTGTGCCTGCCGCACAGGATCTCAGGCAGCAATGCAGAGATCTCAACATCAGTGCGGCAGGATGGGCGGATTATATGTGGCGCGCGGAGTGGGAGGCTAACACCTCCAAACTCCGCGACCACATCCCAGTCGCCGGCGCTGAGCCCCTCGGGATGGACTTGCCAAGGCTATCCTGGGTGAGGCTCAATCGTCTCCGGACCGGCGTCGGGCGTTTCCGCTCATCAATGCACAGATGGGGCTTGGCCCCAAATGCGTCGTGCGAGTGTGGCGCAGAGGACCAAACCGCAGACCATATTATCCTGGATTGCCCGGTGTACCACCCACCCAACGGGATGCATGGTCTGTCGGTATTAGATGACGAGACGGTGACATGGCTTCTGGAGGGGTGTCCAGAAATATAGCCCGGGTGAGCCCCTCAACCAGGTCTCGGGGTGGTAAAAGGGTAGCCCCTCGGCCCCGAGCCTGGTGGAGTGGAGAGGAAAAACAACTACCCATACGCCGAAGAAGAAGAAGTAATCCGTTCCCTCGGTTTAGTAATTCGTTAGGGTTAGGGTTAGGGTTAGGCCCTACGAGACAGAACGATCGCAAGGATTCTAACCCTAACCCTAACCCTAATCCTTGCGATCGTTCTGGCTCATAGGGCCTAACCCTAACCCTAACCCATCTTTGTCAGCGTCTTTGAGCCTCGGAAAAGCGCTATATAAATATAATTTATTATTATTATTACTGAGGCATTTCGAAGACAGCGCCTCAGCCAACTTTGGACCCGGAAACACGTCATGACTTAACAACCGAATAGGCTTAACAGATTGTACTACAGTATTTTCTTCATGTCATCAGACCAATTCAAAGCAAGACATAGAAGACAGTGTGCAGATCTTCTCTAACCTGGTGCGCTCCATCGAGAGAGGCCAGGCTGAGCTCGTTGAGGTGATTGAGGAGAAGCAGAAAGCAGCAGAGAGGCGAGCTGAAGGACTCCTCATAGAGCTGGAGCAGGAAGTCACCGAGCTACATAGGAGAAGCACTGAGCTCGAGCAGCTCTCACACACTGAGGACCACCTCCACCTCCTACAAGTCAGTATTAATCTTGCTAGTCAAGATGGATATAGTGACTGTCAGAATTTCTTTCTAATTGTTAGTCAATTAACGGATCAAGCAAAGATGTCAGGAGGACACTGTCTTCCATGTTAATTAATGGGTTTCTCCTGTTTCCTGTTGTAGAGATTCCCATCTATCTGCATCCCTCCTCCGCTCTCCAAAGACTGGTCTGAGATCACTGTCCACTCTGACCTGTGTGTGGGGACTGTGAGGAGGGCGGTGTCACATCTGGAGCAGTCGTTAGAGACAGTGGTGAATAAACTATTCATAAAAGGTGATTAGCGGGCGCTTAGGTGGCGTAGCGTAGCTTTTTTTTATTTTTTACCATGTACGGTAACCGCAGGGTCCCCGGTTCGATTCCGTCCGGGGACGTATCCTGCATGTCATCCCTCCTCTCTCTCTCACCCATCCTTCCTGTCTAAATCTCTACTGTATCTGTCAATAAAATGAAAAAAATATGAGTGGGACTGCCCCACTCAGAAAAAAAAGAGAAAGGTGATTGGCATCTATTGATATCACATTAAATCAGTGTGTCTTATGTTAATGATTTTAAATGTGTTAATTGTGTGTTTGTTTTATATTACAGAGCATCAGAGGATACAGCAGTATGCAGGTACTGTGTCGTTTTTGTTGGTTTTTAGTCATTCAACTCACATACTCCAAAAAGCCCACTCGTACATTGATAGAATCTCTTAATTTCATGTTCAATTTGATCACCTCAAAGTTTAAAAGCTATAAATACCAATTAGTCCTCCTGTGCAATACATAACAGATTGAATTGCTTGTATGTTGAAATCAGAGGACGGTCTCATTGTAACACATGGAATGGAATTAAGGAATGGAATCAAACACACATTGAGAACGCGCATTCGAAGTCGCTCCCGGAGCAAACAACCGACGGATGCTCCGCTTGAAAAGGGTGGTTTCGCTCCGGTTAGAAACAACGCATCGAGGCTGTCCATAGGAAAACAACAGCGCATGCGTGTTGATCTGGATAAGAGCGGGACGAACGGGCAATTAAAAAAAAAATCTGACCAATCAAACTACCACATCTGTTGCTTCGATTGCGTATGTTACTTCGTTTACATAAAGGGCATAAATGAGAACGCAAATCAGAGAAATAATTTAATGCAACAATGTTGCAACAAACTCATCCACTTGCTCCGGGTCCTGATTCGGACTTTCATGTGAAAACACATGTGGCTCAGGAGGTAGAGTCGCCATCTAATGATCGCGAGATCGGCGGTTCGAGCCCCGGCTGGCCACATGTCGAAGTGTCCTTGGGCAAGACACTGAACCCCAAAATTGCTCCCAGTGAGCGGGGCCGGCCGGCGCCTTGCAGGGCAGCTTGCCGCCATGTGTGAATGGGTGTGAATGGGTGAATGAGAGGCCGTTGTAAAGCACTTTGGAGCAGCTTTGGAGCAGCAAAAAAGGCGCTATATAAGTGCAGTCCATTTACCATTTACCATTTACCTCTGTCTCGACAGTGGACGTGCACATGGACCCCAGCACAGCCAACCCCTGGCTGGTCGTGTCGGAGGACGGAACGCGGGTCTGGGACGGCGACGCGGAACAGAACGTCCCGGACGGACCGCAACGCTTCGACACGGCGCCCTGCGTCCTGGGGAGGCCCGGCTTCGCCTCGGGGAGGCGCTACTGGGAGGTGGAGGTGGCGGACAAGACGGCGTGGGACCTGGGCGTGGTCAGGCAGTCGGTCAACAGGAAGGGCGCGGTCGTGCTGAGCCCAAAGGAGGGCTATTGGACGATATGCTTGAGGAGGGGGAGCGAGTACAGAGCATGTGCGGGACAGTCGGTTCTGCTCACTCTGAAGGAGAGGCCCCAGAAGGTGGGGGTGTTTGTGGACTACGAGGAAGGGATGGTGTCGTTTTATGACGCGGAGGCCAGGGTTCACATCTACTCGTTTACCGGGTACTCCTTTACTGAGAGACTGTTCCCCATATTCAACCCTGATATGAGTGACAGTGGGAACAACCAATCACCGCTGATCATTAGTCCAGTCGCTGGTGGTGTCGTCAGTGGAGGCGGGAGTTCTTCTGACGACTTTACGACAGTATATGAAATCTAGTTTTCTTTGGAAAACAGCATTTTGAAATGAGAAGAATACAATGTTTGTTTTATTCACCTGTTAGATCTTACTGATTGTCTAGCAACATGTATGCTTCAGTCACTCAGACACACACATGACACAGACCCACACACACACACATACTCTATTCTCAGGTCACTCAGACACACACATGACACAGACACACACACACACACACACACACACACACACACACACACACTCTATTCTCAGGTCACTCAGACACACACATGACACAGACCCACACACACACACATACTCTATTCTCAGGTCACTCAGACACATCCAGGTCAGCCTGCTCTTCAGGGGTAGCAATAACGCCACAATATGCAGCAATCACGCCACAATATACAGACTCGAGAGGTTGTTATCTTAAAGACCTTGGGGGTTAGGCGCCAGGGCACAGACACAGGGTGGTCAAGAGTATTTAAGCCTGTCTGTATGTTATAATGATGTCGTTGAATGTCGTTGAATGTCGTGGAATGGTCGTTGAATGCCGGATGCTGGTTACCGTGCTGATGAACCATTCGCTGACTGTCTTAATAAATCAAGTACAGAGATTCCGACCCGTGTTGAACATTCTATTTTCTTGTCAAATCGTGTATGCTGCGCACCTAATCTATCCTGAGATGACACAACGCATTTAAGATCACAATCCTCAATAGATTGATCCATTCCATCATTTTACCGACAAGAAGATTCTACACACCCAAACATTTTTTGGACCTAAATGTCCTAGTCCTTCTTTAAGGATAAACACAAAACACTTTCTCTATTGTTAAGCAATCATAAATACTGTTACCTAATGGATCTTGGTTCTTCAACTAGATACACTCCTATAACTGTATTACTGCATCAACTCCTCGATGTATTTTTTCATTAAATTATTAATGATCTTTTCAACGTATATGGTGTTTTATTATGCAGTATGTCTGTAACCACTGGCCAATACATGCTTCCTCCTCCTGTCCTCCTCTTCTGCTCTCTCCCCTCCTCCCTCTCTCCCCTCCTCCCTCTCTCCTTAATGCCTGTGTTCCTTCAGCTATGGGATATATCAATTGCTCACAGGCACAGATCTGGAATCAGCTCACCCTGCCGCATACCCTAACCTCAGCCGATAGGCTAATCACCCACGACTGACCTGGGCTAACAAAAATGACTCTCTGTTTCCTCACTCAGATTGGATAATCAGATTAGGCCACAAATGGGATTATCATGGGAGCAGGTGGGGGACGCTGGGGTTGAGACTGACTCCAGGCCTGAGGCTGTGTGGGGCTGGGGAGAAAGCACACACACACACACACACACACACACACACACACACACACGACTGAGACAGATGATACTTGTAGTACAAGACAGGAGTTAAAGGAACAGAGACGTTGATAATGACAGCTAAGAGTCTCTAGGATACCAAAGTTAGAACTTAGAAGGAGTAGGAATATCATGACAAGTACACTAGAGAGGAAACTAAAGAAGATAGGGGAGCTACAAGGAGGGGGGGGGGGGAGGAAGAGAACAGAGAGAGACAGGGGGAGGGAGGGAGGGAGGGAGGGAGGGAGGGAGGGAGGGAGGGATCAAGGGGGATTAAAGCGGGGAGGACTATCGTAGTTAAGGGACCGAGCGCCCCGGAGGGCCCAGCAGACTGCACTAGGACACAACATGACTTCATTATCAACCATTTCATTGTAACATAATTGATGTTATCACCAACGTTTCCTTCCGCATTCTCGTTGTTATCATAACTACTTCCTTCGCAACAACATCTTTTATTACGGATGGCCTGGCAGCATGGACGATAACGTAAGTGAGCTTGTGTTGTTATCTGTAGGCAGTGACACTGTTGATAAGCTTCGTTCAGTAGGATATGTGAGTAGTTGTGTGATGTAGGCCTACTGTAGGCTGTTGCTGCTATGCTGAGCAAGTAATAACTTTGTTATACTGTAGTTAGCTCCAAGCGCAAGCATTTATGGTGAATAATTTCAATGTCATGAAAGATAATATCCTGCTGTTGTCTTGAATGTTTTACTGTGGATTCATATGAATGGGCAGACTTTCATGATGTAAAAGGGCACAATTAATGGTCCAGTATGTAGATTTAGAAGAGTACTAAATGGCAATGATGAATCAGTACCCATCAAGAAATGAGATTGCATGATAAAGAAACTTCAGTGGAGAGCACTCTTTTGGTTCCAAGAAACGCACAAAACGATATGCTTCCTTTAACTGCATTACAAGTCATGTATTGTTCACTTGTCCATTTTGACTTGTTTTGACTGGGTTAATGGTCATGATGATGTCATTAAAAGTGGACAGCGTTCTGATGTCAGAGTCGTTGTCTAGTCCAGTCAAGTTGTCTAGTCCAGTCAAGAGCTGCTTAGTACTGATTTGCATTAAGAGTTGGGGGTGGGGCATTTTCTCCTGTCAGCCGAACGGCAGATTACTTCCTCTGGGCTTTGCTTGAAGCACTGTAAAATGTAACTACACATTAAACTCAAATGTCAGTCTAGTACTTTATTTCTTTTCCTTTCTTAGGTACAGTACCAGCTGTTGGGACGTCATAATAAGAGTGACCCATCTATCTATCTGTAAGATGTCATCCCATCACCTGAGATGACACCCCCACCACAGTCCTATCTCAACCCCTGAGGGAGAAGCTTTCGGATTGGCTAGACCCCAACTGGTCCCTGCCTCTGATTGGCTAGACCCCGACTGGTCTCTGACTCTGATTGGCTAGACCCCGGCTGGTCTCTGCCTCTGATTGGCTAGACTGCCATGTCTCTGACTGTGGATGAGACCGCTGCGGACCTCCCAGTGAGGGATGTAGGGCTGATGAAAGGAGGACTGATGCCAACAGTTCCAGGTGTGTGTGTGTGTGTGTGTGTGTGTGTGTGTGTCTGTGTCTGTGTCTGTGTGTGTGTGTGTGTGTATGTGTGTGTGTGTGTGTGTGTGTGAGTCTATCTGTGTGTGTGTGTGTGTGTCTTACTATTAGAGAGAGAAAGGGTCTGACTAAGATTAATCATCACAGCTCTAATTAGTTCTTCCCTGTCTCAACTGCAGACTCTGTAAGAGACGTGAGGTCGTCATGGAAGAAACCACAGATTCTGAAGATAAAAGGTACAAAAACAGTAAACAGTAGAATTAAGCAATATCACACGAGAGGGAGTGTGTCATACTGAATATCAGCACGGCTGTGATTCGGTCGTAGGTACGAGGCCGCAGGCCGAGTGTGATATTGCTGTCATACAACAGCGCGATTTATTAGTTAACAGTAATACGCGACAACAGATTATGATTTGTTTGTTTATTTAATCATAAAAATAAACAAAAAATAGTTCCACAGGTGAACTTCAAATGGACTGTTGCCTAGTAACCTGAACACAAACATGTAGTCTAATTAACGGTCCTTTAGTAGAACATCTGTGCGGCGGAGTGATACATATAGTTAAAAGTCCCAGTGCTGTTATACTGTATATCAGCACTCATGGAATGCCTCTTGACCAATCAAATGACTTGGTCGGGAACTAACTGTTGTATAACAAAAGATTAGAATCCTGATCGTCTATCACTCTCTAACTTCCCCTCTCTAACCACTTCCTTCCCTCTGGTTCTTCCTGTTCCTCCCCAGCGGAGCGCCAGAGAATGTTCCGGGTGCCCAGAGACCAGCTGGAGGACCAGTGCTTCCGCCTGCAGGAGGAGAACAGCCTGTTGAGACAACACACACACGCCCAGGAGCAGAGACTACGCAGGTACGCACACACACACACACACACACACACACACACACGCCCAGGAGCAGAGGCTACGCAGATATGCACATACACACACACACACACACACACACACACACACACACACACACTGTGGGAACCCGCTCACTTGACCGTAGTAGAAGTACACACACAGAGCTAGAGAGATGAGGAGACGGAGGTCATATTTATTCCTCTCTTAGGAGAAGTCGAGGCCTCGCCCACTCAGGAGGACGGCGTAGCCGTAACAGACGTCAACGTTCAACACTTCAGGAACGTTCAGACAATTCAGGAATCAAAATGATGAAACCAAGATGGGGCTTGGCCCCAAATGCGTCGTGCGAGTGCGGCGCAGGGGACCAAACCGCAGACCATGTTATCCTGGATTGCCCGGTGTACCACCCACCCAACGGGATGCATGGTCTGTCGGTATTAGATGACGAGACGATGACGTGGCTTCTGGAGGGGTGTCCAGAAATATAGCCCGGGTGAGCCCCTCAACCAGGTCTCGGGGTGGTAAAAGGGTAGCCCCTCAACCAGGCCTCGAGGTGGTAAAAGGGTAGCCCCTCGGCCCCGAGCCTGGTGGAGTGGAGAGGAAACAACAACTCATACGCCAAAGAAGAAGGAATCAAAAAGTCAAGTAATAGGGGGAAAGGGCGATGTCTCACTCATCAGGGGCAAAAGGAGAACTCATTCAGTTTAAACGTCAAGGGAGAATGTTGGTGTCCCTCTACTGGAGGGGGCTGCCGGTCGGCAGCGGGGATCCGTCCATTCAGGAAAGGGGGGGTGGGGCTCCGTCTCACCCGTAGTACTCCGGGGGGCAGTGGCGGACTCAGGCTGTTTGAAGGGCAGAGGCGAAAAGAAAAAAAGGGCACCTACTGCACAACATGGGACCCCATCAGTGCACATGGTCAAGTTTAGACCATTGGAGGGGCACCAATAGGGCACGTCCTCTCATTTTCGTCACTCAAAAGGGCACTTAAGACAGACGTTTTTCAACCGTGGGGGCACCAGGAGGGGCGGTCGCCCCCCCTGCCCCCCCCCTTGAGTCCGCCAGTGCCGGGGGGTACTCCTGTACCTCTCTCGGGCTATTCTGTAAATCTTCGTCTCGTTGTAAACTTTCGTAATACGCCCAAAGAAAACACATTGAAAAAAATAAAATACGCTTTTTGCTCATTTGCCTTGAGACTTGAGAATTGCCGACATCCGGACCTTCTCACCAGACTGTGTCACACGTGACAGCAGCTGGTTAAAATTAAATTAAATTAAAATTATTAATTAAAAATTAAATATAATTATAATTAATTACAATTATAGCTGGTGAAAGCAGGAACAAGTCTGCAAACAATCCAAATGTTCCGACTTTTATTCTGGAAAATGGCAATAAATGTCTAACGCTGTTGAAAATCAATGACACACTCGCTAGTCGAGCCAAAACATTGCAATGCAATGGATTCTGTGAGTAGAATCCCCACTACTTTTTTTTTTTTTTTTACTCTACACTAACTAGTAGTGGGGATTACTCA
>NC_137682.1:2409919-2437419 GCF_963989245.1 Nansenia antarctica | reverse complement strand
TTTCACACAGCCGTTTTTTCAATTCCGGGACAAAGGCCATGTGTGTTTAAATAGCTGGCGTGCTGATTGGAAACGGACAGCTTTGTCAGTGCATTTTTGTCTTCTGAGACTGATAGCTTCTTGCACAAATCGACCAGTGGCTGAGCCATTGTGAAAGACAGATCATGTTCAGCTATAAACGCGCACACTCGGATCTTTTGCTCGCAAACACGGTCGGCCATTGAAGATGCCCTTCTTAAGGCCCGCCCCACTACTCTGCCTCCGATTGGCTAGAAGTCGTTGGTTGGCTTGAGCAATGTGATACCATTGGTAGGCGGAACTGACTCTTTGCTGAAGATGACTCTTTAAATTACGATGTAAACAAATAGCATGTGATTTTATTTTATTTTATTGCTCAAAATCCCCCCGCGCCGGAAATCCGGCACCGTGCCGGAGAACTTTAAGCCCTGCATACACACACACACACACACACACACACACACACACATACACACGCACACACACACACACACACACACACACACACACACACACATGCGCACGCACGCACACATCCACACGCACACACACACACACACACACACACACACACACACACACGCGCACGCACACATCCACACACACACACACACACACACACACACGCACACACACACACACCATCTCTTGTTAAGCTCCGTCCCACTCTTTGTCTTCTGTGTCTTAAGCGTCCTTGGGTTTTATGTTAAGTTATCATTATTATTATTATTATTCTGTTTCTCTGTCCTTTCTCAGGCTGAGTTTGACACGATGATGGAGAGAATAGAGAGAGACAGGGAGGACACCAGGAGGAGGGTGGCAGAGAAGGATAGACTCCTGGGGAGGAGAGCCCTGCAGATAAGCACGTTACAAGGTAAGAGAATGAAGACATCATCTCTGTTTCCCTTGACCAAGAACAATAGCTTTTCATGATGACACTCCAAGACATTTGACTTACAAGCAAGTAAATCAAATGTAACAACCATGTTATACCATTGTAATGACCAACAACAATTGAACGATTATCCAATACATTACAGGATATCGTGAGCTTAGATAAGGTTCTATCTCCGTTTAGGGCAGTTCAGAGATATTGAGCGTCAAAGTTTTTACATTCCATTATGTTTTGTGAGATGGAACCTTTGTATTTTATGAATTACTAACTAAAAAATGTCAAATTTTTAAAAAATAACACCACACAGGCATTAATAAACACCTAATGGATCAGATTATGTAAAAAACTCAATTTTGACCAAAAATGGAGATAGAACCTTATAATTCTAAGCTCACGATATGCCTAATATTCTCTCTTTTCTTAACCTCTTAAAGCCCAGCTGAAGGAGTTAGCATACAGCCCCAGGAACTACAAACGGAGCATACCACTGCAGTACACCTGGCCGGGGGGGGGGGGAGACCACGAGGTGGCGCAACCCATCGAGGACGACGATACCACTTTCTCTCAGCTACGGGAGGGGGACTCCTTACTGGAGATCCACCTCAGGGGGGCTACCTTCACCCCTGGGGGGCTACGGACCCTGAATGGCGCCCAAGAAGGGGTGGCGGGGGCGGACGAGGCGGTGACCTTTTGCACTTACGCCTTGTTGGACTTTGAGATGCACTCCACCCCTCTGGTCTCGGGGAGTCAGCCCAGCTACGGGTTCACCTCCAAGTACCCGCTGTCGGCCCGGGACCTGGGCAGGCTGGGGGGTCAGGGGGGAGGGGTGAGGGTGGAGCTCCATCAGGCCCTGGGAGGGGTGCGCTTCGTGACGCGCGGGCGAGCGCAGGTGCCCCTGGTCGGGGCGGTGATGGACAGGAGAGGGGAGCGCGTGAGCGGACGGGTCAACATCGCAGGTGAGGATCATGGTCATGGGATAGACACTGGGCTCCAACAGAGACCATTGTGACGTTAGAATTATAAGGTTCTATCTCAATTTTTGTCAAAATTTTAGTTTTTTTACATAATCTGATCCATTAGTTTATTGTGTTTATTAATGCCTGTGTGGTGTTCTTTTTTAAAATGTTGACATTTTTGAGTTAGTAATTAATAAAATACCAAAGGTTCCATCTCACAAAACATAATGGAATGTAAAAATCTTTGACGGTCAATATCTCTGAACTGCCCTAAACGGAGATAGAACCTTCTCATTCTAAACGGAGATAGAACCTTATCATTCTAAACGGAGATAGAACCTTATCATTCTAAACGGAGATAGAACCTTATCATTCTAAACGGAGATAGAACCTTATCATTCTAAACGGAGATAGAACCTTATCATTCTAAACGGAGATAGAACCTTATCATTCTAAACGGAGATAGAACCTTATCATTCTAAACGGAGATAGAACCTCAGCAGCTATGCTACTCTAGTATCAGGGGAGGCTGGGTGGAGGTATAAATGGCCGGTGTGGGAGATTCCCATACACATTTTCAAATGGAGTAAAAATAAAAGAACGGGGTACAATAGATAGGTGTTATTAGTCAACCGACGTCATAGGGTTTCTACGAATAAAATGTTGATGTGTGATCCTCCTCTTGCAGGCTCAGAGGGGTTGGTCATAGGGGTCCTAGACTTCTGGGTGCGCCTGTTCCCCCCTGCCGAGCCCATGGACACCCTGGGCGAGAACGGAGTGGAGAGACGGACGACCACGGCACAGAGGAACCCTGCCATGCGCTCTCTGGGCTGGCAGGACAGTGTACATGAAGTAATGAAACAGCGCTGCACACACACACACACACACACACTTTAATTTACATTTTGCCATTTAGGAGATGCTTTTAATCTTTAATCGACTTACAATTACGAATTACAGGGACATTCCCCCCCTGGAGTAACTGAGGGCTAAGTGCCTTACTCAAGGGCTAAACACTAGTAGTGATGTGGTTTCAGGCGGGATCTGAACTCACAACCTTCCGATCACAAGTCCAACTCACTATCCACTAGACCACCACTACCCCTGTAGACCACCACTATCTATTTATGCAGATAACACACTGATGTATTTTCCCCATACAACAACAGGAACTATTTGACTACGGCGGAGGAACACCCAACGAGCTGGAGGTGGTGCTGGAGCGCTGCGTGGGCCTCAGCGCGCGCTGGCCGGGACTCCTTCCTGACTCGTACCTGATGTACCGGCTGTACGACCTGCCTCCCCACAGCTCTCTCACCGTCTCGTGCTGCGCCGACCCGCTGTTCAACGACGCGGCGAGCTACCCCCTGGCCGTGACGTCAGACGTCCTGGAGTACCTGCGGCGGGGCAGTCTGTGGGTCTACCTGTTCGACGACAGCGATGACCAGACTCCTACGTCATACCTGGCCAAGACCCCCGTCCCGCTCCACGCCCTAGCCGCAGGGAGGCCGATCAGAGGTGAGAGGAAAATCGTGACGTTAGAATTATAAGGTGTCAAAATTGTTTTTTTTTACATAATCTGATCCATTAGGTGTTTATTAATGCCTGTGTGGTGTTATTTTTTAAAATGCTGACATTTTTGAGTTAGTAATTCATAAAATACAAAGGTTCCATCTCACAGAACATAATGGAATGTAAAAACTTTGACGCTCAATAATATCTCTGAACTGCCCTAAACGGAGATAGAACCTTATCATTCTAAGCTCACGAAATGATGAAATGGGAACCACTGTATGTCCAATTTTTATTCTATTCTATTCTATTACACTCGTGTTGGACGGGACTGCAGGGGACAGAGATCTATCGAAAACATTGAGGGTACCCATTTCAATGGATATCATCATAGGACAGAATCTAGAGAGGCTTTTATTTGTATTGTAACGATCCTGTATGAGACCCCGTTGACAGCTCCTCCAAGGGAGTTAACTCTCTTGGTCTAATGGTTAGCGCGGCCGTCGGTTATGTGGGAGGTCGGGGTTCGACTCCCGCATGGGGCGAGTTACACTAGAAGATTCCCGTTCGCTACACTGGTGTCAGAAGTGGGATGGAACGAAGGCCATCGGAGAGGCGTGTCCACGTGAGGGACTTGACATAGTGAAGCGTGAGGGCACGCTCTCCCGAACGGTGAGGATAGTGTAACGATCCTGTATGAGACCCCGTTGACAGCTCCTCCAAGGGAGTTAACTCTCTTGGTCTAATGGTTAGCGCGGCCGTCGGTTATGTGGGAGGTCGGGGTTCGACTCCCGCATGGGGCGAGTTACACTAGAAGATTCCCGTTCGCTACAGTATGATCTGATGTTGATTATTATTGCAGGACATGCAATAATGTATTTTACCATTATCCATTCCATTCCCTTCTATTCTATTTAATTTTATTCCATTCTATTCTATTCCCTTAGATTCTTAGATCTGATTCTATTCCACTAAAATTCTATTCTATTCTAATCCATTCTATTCTATTTTATTCCCTTGTGTTCTATTCTCCTCCCTGCTTCTACTTCCTGTCAGGTGACTATGTGCTGAGGGATACAGGTGGTGGTCCGAGAGGTATGGTGAGAGTGTTGATACGGTGGAGGTACACCTTCCGGCCACCAGAGGGGGTCCAGGGACAGAGGGAGATGGACAGAGCGGAGAGAGAGATGGAGAGGAGAGGAGAGAGAGCCACAGAAGAACCACAGAGACCTATCGCCAAGCCTAGAGTAATGGCCGAGCTCTTTTTTCCACTGTCAAACTGTTTAGACTGAGTCGTTATAACATCCCATAATCTCCTAAAGAAATCCTGAAACACTCCTTCTTACTAGTATGTCCCTCCTGTTTCAGACCAAGGCTGTTGGACCAAGAGTAGAGAAACCTGTCGCACAAAAAGAGACCCAACTTAAGGTATGACGCACATAATACACACGTAGCAATTATCATCACTCTCTAAACAGAGAAGTGTTATGAGATGAAGACAAAATCATCACTTTCTGTTTACCTGCTTCTTTAGCCCAAGACCGCCAGGCCTCCACCAATCAAACTGAGACGACCCCCCCAGGAGGCCCAATCAGAGCAGACTCAGAGCGAGGCCGGCGTAGCCACATCTTCTCAGTCTCCAGCTAGAAAGCGGGAGCGGGCGACACCCCTCAGGTCACCTGATCCCTCCCGTCGCCGCACACCCCTTCTTGTGACTGAGCCGAGTCAGGCCACGCCCCTTCGGTCGCCCGCGCGGAAGCAGCCCACTCCTCTGAGGTCACCTGACCGGGGAGGCACGTCTAGACAACGTGCACGTGTGTCATCAGCCAGGAGCTCTGTTAGCGATGCAAAAGCTCAGGTGAGTTAGTTCACCTTTATTTCGAACAGCAGTCCAAGTACATTGGGATACAAATTATTTCAAAAAATAAAAACAAATCCACATGGTTAAGCTGTCCGAAAGGGAATAGGAGGAAGCAAAGCTTATTTGTCCCCATTCACACACTACAGTTACAGCAGCGTAGGTTTACAACAGAAACAAACAACAAACAAAAAAACAATCAGGCTCAATTTTGTCATTCAAATTCAAATACACACAATACAGGATACAAACTATCATACACTAATTTTAGAAAATGGCATGTCCTGTCTCTTCCATGTTGTATCTAGAAAGGATATCATTCTTCTACATTCTTTTAAAGAATAAGAGAGGAGCTCAGGTAGGAGAGCCGGATGAAGCTGATCATCTTCATAAGCATTGACTGATATAGACGGTTTCCTTGAGCAAATACTAAGATATGGGCAGAATAAATTATGTTGATCGAGGAAGATTTATAATATATATTATTTAGATATTTGAGTGGATCACATTTGACAGCTAAAATGCTCTGACGATGAAGACATGGCAGTAAGAGGCATTCAACTCAAATGTTCACAACACATGTTTCTCCTGTCTCACCCTCCCTCACCCTCCCTGTCTCACCCTCCCTCGCAGGATATCCCCTCGCTGGAACAGGTGTCTATGGAGGGAGGGGAGGAGGAGGAGGAGGAAGAGGAGGAGGAGGAGGAGGAGAGAAGTGAGAAAGGTAAGAATTTAGAAGAATGTTATTTCTTTTATCTAGAATATCATCTTCAGGTTGTTCAAAGTCAAAGTTAAAATCGAACATTCATCGTCGCTCTTAAAAAAGTCATTTTTATCTCAATTAGATTAACCTGGATAAAAAAGGGGCTACATTTAAACAAACAAAAAACAGTATAGACTTTTTTGGGATGCATTTATCTGTTATTTGGGGGTGACTGTGGCGCAGGAGGTAGAGCCGCCGTCTACTGATCGCAAGGTTGGCAGATCGGTGGTTCGAGCCCCAGCGGGCCACATGTCGAAGTGTCCTTGGGCAAGACACTGAACCCCAAATTGCTCCCGGTGAGCTGGCCAGCGCCTTGCATGGTAGCTTGCCGCCATTGGTGTGTGAATGTGTGTGTGAATGGGTGAATGAGAGGACGTTGTAAAGCGCTTTGGATAAAGGCGATATATAAGTGCAGTCCATTTACCATTTTATTTCCCTTAGTGGATAGTGACCTCCTGGAATCTGCCGGATCAAGTAACTCATCCCGCAGTGATGTCATCATTATTCCACCTCCTTTTAGACCAATCAAAAAGGTAATTTCTCCTACATGAATGTGGGGAGCATGGCACGTTCTGGCCTGCAGAGGGAGCCAGACTGTTGGTGGAGTGTGGATGACGGTCTGATCACTGACACCTGTCCGTAATCAGACCATCATCCACACTCCACCAACAGTCTGGCTCCCTCTGCAGGCCAGAACGCGCCATGCTCCCCACAATGAAGCATCCTTTTCATTTGTAATAAGCTCACTTTGGCCATAAATGTTTCAGAAAACCATCTTTTTTATTTCAGGGGGACAAGTTGAGGGTGGAGATTCTCTCTCTTTCCTTTGACCCACACTCTGGAGTGGCTCTGGACCAATCGGTTCAGCGTGTTTACGTAGAGTACCGCCTACTGGGTGTTCCCATGGCGACCACAGAGACACCGATGTCCCTCCGTAAACCAAGAGATGGGGAGGAGATACATTACAACTTCACAAGAGGTCTCACTACCTATATCTCTACCTGTCTCACTACTACGTCTCTAAAGCCCGATCCCGATTCCCTTTCCTACCCCTACGGCTCGTTTTGGAGTGCCACTCGCTTTGGAGCCAAGGCCTCTGAACAGAGCCCAATTGATCTCAAATCACTCTCTCTTTCTCCCCCTTTCTCTCTCTCTCTCTCTCTCTCTCTCTCTCTCTCTCTCTCTCTCAGTCATCTATGTGGACAGCTCAAAGGCAGCTCCTCTCAGACGATACCTTTACACCATGCTGGAGGGCGCTGATCCCAACCAGGGACGGTAAGAGTGTGTAACAGTGTGTTTCCCACTGGGTAAACGCCAACTAGCTATTTATAATGGTTATAAGGGTTAAGGTGAGGGTCAGGGTAAGGTAAGGTAATTGTCATGGTTAAGGCTAGTGAATACCTTTTTTGTTTGTTTGTTTTGTTTCACAATATTTTTATTATAATTTTTATATACCATCAAAGACAAAACAACAAAAGACAAAGAAAGAGAAACATACAATAACAAAGTTCACAAACATAGACACAACACACAACTTGCATCGATTTTGGATTGAATAAAAAAACTAAACAAAACAAAACTTTCCTCCACTTTGTATAAAGTATTCTATCCTACATGTTCTTCGTGTACAGTTCCCACAGCTTGTCAAAGTCTTTCCGCTTGAGGCTAGTGAATACCTAGTAGAAGTTGTAGGATGAATATATTTGTGTGTGTGTGTGTGTGTGTGTGTGTGTCTGTGTCTGTGTCTGTGTGCGTGTGCGTGTGCGTGTGCGTGTGCGTGTGCGTGTGCGTGTGCGTGTGCGTGTGCGTGTGCGTGTGTGTGTATCCAGGCTGAAGTTCACAGTGGTCAGTGAGCCGATGGACGAGGATGACGACGAGGACGAGTGTGTGGATGTCGGCCACGCCTTCCTGGACTTGCAAGAACTCCTCATGACAGGAAATGACATCACAGAGCGTCAGATTGATAGTGGGTATACACTCATATACAGTATCCCTCCCTTACTCTGTGTGATGTGAGATTAGTTTTCAGCAGGTTGAGATGACCTGCTATAAAACCAAATGGTAGACGTATATATACAGTATCCCTACTCTGTGTGATGTGCCCTTATTTATACACCCCCCCCTTTCTCTCTCTCTCTCTCTCTCTCTCTCTCTCTCTCTCTCTCTCTCTCTCTCTCCTCATAGTTGTCAGTGTGGGTGAAGAGAGGGAAGTGGTGGGGAAGCTGAAGGTGTCTCTGGAGGCAGCGAAGGCTCTGACTGGGATATACTGGCAGGGTCAGCGCCAGAAAGACAAACAGGCTAAGAAGGAACAGACAGATGAAGAGGAGGAGGAAGAAGAAGAACAAGAACAAGAACAAGAAGAAGAAGAAGAAGAAGAAGAAAAAGAAAAAGTAGAAGAAGAAGAAGAAGAAGAAGAAGAAGAAGAAGAAGGAGAACAACAACGAGAACAAGAAGAGAAAGCTTCAAAGAAAAAAAAAGAAAAGATGCAAGCGACAAAAAAGAAAAGAAAAGATGCAAGTGACGATGATGACAGTGACTTTTACTAAGAGTGAACACAAACATGAAACTAACAAGAAAATGACAACATATTTGATTCCAAATCATTACATGATAGTTGCAGCACCATTTACAGTTACAGGACAATTAAACTTATTCTAAAGCCTAATTCAGAGATGACACTGACCACTCTGCAAACTACCTACAGGGTTATATCTAACTTTCTGTAAGACTGGATGATGTCTCCACTGCATTGTTTTTGTAGTATGTTATTTCTTCTGTTTCTTTTTTTTTTTGAAGTGATGATGAATAATTTACCTTGTGTTGATGCTTGTTGTCAGTACAAATGTAGTAGAATGTGTGTATAGGACCGGGGTGGGGGGGAGAAAAAGGGGGGAAAATGTGGACCTTGAATGTACGTACATTGACTTCCGAATGTCTATTGTTCAATAAAAATATATATATAAAAAAAAAAAGGAATGGGATTGTGTATCAGTGGCGGACTCAGGCTGTTTGAAGGGCAGGGGGGGGGAAAAGAAAAAAAGGGCACCTACTGCACAACATGGGACCCCATCAGTGCACATGGTCAAGTTTAGACCATTGGAAGGGCAGCCAATAGGGCACATCCTCTAATTTTGTCACTCAAAAGGGCACTTTAGTGCAACGTTTTTCAACTGTGGGGGCACATGGTCAAGTTTAGACCATTGGAGGGGCACCAATAGGGCACGTCCTCTCATTTTCGCCACTCAAAAGGGCATTTTTGTCACTCAAAAGGGCACTCTCTTACATTACCATTGATGACTTAGCAGCACAACCTCTGTGGCTTCATGTTGGCAAAATAGTTGAAGTCAATATAATAGATATATCAATATATATACATATATTCTTCTTGAGAAAGAAGACTACTTGTCCATCCACAACCTCCTAAAATGACATTAAATAAATGGGTTCAGGTTCCTAAATAAAGTTTCAGAATAGTCTTGTAAATAGTGCCCAGTTGATTTTGGCTGTATAACTGTATTTGAATGCGCAAATATCAGGAAATGAGTGATGACCAATTCTTATCAGTGTCTTGTTGTTGCCATATCAAATCAACCTCTGACCTAATGATCCCTCCCCAACAGACAGTCTTGTTTGTCTTTCAACACACTCTTTGCCTTTCTATTTATCATGTGATGTAGTGTGGTCAATTCCCGTAAACCCTCCCTCAAGTCCTTCCTTCTGACAGATATACCCTACCACTACCTCTGCATGCTCTTATCGCTGTACTCGTATCAGGTTTTTATAATTCAAAAACAATTTAGCTGACTGTTGCGTTGCCATTGAGAGGACAGTGACTTGAGAGGACTCCACTCAGACATTTCTCACTTGTGACTGAGGGTGTTGCCGCGGTAATGCAGGTGATGACTCAAAGCTCCATCCTTGCACTATGGGTGTGTGCACTCACCTTTGTGACAGCCCAAGGTAAGTTCCCTCTGCCTGATTAATATTCTAGGTATAGAAAGATATATTTGTGTTTGTGTTGTGTAATAAAAATAATAATAATAATAATAATATTGCCTTTGTTGTCAGCATATTTAATATATTAAACTGTAATTTAAGCTGTAAATGTATTCATATGTTGAAGCAGTATTGCAAAAAAGTGCTATCATGTGCAATTACTATTATTGTTTACAAAATGTGAGTCAATTACTATTATTGTTTAAAACATGTGAGTCAATTACTATTACTACTGAATATGCATGCATTTGTGTACCATGGCAACATACTTACATTTGCTCTTTTCAATATTTTCCTCTCTAAAATACAGCGATTACCGGTAGATGTGAATTGGATTTGCCAGCTACACGAGGAACGAGATATACACCTCCTTACAAGTCTCGGTTCTTACCTGATGAACAACTGAACGTGGACTGTGATTCAGATTACTGGAACAAAGACTCACATCAGTCACAAGAGATCATAACATGCCAAGAGACCGGACTGTGGTCAATGACACCTGAATGTGAAGGTATCGATGCACCATGGACAGAGGAAAGCAGAAGTATTACTGTGTGTTACCTTACAGGTACCGTATAATTCACATCAAGTCTGAATATGTGCATTCTCATTTCAGAGATTTGCGGTGATCCACAAGACAGTTCTGTGTTTACTCCCAGACGTTGGAACAAGAGAAGATTTAATGACACTCAGTATTACGATTGTCGGACAAAATATAAAGCTATGGCACGACAAGCCACATGCACAAAGACTGGCTGGACACCAAACCCCCTCTGTGAAGGTACACATAATGGAGGTTATCTTTGGTTTCAGTTTGGCCAGATTCACTTTAAACCTGTCTGGTATAGTTTCTGCTTAAATAGTTGCCATAGGTTGTTAGGGTTAGGGTCATATGTAAAAAATAAAAGGCTAATTTCAATACATTATCATATGATGTATCAACATATCATGATATGTTGGATTGTTTAATAATTGTATTCATTGTCTTTCAGAGATTACATGTGACCAGCCAGAAATCCCAAATGCTGAGATTGAACCTCATACACACCCATACATGTACGGAGATAGATTATTTTACAAATGTAAGAATGGTTATTCCCCACAAGAACGCAAGATGGCTGTCTGCGAAGAAAATGGCTGGGACACTCTTTTTACTTGTACAGGTAAATTTATTTACATATTTACATATTGACCAACAATAGAAAACAGATCATGTAAATAAACAAATAATCTGTGAAAACAACAACTATCAAAGCCCTTCTTCCTCCTCGTACCTGGTGAAAACCATGTTTTTATACCGCTTTTTGAACTGGGTCATGACTCATGCTTGGACACCGCTTTAGCTCCACACTCAATCCGTTCCACAGCTTCACTCCACATATAGAAATACAAAAACTTTTTAACGTTGTACGTACATAAATATGTTTTAAATTTAACTACCCCCTCAAATTATAACTCCCATCTCTATCAAAAAACTATTTTTGAATATTCCTAGGGAGTAGGTTGTTATTTGCTTTATACATTATTTGTGCTGTTAGAAGGTTATGTTATGTTATGTTAATTTTATTTATAATGCGCCCCCCATCCAACTTTTACATCGGCCCGGGGCGCAGCCCGGGTAAAGGAACAGATAAAGACAAAGACAAGGAACACAGAAAGCAATCAGACACAGACAACTTAAACGTAAATCTCAGGCATACAATTCACAACAAATAGGGAGTAGATTTAGGGAATGTCATTTAGGAAGAGGTGGGTTTTTAACTTGGCTCTAAAGGAGTCCAGAGTGGGGGCAAACTTGATGGCAGAAGGGAGCGCGTTCCACAGGGTCGGTGCTATCACCGCAAAGGCACGGTCACCCTTCCTCTTGAGGTTGGTACGTGGGACCCTCAGGCTGAGTTGGGCGTCGGACCTGAGCCTGGGTCTGGGCCTTGAGGAGGTAGACTGGTCCAGGAGGTCCTTGATGTATGGTGGGGCGAGACTGTTGAGAGCTTTAAAAACAAAGGTGCAGATTTTGAACTTCACTCTCTTCTTCACTGGGAGCCAGTGAAGGGAGATGAGGACAGGGGAGATGTGGTCCCTCATTTTGGTGCCTGACCCCAGCCTGGCAGCGGCATTTTGGACTAGCTGCAGGCGGTAGATGGTCTTATCAGGAAGTCCCGCATATAGTGAGTTGCAGTAGTCGAGCCTAGATGATATTAGCATGAGGACGACATGCACAACATGGTGTTTATTATCTGCCAATATCCGATGGACATGTGGGGATATCGGCTGTACTGCAGTATCGCCACATGCACATAACAAACACTGATTTATTAGCCATACAATTAATCAAATCAACTGTTGGAATGTGGTCATTTTTTAAACCCCCCCCCCCCCCCCGAGACAACACACACATGCACTGCACCTAGTAGCAATACTAGTCATAGTTGTTATAGTAGTACTACCAGTAGTAATAGAAGTAGCAATAATAGTGGTAGTAGTAGTAATAGTAGTAGAAATACTACTCGTAGTAGTAGAAGTCTAGTCATAGCAGTGACCTAGTAGTAGTATGCATTGCATTAGTATTTACTCAACAGTAAAGACTGTGAATGAATGAATAACAATGTCCAATCAAATTCATAGATCTCTTCAAAACCCAAAATGTTGCTGTTTGATCAGAATGGATTATTGATACATTGTTTCCCTGTTTATCTTAGGGGAATGTCTTCCAATACCTGTGGTTGAAAATGCAGAGCATACTGTGATGAAGTACAAACCTGGCACAAGAACTGCCGTAGAAGTGTCCTACCAATGTCCACGATTTTATCTGCTGAGTTTTGACCACAGCGTTAAATGCACAGATGGACGATGGGAGCCTGCTCCAGTGTGCTACAGTAAGAATTTGTCTTTGTAACTGACAGAAGAATGTATGAACTCTAGCTTGGACCGTCCCCAACCCTGTTATGGCAGTTATACAGTACAGGCCTATAGAGCAGTTAGACAGTACAGGCCTATAGAGCAGTTATACAGTACAGGCCTATAGAGCAGTTAGACAGTACAGGCCTATAGAGCAGTTATACAGTACAGGCCTATAGAGCAGTTATACAGTACAGGCCTATAGAGCAGTTATACAGTACAGGCCTATAGAGCAGTTATACAGTACAGGCCTATAGAGCAGTTATACAGTACAGGCCTATAGAGCAGTTAGACAGTACAGGCCTATAGAGCAGTTATACAGTACAGGCCTATAGAGCAGTTATACAGTACAGGCCTATAGAGCAGTTATACAGTACAGGCTTATAGAGCAGTTATACAGTACAGGCCTATAGAGCAGTTATACAGTACAGGCCTATAGAGCAGTTATACAGTACAGGCCTATAGAGCAGTTATACAGTACAGGCCTATAGAGCAGTTATACAGTACAGGCCTATAGAGCAGTTATACAGTACAGGCCTATAGAGCAGTTATACAGTACAGGCCTATAGAGCAGTTATACGGTACAGGCCTATAGATGGTCAAACTACGCCAAGGCGTTAAGACACAGTAGTGTCTCCGTAACATGGTGATCTATTAGACCTGCTAGTTAGCATGCAAAACTAAACCAGCACGTCTGCGAAGGGAGGCTAGCTTAAAGCAGCATAGTTTTATGCCTCGAGTCTATTTTCCTCGGCAGCGAGAGCGTTGTAGAGGCGTAGATAGAAAATCAAGGTCGGCGGTAGCTATGACTCGGCCCACACAAACGTGCGTCTTGCCTCTGTTGGTGGGCTCATGAACTACACAGACATTATGTTTGGATAGATTCAATTGTCCATTCTTCAATAGAATAATACCTTTTTTATCTCATGACATTTCAGAGCGTTTTGGTTCTCATGACATTAACAGACTGTTTGTTGTGTCTCCTTTCAGAACCCTGCACTGTCAGAGAAGCCGACATGGATAAAAGGAACATTAGATTAGCATATAAATATAAAACGAAAGTCCATGCAGAACACGGTGATTTCATATCATTTAGATGTGTTCCAGGGACATCCTTTATTGACCCTGGTCAGCGTCGTCAGTGTAGAAACGGTGAAGTTGATTTGCCCTCATGCCTGTAAAGCATTTTCAGTTGACGGGAACTGAAGATCACTGCCAGTGTTGGACAATTATGTAAATGATTTGCTCTGTAATTGGTCTGAACTGGGATTCAGTCAGTGATTTAACAGTATGTATGAAGTCAGTGAAATAAAGCACCCCTGGTTTTGAGTTCATTAATCGCCTCCTCAGCCTCTTCCTGCTATAGCACCTTGTACCTGTCTGCACAGCACATTACTGTAAAGCCTGGTACACACATAAGGACTTTCAAAATCTTAACAGATTTTTTTTTATCTGAGAGAGACCCCACACATGAAGATAAGAAATCTTGGATTGAACAGCCTTGATCGTATTGTGTGTGGTGTGCGCCGATATTCCCATTTCAGCACCCCACATACATAAAGATTATCGTTACGACAGTCTAGAGTCTAGAGCAGGGTTGCCAGATGAGATTGACCTTTATTGAACAAGACATCACAGATGACGGTGGGCTTATTGTATTTTGCCCCAAATACCTGACTTGTGAATCAGTGGACACAGCTGCCATACCATGACCTGACCAGCAGATGGCAGTATGGAGCTGCTGTATCGACTGCATCGGAAGTGTTCAGGGTCGGCGTTGTTGGCATAGATCGTTATGACAACCTGGCTGCCTGTCACACACACACACACACACACACACACACACACACACACACACACACACACACACACACACATACACACACACACACACACACACACACACACACACACACACATGTCCCCAAAGATCATGTGATTTGAAGCCCTATTTTACACTACAGAGAGTGTCATACATCATCCATCATACATTGAAAATCTCTGCCAAATACATGTATTATTTAATTTCGAAGAAAAACAAACAAGTAGATTGGTCCAATCAGAACAAGACAACCGAGTAACAGCCGGTTAATGAAGTTTATTTTTTGAAAATTCATGGTCCAATGGTAAAAGAGAACATGTTGATTGATGGGGCTGAACATTTACGAAATATAGCCAATAAAAGGGGGCGGGTTCTTTGACGCACCTATATATAGGTGTGAGCGGCCGTTACATTTCACATAAGGGCAGTTATCCATTGCAAATAGCGGAGCTAAATGAAACAGGATTGTGTCAATTAGTTAGCTAGCAACAGAAGATTAGACATTATTCATTAACCTTATACCTTAAATACTGTCACACACAGTTATTACTTTGAATCCTCATCATCAATATGGTAAGTTTTACTAGCTAAGGAGTAAATTGTGGTTTTCAAAGTAGGTAATTAAGCTAGCTAGCCGGCTAGTAAGCAAGTCCAGTTTAGCTACTAACTAGCCACTAGTACACGGTACGTGTCTTAACGAACTAAATCGTTCTGTGGCAAATCAGCGACATGAATGCGAGATTGTGCCGTCTCAAACTCCGTGAGACGCGGCGAGCTAACGACGCTAGCCTTCTCCTAGCTAACGACGCTAGCCTTCGCCACCCCATCTACCTGTCTACCTAACGACGCTAGATAGAGATATCAATGTTATATGTATGTGTATTTGTGTATGTTATCTGTGTAAATGTTGTAATTGTTCCATATTTGATACCTGTCTCTCCCCCCCCCCCCCCCCCCCCCCCCCTTAGTTATTTAGTCGGTGTCCACCATTTTAGTCCAATTTAGTCGATCTGTTAGTGTTCATTTGTGCCAGTATAGTCCCGGACAGAACCACAGGTGGTTTGCATCAAGTGCAATCAGCCCCAGTAGGCCAGGTGATTGACATGAGTCTTAATGAGAAGGGCAAAGCTCCATCACAGCAGTCGTGGACATTTCCATATCGATGACCTCGGTCACACCATTGAAAATGACACCATTGTCTTAACCCTTAATTGACATTGAGACATTTTAAATAAATGATAATACAAACCGGTTGACACCGTAGAGAAGTGGAGTGGTACGTAGTAAGAAAACTTTATTGGTATGTTGTTTCAAACAGAAGTTAAATATAGCATTTAGCCTCAGGTAACCATGGTGATAAACCATCAGGACCAGTGGAGGTAGAAATCCACTGGTGAGGACCAGCTACAGAAGAGTCACTGGCAGCAGGGATGTTACACCAGCACAAACAGCACACTTCCTGACGCTTCTAATAAACAGAAACTTTTTTTATTTTTATTTTTTATTTTATTTTTAATTCTACATCCCAAACATTGTACAATACCTTAACATTAGCTTTCAGTTTCCAACAGAACTATGTCATCAGAGAGCAATGTTTGAATTGGCAGTGGAACTGCATTTCAATAATGGCCTGCAAACAGCCAGTCAAGAATATGACATTACAGTCAAAAGCATTACAATACTCAAGCAAACCTAACCCTCAATCATTGACAGAGCTACAAAGCGTCACATGTGACTAACAGCTTATGTCAGTGGTGAGTTATAGGTTAGCTTGGTCCTGCCTATCACTATCATTGTCATGTTTTTTGTATCAGGTTTCTTTTTGTATCATGTTCTTAAGCCTGCAAACTGCGACACTTTAAATGAATGTGCAATAACACTTTGTGCAATATGACAACCCTCGGGTACATAAGGTTCAGAGATAGGAAATGTTAGAATAGGTATAGCATAGCATAGAGTACAGCACAGTGTTTTATTTGTATAGTATAGAGTGGATAGTGTACATAGCCTTTATTTATGTAAACCAGCTCTTTTCCCTTCTTGTTTTTAGTTCTTTTTCCTAGCACCAGGGGAGCCCCCCCTCCCAAATGTCGTTATGGTACCTGTACTGTATTAAAGACCATTCATTCATTATATCACTATGTGCATTTGCATTGCAGTGTTACCGCTGTACCAGATTGGATTTGATATTAATCTGTTAGGGGTCATTTCGTTCTAGGTCGGTAATGCCGTGACTCATACACACATTCACACGCGCGCGCGCACACACACACACACACACACACACACACACACACACACACACACACACACACACACACACACACACACTAGAGGATTACGGGCACGCGCTCCGACGCTCACCTGGATGGCGCATCCCAGCCGAAACCTTCGCGTCCTCCTTAACGTTTTTGATTATGTGGGAAAAACACCGTTGGCTTGTAGATATTTATATTATATTTAGTTATTGAGGATTACTTTTTGAGATTTCTGGATAAAAGCCTAATGACCTCGCTGCTAAAACACCACTTCTCTGTTGCATTCGGTGCAGAAGACATGTAGACAGGACGAGACCGTCTCCCTCACCTCATAGCATGGTAAGTGCTGGCTTTATTTCATACGTTTTATTCATACGGTATTCTTCAAAATGACTCATTATCAAACATTGATCTTTCTCCATTCTCTTAACGGTGTTTCCAATGAGATAGCAGATAGGCCTACATGCGCTTTGTGTGAAATGAATACGTATGACAAATAGTTAATTTTGTGGAATATAAACTATACTTTTATATATTGTAGATGAAACATTTTATACTCAACTAGGGAGATACTTATAGGATATCTATCTGGGGGATTATAATCAACTGTGCATAGGACATACTGTAGGGTCATATGTAGATAATCCTATTGAAGATAGAAGCAGATCCCTGTGAGCCTGGGGATATGACACATCAGTGTTAAGACATATGTGTACATGTGTGTATTTAACACATCAAACATTTTAAAAATTCAACATACAGCTGTTTTGTACAGCTGTATGTACAACATACAAAATTAAACATACAACGTACAACATACATTGCAGCTGTTCACATGAAATTTAGATCAGACATTGGTATTAACTAAAAAGTACACAGCTAAAGAAAACATGTGAAAAATATGTGCAATAAGGGGGAATGACACATGTGTTTAAACACATGGGGTGGTCCAGTGGTCTACACAGTGGTCTACAGTGGTCTACAGTGCACCTATGCCCATGTTGACATTCCTGTCCGTCCTCACTAACTCTATCCAATAAAATGAAAAATATGAGTGGGACTGCCCCACTCAGAAAACAATAAGTATTGAACACACCAACTGAAATGTATTTAATGCTTAGTGGAGAAGCCTTTGTTTCAGATTCAGATTCAGATAACATTTATTGCCATTGATGTTGAAACACATAGTAGGAACTTGTTGTGGCATTGGTGTGTGCATGCTAGTACATTTTTTCCCACAAATATACAATAAGAGACAAGTGCAAACAGGACAGAAAAGTGAATAACAAATAACAAGACGGGGGGTAGTGGTGGTCTAGTAGTGGATAGTGAGTTGGCCTTGTGATCGGAAGGTTGTGAGTTCAAATCCCGCCTGAAACCACATCACTACTAGTGTGTCCTTGAGTAAGGCACTTAGCCCTCAGTTACTCCAGGGGGAATGTCCCTGTAATTCGTAATTGTAAATCGCTTTGGATTAAAAGCGTCTGCTAAATGGCAAAAAAAATTATAATAAAATTATAGTGCAACAGCGGGCAAGTCCAAGGTCAGGGGGTTCAGTCCATTGCCAACCCCCCTCGGAGAGGGGACAGGTGGACAGGTGGACACCTGAGTCCTTTACTAGACGGACGGCTGAGGGGAAAAAACAGAGTCTGTGGCGCTGCAGGTGAACCCTCACAACCTTCAGCAGCCGCAGCCTCCTTCCGGAAGGAAGCAGGATGAAGAGGCCGTGGCTCGGGTGGGAGGAGTCAGCCATTATCTTCCTTGCCACTCCTCAGAGCCCTGGTGTCATGTAGGGTCTTGAGGGGGGGGGGGGGGGGGCAGGGCATAGCCGATCACCTTCTCCGCAGAGCGTATCACCACCCGCTGCAACTTGGTCTTATCTTTGACCGTTGCAGCGGGAAACCAGGTGATGATGGAGAGGGGGGTGAGGATGGACTGGATGATGATGGCGGTGTAGAAGAAGTTCACCATCATGGTCCTGAACTTCTACACCATGATGGTCCTCGGCAGGTCGAACTTCCTCTGCTGCCGCAGGAAGAACATCCTCTTAAATGGACTGCACTTATATAGCGCCTTTATCCAAAGCGCTTAACAACGGCCTCTGATTCACCCATTCACACACACACTCACACACCAATGGCGGCAAGCTACCATGCAAGGCAGCGGCCCTCGCACTGGGAGCAATTTGGGGTTCAGTGTCTTGCCCAAGGACACTTCGACATGTGGCCAGCTGGGGCTCGAACCGCCGATCTGCCAACCTTGCGATCATTAGACGCCGGCTCCTCTACCTCTTGAGCCACAGCCGCCCCTCTTCTGAGCCTTCTTCACGAGAGCTTCACCTGCTGTGACCTGCTGCTGGTCAGGAAGTCTGTAATCCACCGGCAGGTGGGGGAAGGGACAGCTGGCGCTCCAGTATGGGAGGGAGGATGGTGTTGAAGGCCGAGCTGAAGTCCACAAACAGGATCCTAGCAATCCTAAGCATAGTTCCCTGCAGTGTCCAGGTGTTCTGGGACATAGTGCAGCAGAGCCATGTTCACGGGGTCGTCCGTTGGACCTGTTGGCTCTGTACGCAAACTGCAAGGGGTCCAGGACCAGGAGAGGGTGTGTGATGGACTTCAGTTAGGCCGGGACGAGGCGCTCAAAGTCCTTCGTGACCACAGAGGTCAGAGCGACGGGTCGGTAGTCATTTAAGGCCTGTGATCTTGGCCTTCTTCAGGACAGGGATAATGATAGAGGGCTTGAAGCAAGCTGGTGGTACATGACACAGTTCCAGTGAGGTGTTGAAGACGTTGGTAAACAGCACAGTGCTTCAAGATGGAGGGTGAGACAGCATCCGGTTCCGGCCGCCTTTCCCGGGGATTCTGGCTCTTGAAGAGGTGGTTCACATCACTCTCTGTGACAGAGAGGGAGGGGGGAGGGGGAGAGAGGGGGGAGGGGAGGGAGTAGCAGAGGAGACAGGGTCACCGCTGGGGTTAGGGCAGCGTTTCCCAAACTGTGGGGCGCGGGGGTACTGCAGGGGGGGGCGCAGAAATAATATGGGAGGGGGAAAAAAAAAATGTTCCTTTTCAACCCATAATAAAATATAAAACTATAGTTGGATATAATATGTCTTGTTATTATTAGAAGAGAAAATGTAATGTTTGTACAACTTTATACAATGAATTATATCAATCTAGGTGGGGACTGGGTTAGGGGGGGCTCGAAAATATTTCCAATTACCCAAGGGGGGCCTGATTGAAAAAGTTTGGGAACCGCTGGGTTAGGGAATAGTGGTTGTGGCTGGGGGGGGGGGGAGAACCTCTCCTTCTCAAGCCTGCAGTAAAACCCATTGAGCTCGTTAGCAAGGCGGAAGTTGTCCGAGGTCTGTGGGGACTTTGGTTTGTAGTGTGTTATTGTTCTGAGGCCTTTGCATGCGGAGGAGGAGTTTCCCTCAGAGAAACCGCTGCTGTAGTCTCTCAGAGAAGCCATGTTTTGCCTCCTTCACGGCTTTGGCGAACCTGTACTTAAGTTGTTGGCCTGCTTAAACCTGTCCTTGTCCCCACTGACTGCGCCTGGCTTCTTCCTTCTCCAACCTCAGCCGCCTAACTAAGTTGGGCTGTGAACTAGGGCGTGTCATTGTTGTTGTAAATGGTCCTGGATCGGAGTCGGATCGACACACACCTCCTCGCAGTAGCTGATGAATGACGTCACAGTCTCTGTTAGGGCTTTCACACCGGCAAAGAACCGTGCCCGTTCGCGTTCGGAAACCTCCGAACGTTGGCGCTGTCTGGCGAACGATACACTGGTATGAACAGATACACTGGTATGAACGCGGGCTCGTTCGCCAGACAGCGCCATCAGAAGTCTTGCGAGAAGTCTTCCTGTGCATGGCTGGTTGATGGTTGAGTGATATTCCCGTCCACTTGCAGATAATGGCCCCAATGGTGCTTATAGGAACATTTAGGAGTTGAGATATCCATCTGTAACCAGTGTCATTACTATGCTGCTCAACAATCTTGTTGCAATGGTCTTGGGAGAGCTTTGTCTCTACCCATCATGAGATGTTTCCTGCAGGAAAGTTTGGTGACAAATTAATTGTTTACTTGCATTCAGAGGTGGGAAACACTTTTTCAAAGAGCGGAAGTATTTACCCGCCAACGTGCACTAACCCAGCTGATTCTAGTTAACACAGGTAAGAGAACTCATTAGTGGCTTAAGCTGGTTTAGTGCTTTTTCTTAGTGTGTTCAATACTTTTCCTTCCTGTGTCATTCCACTTTGTTGCACATAGCTTTTTTATGGATTGGAATGTTACCGTTCTTTAGCGGTGTGGTTGTATTGCGTTAGTTAGTTCGAACAGCAGTCCAAGTATATTGGAATACAAATTATCTAAATAAAGAAAATCCACATGGTTAAGCTGTCCGAAAGGGAATAGGAGGAAGCAAAGCGTATTTGTCCCCATTCACACACTACAGTTACAGCAGCGTAGGTTTACAACAGAAACAAACAACAATCAGGCTAAAAAAAAAATCATTCAAATTCAAATACACACACTACAGGATACAAACTATCATACACTAATTTTAGTAAAAATGGCATGTGCTGTCTCTTCCAGGTTGTATCTAGAAAGGATATCATTCTTATACATTCTTTTAAATTGCAGTTCATTAGTACACCTTTGAGTTAATACCAATGTCTGGTCTAAACTTCATGTGAAAAGCTGCAACGTAAATATGTTGAATAATTTTTTTTGTTGAATACTTATTTCCCCCACTGGATAAACTTGAATGCATGGTTAACACCATTATAGGGAGGGAGATTATAACATTAATAGAGCAAATGGCTGCTGTACCATACCACAATATTGAGCTTTGCGCTGCACAATTGTCACAAGTACCTCCGTTAGAGGTTTTACAACAGATATTTCGCAATAGTTAAAGTGTGTGTTTGTTTAACAAAGTATACAAGAAAAATGTATACTACTAAATAATGGCCTATGTTGGGAGTTTTCCCATGAAGAATGATGGGAAATCTCATTTAATCTGGTTTCCGTCTACAGGGAGCTGGGGGCCTACAGGTTACAGACAGCATCGTGGGGCCTGCGAGTGAGAGAACACGCGTGTTGCCTACGCTAAGCGTGTGTTAGCCTTGAGATGCCACGCCTGCTCTGTGCCTTCCACAGTATACTTCAGACATGGGACCAGCCACGAGACACACCTCCTGACCACCAAGAACCTCCCCTCCTCCCCCTCCCCTTCCCTCTCCTCTCCCCTCTCTCTCGCCCTCTCCACCTCTCCCTCCGCCTCCCCCTCCATGGCTACGGCATCCTCTGGTTCTTCCTCCTGCTGCTTGCTCCACTGTGCCTCTGGCCCCGCCTAGCCCAGGCCGCGGTGTTCAAGGTCGGGCTGGTAGGGCCTTGGGAATGCGACCCTCTGTTCGCCAAGGCCCTGCCCAGCGTAGCGGCCCAGTTGGCGGTCAACCGGATCAACAAGGACCCCGCCCTCTCCTGGGAGACCAGGTTTGACTACGTGGTCCTGCAGGAGGCATGTCAGACCTCCAGGGCCCTAGACAACTTCCTCGGCTTCTACACGCGCGCCAGGGGGTTCATCGGCCCCACCAACCCTGGGTACTGTGACGCTGCCACCATGCTGGGGAAGACCTGGAACAAGGTAGGTGGAGGGGTATACTATGTAACGGAGGAGGTTCAGGAACACTTATGTGACTCGTTTAACTATTCTATTCTGTTCTATTTGTTTATTATGTTTATTTCCCTCCATTCCATGACGCCATTCCATGCTAAACCATTCCGTTATTCTATTATATTCATTCCGTGACATTCCGTCCCAACCCATTCTATTCCATCTCATTCTATTCTAATTCTATTCGGTTGTTAAGTCGTGACGTATTTCTGGGTCCAACGTTGGCTGAGGCGGTGTCTTTCGAAATGCCTCAGTAATAATAATAATTCATTATATTTATATAGCGCTTTTCCGAGGCTCAAAGACCCTGACAAATATGGGAAAAAACGGGAAAGTGCTGTGTCCCTTGTCCTTGTTGTATGAATAGATCCCAGTCTAAAAAAAACGATTGAACTGTCATTCTACCGCTGTAGTACAGGACCTGGAAATTGCTAAACGTCACGTTTGACGTCAGACTTAACAACCAAATTATTCCTCTCCATTCCATGAAATTCCATCCCTGCCCATTCCATTCTGGGTCGTTCCAAGGCGGTGTTCTCGTGGGGGTGTGTGGCCTATGAGCTGGATGATGCACGCAGCCACCCCACCTTCGCCCGCTCCATGCCCAGGCCCACCTGGGTGCTCCTCAGCCTCATGAGGCAGTTCCGCTGGGCGCACGTCGCTGTCATCTCCTCCTCAGAGGACAGCTGGGTGGAGACCTCCATACAGGTGGGTGGTTTCTGCTATATGGTTGTTTCTGCTACATGGTTGTTTCTGCTACATGGTTGTTTCTGCTACATGGTTGTTTCTGCTGTATGGTTGTTTGGCAGCAGGGGAGGCTGGTGGAGGTAGAAGTCGCAGGACGGACTCATTGTAATGCATGGAACGGAATGAGGAATGGTTCAAAACCAGACCCTCCCTGTTGGGCAATAATTGGAATGTGTTTTATTCTTTCACATGTGTAGAATACAATACAATGCAATGCAATGCAATGCAATACAATACAATGCAATGCAATGCAATGCAATGCAATACAATACAATACAATGCAATGCAATACAATACAATGCAATACAACACAATACAATACAATGCAATGCAATGCAGTAGTATTGTCATCCAATTAATTAGATTGACAGTAACAACAACTTTTGCTAGTGGTTCTGGGCACCAAGAAAACATCTTGTTTTTGTGTGAACTTGCAGCAATTCCTCTGACCTCTGACCTGCGTGTAGGTGGCCGACTCGCTGCGTAGTCACGGGATGTCCGTGCGGCTGGTGACCTCCGTGTCCAGCGACCCCGTCAGCGTGAGGAAGGCTCTGGGCCAGGTCAGACGGATGGACGAGCTGCGCTGTGAGTACCTTCATCTACCTTCATCTACCTTCATCTACCTACATCTACCTTCATCTACCTACATCTACCTCCACATCTCGTGACGTTAGAATTATACGGTTCTATCTCCATGTTTGTCAAAATTGAGTTTTTTACATAATCTGATCCATCAGGTGTTTATTAATGCCTGTGTGGTGTTATTTTTAAAATGTTGACATTGAGTTAGTAATTCATAAAATACAAAGGTTCCATCTCACAAAACATAATGGAATGTAAAAACTTTGACGCTCAATATCTCTGAACTACCCTAAACGGAGATAGAACCTTATCATTCTAAACTCACGATCTGTGTTTGAGAAGTGAGAGGGATGGTTATTCTGGTTGGTCATGGTGTTCAGGAGTTGGGAGAAAGAGAGAGAGGATGCACTTCGAAATCGGAGTTACACATAGTCTCCTCCTAGTCTGTCCTGTCCTGAGCTGAGAGTCTTGGATAGGTGGGAAACAATATTCGGGACACTTTCACCCAATCATATGGCAGGATCAGGATCATTCAATCAATCAATCAATCAATCAATCCACGACCATATTGCTCACATCTAACCCTCTCAGATCGACAGGAATGCCTGATTGCCTGACAAGAGATTGATTTAGAATTCAGTGTACTCTGTTCAGAATTCAGTGTGTTCACTCTGTTCCCTGGCTCTGCTCTACCCCCCTCCTAGTGGTGATCCTGTGCATGCACTCGGTGCTGATCGGCGGAGGCACCCAGAAGCTCCTCTTGGAGACGGCCTACGACATGCGTCTGGCGGACGGCTCCCGGGTCTTCCTGCCCTACGACACCCTCACGTACAGCCTGCCCTACCGCAACGTGTCCTACCCGGCCCTCAGGACCAATGGCAAGCTGCTGAAGGCCTACGACGCCGTGCTCACCGTCACCGTAGACTCCCCCGCCACCTCCTTCTACCAGGCGTACCAGCAGGCCATGGACACGGGGGAGCTGGCCGCTAACATCAAACCACATCAGGTAAGGGGCGCTTAGGTGGCGTAGCGGGTTAAGCGTCGACCACGTAACCGCAGGGTCCCCGGTTCGATTCCGGCCGGGGACATGTCCTGCATGTCATCCCTCCTCTCTCTCTCTCTCACCCATCCTTCCTGTCTAAAATCTCTACTCTATCTGTCAATAAAAAATTAGTAATATGAGTGGGACTGCCCCACTCAAAACAAAAAAGTTAAAAAACAAACAAACAAGCACATCAGGTAAAAACAATAGTCATATAGACGGGAGAGAGAAACACTTCAACGTACCATAGTAAAAGATATCTAGCTATCGAGGTATGAATACGTAGTCTCATTGAATACATCAGCAGTTGACTTCAACAATTCCACCACAGAACGTCTGTTTAGGATCATGTGGTCATATGTCTTGTATTTACGGCTCTATTGTTTCTATTGGTTATGTTGTGAAGCACTTTGTTTACATTTACATTTTAAATTTTTGGCATTTAGCAGACGCCTTATTCCAAAGCGACTTACAATCAATACATTTGAATACTAAGCAAGTGAATCATCAAACCACCAGTCGTAGCAGGAAGAGTAATCCAGCTCAGGCCCGGGGCCATTGATAGACTTTGTGATTCACTTTGATTCAAATGTGATTGGTGATGTGGTGTGTGACCGCCGCCCCTCCCCCCCCCCCCCCCCCCCCCCAGGTGTCCCCTCTGTTCGGCACCATCTACAGCTCGGTCCTGTTCATGGCCCACGCGGTCCGGGGGGTCCAGAGTTCAGGGGAGTGGCTGTCTGGAGGGAACCTGGCCAGACACACCAGGAACCTGGACTTCGAGGGCTTCAGCCACCCCGTCAGGACCAGCCCGTCTGGGGCGGGCCTGGCAGACTACCTGGTGCTGGACACGGACGGCAAGTCCTGGGAACTGAAGCCAACGCACAGGTAGACGAGGGTGTGTGTGTGCGTGTGTGTGAGTGTGTGTGTGTGTGTGTGTGTGTGTGTGTGTGTGTGCGTGTGTGTGCGTGCGTGCGTGCGCCTGCGTGTGGATGTATGTGTGTGTGTGTGTGAGAGAGAGAGAGAGTTTGTGTGTTATTATTGATTACTGATATTGATATTGATTATTTTTCATAATGATGACATCGCCAACCTTGTTTACAGGATAGAAATGGCGGCTAAGTTTGTGAGGTATCTAGGGAGAGACATCCACTTCCCCAACGGGGTCCCCCCCGACACCGACCCCAGCTGCTGGTTTACCAACGGCATCATCTGCTCATCTGGTGAGATGGTGTACACACACACACACACACACACACACACACACACACACACAAACTCTGGAACAGCCTCCCCCTCCACGTACGGGCCGCTCAGACCCTGGAGGTTTTTAAATCCCTCCTTAAAACACACCTGTTTTCCCTGGCCTTCACCCCCCCACCTAGCTATCGGTCCCTGGCTTTTATTATTTAATAGTTTTTATTGTAGGTCCCTGGCTCTTATTGTCTTATTGTTTTATTGTTTTTAGTCCTTTTATCTTCTCTTTTAATTTTACCATATTTTGTATTACATTGTATTGTGTGCATTGTGCTTACTTATTTCCTGCATTTTATCTATTTTTACTGTGAAGCACTTTGGCTCAGCATTGCTGTACGTAAATGTGCTATACAAATAAAGTGTTGTTTCTCTGTTTCAGGTGTGCACCTGTTCTCCATTGTTAAGGTCTTCCTGGCTATCCTCATGTTGGGCATCTTCTCTATACCCCTGTCTTACTGGATCAGGTAACACTGTACACACACACACACACAGACACACATACACACACACACACACACACACACACACACACACACAACAATAAAAAAGCACCCATAGATTACATAGATTACATTCATCACTCATCCAATTTGTCAACTTCAGTCTTACTACCGACTAGCAACATATCCCAAGTAGCACATTCATTCATTCTTTATCTTCCGCCTCTCGTTGCTCTAGGCGGCGCATCGCTCAGATCCGATTGGTCAGAGGTCGCTACAAGATCAAACTGACCCTGGAAGATGTCACCTTCATCAACCCGTCCATAAGCAAGAAGGTCAGCCCCGCCCCTTTTTCTACCTTGAAAGTAGCTCTTTATTAGATGAAATCTAATAGAATTATCTATCAACAAACACTAAAATAGATGATCGATATTTTGTGACGTTAGAATTATAAGGTTCTATCTGCATTTTTGTCAACATTTTGTTTCTTACATAATCTGATCCATTAGGTGTTTATTAATGCCTGTGTGGTGTTATTTTTTAAAATGTTGACATTTTTGAGTTAGTAATTAATAAAATACAAAGGTTCCATCTCACAAAACATAATGGAATGTAAAAACTTTGACGCTCAATATCTCTGAACTACCCTAAACGGAGATAGAACCTTATAATTCTAAGCTCACGATTTGGTGGACATGTTTGATGAAACGGTAACGTCTGCTAAATGGTTCAATATAAACGTCTGTTGTTGCTCTGTCCGATACCGCAGCTGAGTGTTGACGAGAC
>NC_137682.1:2382419-2399919 GCF_963989245.1 Nansenia antarctica | reverse complement strand
GATCTATACCTTCTGCTTGGGTCTACTTGGGCCCGGGCGGATGGTATTGAGCAATAGAGGACGTCCACACAGAGATCATCAAAACATCCCCGAAAAAGTGTCCGTACTGAGATACTCGGCGCAGATTTCCATTTGTTCCCATTGTCATAGACACGCATATGTTACGGTACATGTGGGAAAACTAGGGTTAGGGTTAGGTGCTACGTCGACTTGGTACATGCTGGCATGTCTAACCCTAATCCTAACCCTAACCCTAACCCTAACTGTAGCACCCTAGCACCTAACCCTAACCCTAGTTTTCCCACATGTACCGTAACACATAGATGACATGGTATAAATGTGAATCCCTATGCTGATCTATGATGTCATAAAAATACGCTATGGAAAGCCACACGGATGATGTCAATGCGAAAGGTATAAATCAGTGTTCACCACCATACCACTTGGAATGGATGGAACCCACTATGCGTTCTAGAATGGAGCCATTTGTTGTAGATTGGAGCCATGATGCATTCTAAAGTAGTGTGCTTAGTGTGGATATTGGAAGATTCTGCTTTGTTGATCCCGTGGACTTCAATTCATCTCCGCAGGCAACGGGCCCAGACCCTGATGTTGGAGGAAATAGCCCGGTCCAGGAAACGAGTTGCCGAGAAACAACTTGCAAAGAAGAATAACTGAGGTAATATTTATGCATGGACAATGTATAACATTACTGGCTGGCATTTTTGGGGGGGGATGTCAGTTTTGAGACTTGGGAACTTTTGGGATCGTGACAGAAACATAGCCTAACACTAGTTTGGGTTCAACCACAGACCTTGATGTGATTTGTTGGTCACTGACCATTGATAAACTCGATTCTTCGACTTTTCGAGGATGATATGAAATACTGATGTCATTTCAGTTGACGTAGGGTTGAATAGCGTCATGGGAATAGCATATCATCACAAGAAAAAAAATATGTTGTCAGTTTTTTGTCAACCTATTTGTCATGTATGCTACGCTATATAAGCTGTCCGTTCTTGTACCCCGAGTCTTATCTGTGTTCACCAGCATTGTGTTTACAGACCTGATGTGAATAGAACCTTTAATGTTGCACTTTCTTGTTCCCTGTGTCTTCCAGACCTGAGATGTCCAGGGGCTTTAAGGAGCTTCTGCAGAAGAACCGTGAAGAAGAAGATCACTCAAGCCCCGTCAGGTGATGGAGATCGTGATGGACGAGGACGACAACGTCATGATGCACCACCGTTGTTGACCTTTGACCCAGCCAGAGAGGGGGGGGAGCATCATGGGAGCTACAGCCAGAGCACAGCCAAAGGAATCTCAGGAACATTGAAGCAATGTGGAAACAGCACAAACAGAAGAACTGCTTTTTGGGGGTTTCATTGCCGGCTACCTCAAGAGCTTCTATCTTCATGTTCACAACTCCCCCATGAGACCCTCCCAGTCTGACTACAGCTCCATCAACGAGACCAGTGGATGGGGATGTTTGTAGCTGTTCCCCATCCACCCGTTTAAGACTTGTGCTTCTCCCACGAGATCTCTGTGTGGAATCTATGAGTCCAAATCACTACTAGAGCAACTGCAGAGCATGCAATTAACAATTAAATAAATTGGAATGAGAACCGAAGAGGGAGAGTCAAAGAAGGAGATAACTTGTGGATATGTAACTGCTCTGTCATGCTGTCTGAATAGAGACAGTCCTCCAGACAGTGGAGGAACTCTGAGGAACTGAGAGAGACTGTGTGTGTGAGTGGGTGGATGTGTGCGTGTGCATGTGCGTGTGCGTGTGCGTGTGCATGTCGGGGGAAGCGAAAGTGGCTATACCCTGCCTGGCTTGTAGAGATTACAGAAGCTTGTTTGAAATATGAAGCAGCTTGCGTGATGAGATGAGAAGAGATGAGATTAGATGAAGTCACATGGTGTGGATCTATTAATAATGTCTGTGAATCCATTACTCAGCGGCACGGGGATCAGGTCTGTTATCAGAGGAGAGGAGAAGAGCGTCTCGCAAAGCCTCTGCCTCCCTTCCCTGCACTCCTCCTTTCTCCTCCTCCCCCCCTCCTCTTCTTACCTCTCTGTTCTCCTCCCCCTCCTCCTCCTCCGATTCATGTCCATGACGAACAAACTTTCCTGATCGGCGCACGGTCCGATGTCGGAACCAAACACAACGGTTTCTTCTTCTTCTTTTTTTGCTGAGTGACATTTCTATACCGTGGAGGAGTTGTTGCTGCATCTCAAACAAACTACCAGGAAAAAAAAACTGATCCCCTGGAGTTACAGTCACAGATGATCCACTGTGAAGCACTTGTTCATCTGTAATAATGAACACAGCGTTATAACAGTGTTATAACACACAGCGATAAGTGTTATAACAACCTCACAATGTCACCAACCCACCGGTCTTAACAGTGGGGTCCAGACAAGAGAGTTTTCATGGAACAGAAAAAGAAAAAAGAAAAAAAAAGGGGGGGGGGGGTGCTAGAGGTAGGAAGGCCGACAAGCTGATGACGGTGGGGGGGGGGGGGCGGAGCAAGGCCGGCGGTGGGAAGCACTAAATCGATAAACATACTATATGGACCTACAGATAAATACAAATATGACATTAAACATTCAAAGCCGACCCCACCACCGCCCGTAGCCACTGTCACTGGGGCAAGACGCACGTTTGGGTGGGCGGAGCTATAAATACCGCCGACCTTGGCATACATACATGTATGGCTTCTCCATGTGTTTATCCTCTTGTCACTTTAACATGTATTGTAATGTACTCAGATGGATCATTTGTGTTTACCAGCGTAAATTGTCTGTCTGTCTGTCTGTCTGTCTTTATGTACTGTATGTCCAACCTGGTTAGTATTGCTTGTTGTCGTCCTAATGAACTATAGACATTTTGACATGACATTATAATAGGCTTGCAGTACCATTAGTTACTGGTTACAATTGGCCGTATACAAGTATAAACCCACAATAATGCACTTTCATGGCCCAGATGTGGTTCCTCAGAGAAACCGTTGAATATATGGCCATAGTTTAACGATGAAATAAGTGGCAGCAGACTGTTGAAATAAAGGATGCTCATAGAACACACACATAACTGGAGACTCTCTTACTGTCTGTTTCAGTTATATGGTTTCAGTTGGTCTGTTACAGCCCTTTTGCTCTTGAGAGGACAAAGGATCTTGATAATCCACAATGCTTGAAAACGTTACAGAGAAATGCTGTATGTCTGTATGCTGTTCTAACCAGGTAACAGGCAGGTCTATAACCTACTAGATATTACATTTGATTACCATAAACCATTAGAGATATGGATTACGTGGATTATTAATTAATTAATTGATTAATTATATATGGATTATTAATGTAATCTAATTAGAGTGTTCGCTAATTCTAAAAACATTTTTTAAACTGGACTAAAGCATTTACATCAATGTACAGGTGTGTACAGTATGTATGGCCAGCTCAGGTATTGACCAAACACAGTTACCATGCTGAGTACAGGACAGGTAAGACTGTCTGGTTGTGAGCAGGCCACAGCGCCCTCTGGTGGGCATCAGCGCAGACACAGCATCTGGTGACCTTATTGTGTCTGGATTACCACCACCACCGTGGCAGGGCTGAGGGCCTGAGGCCATGACCCAACTCCTAGAAGGACGAGGCCATGACCCAACTACTAGAAGGACGCATGCTAGGGGGACATGTAACCAGATTACAGGCCCTCCCTGGTTTAGACCTGGGGCCTCATTTATAAAAAAGTACTTGAACGTCATCTTTGACTTTCACGTAAGCACATTCTTCTATTTATAAAACGGGCTGAGATGGTTTAAAGTTGCGTACGTGCTTCCTTCTATAAATACCAACGCAGGTAAAATGAACGCAGGTGAATGAGGTTTGTATTAACGCCCTGTGATAGCGGCTCAATTATAGCGGCTGAATTAAGCCAAGTGCTATAATATAGGGTAGGCGTTCGTCTGGAAGCGGGAGAGGGCAGAGAAGGGTGGCTTCTCGGTATGTTGCATTTGTAATGTTTGATCATGACAACTAACCAGGCACATGCTTAAATACTCTACTCAAGTTGTAAAAGAAAATCAGGGGAGGTGGTGGATTTTATCATATGGCGACAATTTTACCATCCCCACAGCGTCAGTGACTTCAGCGTCAGTGACTTCAGTGTCAGTAACTTGGTAAAAATGTCATTGCAATGTGCGTACGCAAGGTCAATACCCGACGTAGAGCTACGATCGTTTCCACGGTCAAATTGACTCACGTTGAAATTGTATAAATCACTACGTTGACGTGGTTTTCTACGTACGACACAGGTAAGATCAAATTTGATCCAAAGTACTTTCTATAAACGAGGCCCCTGCTCATCGACCATACAGCCAGATTAACACACACTGATGGGAATATCAGACATAAACACCATTTACATCATCATCATCATCATCATCATCATCATCATCCCCCTCGTCATCGGAGCCACAGGCTGCCTGTCTGTCTATCTCTCTGTCTGTCTGTCTGTCTATCTGTCTGTCTGTCTGGGTCACAGGTCTTCAGCACCAGATGTGCTGGTGATGGTCGACACCACAGTGGAAAAAAATCAAAGGACATGATGTAACAGTACAATTGTGTGCGTGTGTGTGTGTGTGTGTGTGTGTGTGTGTGTGTGTGTGCGTGTGTGTGTGTAAAAGTAAAGTGCGTAAAGTGACATGATGTACATCGAAAAACATGATGTACTCTGCTCTATGGAACACAGGGTTCAAGCACTCGGGTTTTGATTGATTGATTGAAAACTTTATTAGAAGATTTGCAGAAGTAGGTACATGAAAGTACATATTACATACAAGGTCAACTAACAGGATAAAAACCCAAGAAAGCCACTGGCTTATTTCAATTGGGGTCCTTGATTCTCAATTCATCGTTACATGTAAGACCGACAAAACAAACTAGTACTATCTACAAGATAATACAGACAAATAACTATTACTATCTACAAGATAAAAATACATCCATCATGGGAAGAACAATACAACAAAACATCAGGTATGTACAGCGGGTAGGACAGGTGGGGACATACACCACAGGTGGGGGCGGGGGACAAAACACAAAGTATGTACAGTGGGTAGTTCGGGTCTTTTAATCTGATTTTTGATTTAGAGGGTCCAGTTACGGATTGCAGCCTCCTGTAAATGTTTTTTGAGAGTGGTTTTGAAGGTGGGCAGTGTTTTGCACTCCTTTAAGATTATAGGAAGGGCGTTCCACATTTTTACTGCATAGTTTGCAAACGAGTTTAACCCCTTGTTTGTGGTGCAACGCGGTTGAACGTGGTTCGTGGAGCTTCCTCTGGTGTTGTATGTGTGGACGTTGTTCACTTTTTGGAAGTATGTTGACAGGTACTTGGGTGTCTTTGTGGTGTAGCGAATCTTGAAGACCAGGCCCAGTGCAAGCTGCTGCACTCTGTCAACTACTCGTAGCCAATCAAGGCTCAAAAAATGAGCAGCGGTTAGATGTGTCCTAGGGTTGAGGCCTAGCAGAAGCCTAACCAGTTTATTTTGGGCTGTCTGGAGTCTTGTTTTATGGGCCTTTGTGGTTCTATAGTACCATGATGTTACGGCATAGTCGAAGTGACATTGAATGAGAGCTCCTGATAGGGTCCTCAGTGTGTTTTTACTGACAAGTGAGGATATCCTTAAGGGGTCGGTTGAATTTCAATTCAGTCAATTCAGGAAAAGTAAATTAAATAACAATTCAATGATTGCAAATGGGGAATTGATTCGATTTTTTGTGTCAAATCAAATCACTTCCTGAATTGGCTGTATTGAAATCGAATTGACCCCTGAACTCTGTTGACATGTGATCTTCAATAGGCCTACATGTTAGACTGCAGGGGAGAACAGAGGAATACAGAGTAGACTAGTCGTGAGCTTAGAATGATAAGGTTTTATCTCCATTTAGAATGATAAGGTTCTATCTCCGTTTAGAATGATAAGGTTCTATCTCCGTTTAGAATGATAAGGTTCTATCTCCGTTTAGAATGATAAGGTTCTATCTCCGTTTAGAATGAGAAGGTTCTGTCTCCGTTTAGAATGACAAGGTTCTATCTCCGTTTAGGGCAGTTCAGAGATATTGAGCGTCAAAGTTTTTACATTCCATTATGTTCTGTGAGATGGAACCTTTGTATTTTATGAATTACTAACTCAAAAATGTCAACATTTTTAAAAATAACACCACACAGGCATTAATAAACACCTAATGGATCAGATTATGAAAAAAACTAAAATTTGACACAAATGGAGATAGAACCTTATAATTCTAACATCACCTAGTGATAAATCACGTCTGTGCATCATTCTACCTGCAGCATTGCACCTTATTGACGGGGTCTGGGAGGTTTTTCTACACATGTTTTGATGACATAAAATACGTCATCATATTCCTGAATATCTATTTACAGTATATATTATTTTTTAAATAATATTTTGTATTCCAGTATAGAAGATGTCATGTACATTGAAAAAGGCATGAATATTTTCAGCTTTTCTCCCTCCCCTCCACCCACCCCTCCCTCTCAAACATGTCTGCATACATATCACATCTACACACACACACACACACACACACATATAAACAAGTTACCAATTTTACCAACAATTTAGTGAGTAGATAAAAAACAAATAGTGTTTCAACGCTTTTAACGTAATGTGCAGAATTGCTATAGTATACAGTCTGCTATCATGGGATTTATTATGTAATCAGGGTTTAATGGGGGATGGTGTGTGTGTGGGGGGGGGGGGGGAGCACGTGTTAGTAATAGTATCACTGACTTCACAACATTGCAATTAGTTCATTTTCCACTTGAGGAAACATGTTTCACTATTCTTTAGTTATATTGATGCTCTTAAAAAAAAAGAAATAATAATAACTCAACTAGAAATGTACAATTGGGGAAATGTACCTTTTACTTTTTACTTTTCTTTCTAGTCTAGAGTATTGCCTAATAAATAATCAATATAATCACAGTGTTACACAACAACGTAGGGGAGAACCTTTTGTTCCAAATGGCACGAGCACAACACAAGGGGCAGGCCTCGAGTAAATGCCCCGTGATACCGGTAGAGGGCGCTGTTTGTACGATGGACATTTTTCTGTTGCAATGTCACTGCAATATTGGTAGACAAACATCTAACAAAAGCATTGACAGGACAATGAATAAATAATGGAATGTTGTTAAATGTATCATATATGTTCAATATATGTTTCTCAAGAAATATTTATCTGATTCAATTGTCTAAAAAAAATAGTTTTTGCAGAACTGTTTTTCCACATTTACAAAAAACTTGAATATGAATATGAATGAGGTGATTCCCCCCCATTGGAAAATTCATATGTGACCTACAGTAGGCTGTGGTGAAATACCACAGTCCACTGTGAGGACAGTGACTAGGCTAAATTGTGTTTGGATAAAATCAGTAATACTTTACTCTCTCTCTCTCTTGCTCGCTCTCTCTCTCTCTCCCTCCCTCTCTCTCTGTCTCTCTCTCTCTCTCTCTCTCTGTCTCTCTCTCTCTCTCTCTCTGTCTCTCTCTCTCTCTCTCTCTGTCTCTCTCTCTCTCTCTCTGTCTCTCTCTCTCTCTCTCTGTCTCTCTCTCTCTCGCTCTCTCTCTTTCTCTGTCTCTCTCTCTCTCTCTCTCTCTCTCTCTCTGTCTCTCTCTCTCTCTCTCTCTCTCTCTCTCTCTCTCTCTCTCTCTCTCTCTCTCTCTACTGGCAGGTTGACTAGACTGGAGGGATAGATGATTGCCTAAGCACCACGGTTCATTAACAAAACAAAAAGACACATGAGATGCATGACGATCATAGCCTATATTGTACGTCTGTGAACGGAAACATTATGACACATTTATTTTTTTAACCATTATGTATCAAGGTAGGTTAGTGTCATTGTGAGATATTATCTAGTTTACAAGAGACACTGGTAGGCCTATGTGAATGTAAAACAAAAATGTAAATCTGTAAACAATTTGCCAACAAGATTTTGAGGAGGTCACTAATGATCAGACTGATCACAGTGTCAATTAGGCCCCGGGATCTAAATAAACCCCTGAGCTGTACCCCGTGAGATCTGACTGGATTGGACCATCCTGTCCTGGTTATCAGTGGGCAGACCCGTCACCAGGGCCCAGTCTTAGGGTGGGCCAATGAGCTGCATGGGGGGGCACAATTATTATTAACTATTTTATATAATCCGATATGCTATGGTATTCGTCATGCAACACTGACATGCATAGTAGGTTGCAGAGGCTAAATTGGACACGTAGCCTACCGATGAAGACTAGACCTAAAATTATCAGAATGCAGCAAATAACATAACAATAAACACAGGCGAAGCTGGTTTATTACAAGGCCTTGTCGACCCGAGTAGGCCTAAGCTAAAATTATTTGAATGCAAGTTACTTTATAGCGTGGAGAGGCCAAGTTGTGCATTACAATGCGCACAGGTCAATAATTGGCACCAACCCGGCACACTTACAAGAACAAGAATTAAATAAATGCCAGGGATAGCCTACGTAACAAAAATTAGGAGACTGGCACGCAATCAGTGCACTTCCAAAAGGGATACAGTATGACCGACCGATCGTGTGATCATCACATTAAAACCACCCATCTACAGCAAATAGGATCAGCCAGATCCTCATCATTGAACACGTTATACACAAAGCACATTAAATATAGCATAACCGTGCAAACAGCTCATCTCTCCAGTTGAAAAAGCTGTCGAGAATACAACTAGCAAAACATCACCACGGCGTGTGCTCACACGGACACACACACACACACACACACACACACCCGGCTCAGAAAAGAAGGAGGCGGCGTTTTTCAGTGCTGAATCTCCTCATCAGTAAGTCCTTCCACTCATCCTTGAACTTGTGGGTGAGGTCCTTTTCGAAGGCAAGCTGAATCAGTTGAGCCTTGCGCTTGTGCAACATGCTGCGCCGATGCTCAGAGAAAACATTTTTAAGTGTTGAAAAATACTTTTCACAAGTCGCGGTAGACGCTCCCAAAGTTAGGGCGAGTGTATAAGCTTGGATGACAGTTGGCATGGCCTGGAGTGCTGAGTGGAATGTATACTGAGAATATTGGCTATTGTCCATTGTCCATCTTTGGGGGGAAACGAGGTGTCCTCCATCTTCTTTACCAGGAACCCACCACGAGCCACAGCATATTCAGATTCAACCACTTCAGTTCGAGCTAATCTTAGGAGAGGAGTGACCTTCGATGGATCCATGAAATCCTCGGCCTCTGGGTTTAAAGCAGCCAGCGCACCAATGAGCTTGCAGCTGCGCTCTCCAAAACGCGCATCCATCTCTCCTTGCACAGCATCAATAACACTGTAAAACACTCTCAGGAACTCTGTCTTTTCGCCAGTGTCCCTCTGTGACTGTCCAACCGTTCCTTCAACTACAAATGCACCAAAGCTCTTGTTAATTGTGCGTCTTCTCTTAGTTGGACAGCTGGGACCAGCCTCGTCAGTGGCTGAGGCTGGAGGAGAGCAGAGGTCCCAGAGCGCAGTAAACTCATCCTCTGTGCGCAGTGATTTTATGCATTCAGATGCACTGTTCACAAGAGTAACCGCAGTGAACAGGTCCATGTTCTCGCTTTGTAGCAGTCTGTTTGGTGGCTCGAAAAGTAACAAAACTTTCATCGGGGGGCTAGCAAGGCTAGTAGTAGCCCTAGCCCTAACAGTTGGGCTAGTAGGACTTACCTCACTAGTGGTAGCCGTCGGGGTGCTAGTGTCAGGCTGCCCACAGTCGCTAATGCTGGTGCTACGTATGTCCATCGGGGTTGGGTGCAGCTGCACCTTTCGAGGATTTACCGGTAATCCACTTTCTTATATCCATCTTTATTCAAAAAGCTTTATCCATCAAAAAGCGCAGATTTCACTCAACTGCTCAGTGCTCGCCTCACACAACTGAAATGGCGGGAGCAGCAGCGTGCGTAACGTGCAACTTTCAACTTTCAACTTTCAAATGATTGGTTGTCACTAGAATCCCGTCCAACAAAATGAAAAACACACTATTGTTTCTCAATTTTAATGTCTTCATTTAACATAAAATATGTTTTTTTTTTTTGTTTTTTTTTTTAAATATCTGGCTGCCAGTTGGGGGGGCACCAGCACGTCTGTGGGGGGGCCTGGCCCCCTGAGGCCCGCCCATAGTGACGGGCCTGTCAGTGGGCAACATAGGAACTAACTACCACATTGTGAGTTTAGAATGATAAGGTTCTATCTCCGTTTAGAATGATAAGGTTCTATCTCCGTTTAGAATGATAAGGTTATATCTCCGTTTAGAATGATAAGGTTCTATCTCCGTTTAGGCAGTTCAGAGATATTGAGCGTCAACGTTTTTTTACATTCCATTATGTTCTGTGAGATGGAACCTTTGTATTTTATTTATTACGAACTTAAAAATGTCAACATAAAAAAAACAAAAAAAAACACAGGCATTAATAAACATCAGATTATGTAAAAAACTACATTTTGACAAAAATGAACCTTTTAATTCTAACGTCACGATATGTTAATAACTAAAGGGCAAAGGGGTTGTAGCTTTTGGTTGTGGCTCTTAAAACCCCACAAATAGATAGTATGAGAGACGCGCTATGAGGGAGGGGGATTCACCTTGGTGAGGATAAAAAAAACAGCACAGCCAATGGTCCATGTGGCTAAACTACGATTGGATATCACACGCATCAATCACAAGGTATTGACCATTGAGAGGCACGGGGTCAACAAATGTCTATCGCTACGCCTCAGATAATTGGTCATTTAAACTGTCAATCACCAATCATCACGTCTCCGCCCTCCCGAACACTTTCAATGAAACTCCATTGCTCAACCCGTTACTGACGTAAAACACTAACAACCCCTAACGATTGGCTCAGACGGCCTGTCAACGACAGTCAATCTCCACGACTATCCAATCGGAAGCCCCCCGTCTAGCTCATTGTTCCTCCCTCGCTTGTGCGTGAACGATTGGCTCAGACGCCTGTCAACGACAGTCACTCTCCACAATCATCCAATCGGAAGCCCCCGGTCTAGCTCATTGTTCCCTCCCTCCCTTGCTTGTGCGTGAACGATTGGCTCAGACGCCTGTCAACGACAGTCAATCTCCACGACCATCCAATCGGAGCCCGCCGTCTAGCTCATTGTTCCCTCCCTCCCTCGCTTGTGCGTGACGTGACGCTCGGGGTCACGTGTTGTTTGTGCTCTGGGGTCCGTAGAGATGTGTACAGAGAAGAGGGAGAGAGGGACAGATCGCTGCTAGCCAGGAGAGACGTTCTCAACGTTCTAGAACCCTTCTCAACGTTCTAGAACCCCCGCCAGCTGTGTTCTCAACGTTCTAGAACCCCAGTGCCAGCTGTGTAGAGATGTGGACAGAGAGGGAGAGAGGAGGAGGGACAGATCGCTGCTAGCTTTACCCGAAGATCGAGGCTTTCCTTGGGCTTTACCACCGGGGGACTAACCTGGATGTTACCCTAACCCCCCCCCGGAAAGATGCTGTTAGCCCCGCTGCTGCTGCGCCTCGTAACGGTGCGATAGAAGCGGATGTTGTTGTTGTTGTTGTTCCTGTCTGGGTGATGGTGGCCTTGAGCAAGGCACTTAACCCCTAACTGTGGGGCTTTGGAGGAGGAGGAGGGCGGCTAAACGCCGATGGAAACGAGAGAAACCTGAGAGAGCCTCTCTTGTTCATTAAGAGGAGAAGGAAGGAAGGAAGGAAGGAAGAGGGGGTTCCCCGGGTCTAACTCCTCCCGATGGCCCTCTGCTGCGGCGTCTCCTCTCCGGCGTCAACACAGCGGCTTTACCGGTAATAATATACATTCACTGTGAGATTCTGCCCCTTTCATTTCGAGGAGGAGTACACAACAATCAAAGGTCAATTGTCTTAACCTAACCTAACCTAAGCCGTATGGACACAGACAGACCCCCGTTCATGTTTTGGGAGTAAAGGCTCGGCTCCCCCCCCCCCCCCGAGTCTTTTGTGTGTGTGTGTGTGTGTGTGTGTGTGTGTGTGTGTGTGTGTGTGTGTTGCTGCTTTTGACGGAATGAAGCCCTCCTCCGTCTGCAACATGACCAGCAGCACGTTCACCCCTGTAGGTTCTTCTATCATGGGGAGACTCCAGCTGGAACATGAGGAACACCTCACCTCCTCCTCCTCCCTCCTCCCCTCCTCCTCCTCCTCCTCCCTCCTCCCCTCCTCCTCCTCCCTCCTCCCCTCCTCCCTCCTCCCCTCCTCCTCCTCCCTCCTCCCCTCCTCCTCCTCCTCCCTCCTCCCCTCCTCCTCCTCCTCCAGTCCCCAGCCCGTGGTGGACGACATTCAGAAGTGTGGCTACCTGAGGAAACAGAAACACGGCCACAAGAGGTTCTTCGTGCTGAGGGCGGCCAGCCACCTAGGCCTCAGCCGGCTGGAGTACTACGACAGCGAGAAGAAGTTCCGGAATAGCTGCTTGCGGTCTGCGTCTGCGTCTGCTGCTGCCGCTGCTGCGAGCGGCGGCGGCGCGGTCGCCCCGGTCACCCCTACTCCCCCGAAACGGGTGATCTATCTCTACCAGTGCTTCACCGTCAACAAGAGGGCGGACTCCAAGAACAAACACCTCATCGCCCTGTACACGAAGGACGAGTACTTTGCCATCGTGGCGGAGAACGAGCAGGAGCAGGAGGACTGGTACGTGGCGCTGAGCGAGCTGATGAGCGAGGGTAAGAAGGGGCATTCGGGCGGTGACTCCGACGACCTGGACGACGGCTACGGCACCGTCACCCCCGGGACCGTCTTCAAGGAGGTGTGGCAGGTGAACGTGAAGCCGAAAGGCCTGGGACAGACCAAGAACCTCACTGGCGTTTACCGCCTGTGCCTCAGCACCAAGACCGTCCACCTGGTCAAGCTGAACTCCGAGACGCCGTGCGTCAACCTCCAGCTGATGAACATCCGCCGCTGCGGCCACTCGGAGAGCTTCTTCTTCATCGAGGTGGGCCGCTCCTCGTCCATCGGCCCCGGGGAGATATGGATGCAGGTGGACGACTCGGTGGTGGCGCAGAACATGCACGAGACCATCCTGGAGACCATGAAGGCGCTGAAAGCCTACGCCGAGTTCCGGCCCCGGAGCAAGAGCCAGTCGTCGGGCTCCAACCCCATCGCGTTCATCACCACCCGCCGTCACCTAGGCAACCTGCCGCCCAGCCAGACGGGGCTGCAGCGGCGGTCCCGGACGGAGTCCGTGGTGGGGGGCACGCCGCCGTCGAGTAAAAGCAGCGGCGCCAGCGGCTACCGGTTCCGCACGTCGAGCGAGGGCGAGGGCACCATGAACCGGCCCTTCCGCTCCGTCACCGGGAGCCTCATCCACCTCAACACCGCCCGCATACACCTGGGACGCCAGGAAGGCGCGGGGAGCGGGGCGGGGAGCGCGGGCAGCAGCAGCACCACCTCCGGAGGTGGAGGAGGAGGCGGAGCCGGAGGAGGAGGAGGCCGATACGTCAGAGCCTTACCGAGCAGCGCCTCCTCCTCCTACCACGCCCGCTCGGCCTCCCTCCCCGTGTCCCACTTCCCCTCCGCCACCAGCCCCGTCAGCGTGTCGAGCAGCAGCGGGCACGGCTCCGTGTCGGACACGCTGACCCGCCCCTCCAGCGCGTCCATCTGCGGCTCGCCCTCGGACGGCGGGTTCAACTCCTCGGACGAGTACGGCTCGAGCCCCGGGGACTTCAGGTACTTCCGGGTGAGGAGCAACACGCCCGACTCCCTGGGCAACACGCCACCCATCCGCGAGGAGAACTGCCTGAGCGACTACATGGCCATGGGCTGGCACCACCGCGAGGTGTTCGGCACCGCCTCAGGGGGCGGGGGTGGGGGCGCCGCCTCCGAGACGCCGCGGGACGAGAGCACGTCCACCACCGCGGAGGACGACAACAACAGGTCTTCTTCTTCTTCTCTGAGGAGGCGGACGCACTCGTTCTCCAGGCCCGTCGTGGGGGGCGGGGGTGCGGGCGTGGGGGGCGTGGCGGTGTACCAGAAGATGACCCAGACCACCTTCTCGCAGGACGAGTCCGTGGCGGAGGCTCTCTCTCGTGGCGGTGGCGGGTTAGGACAGCCTTCCTCCTCCTCTTCCTCCCTCCGCTCCGACTACAGCTCCTCCTGTTCGGAGCACAGCCAGCAGAGCCACCGGCCGCCTCCCCCCTCCTCTCGCCACCAAGACCCCCCCCCCCCTTCCTCTTCCTCCTCCTCCGCCGCCTCGTCTTCTCTGAAGGAGGACAGCGGGTACATGCCCATGATGTGCGGGGTGGCGGCCTCTCCCCACCGCGAAGCCCCCGACTACATGCCTATGCAACCCAGATCGCACCCCCATCCACACCCCCACCCCCACCCCCAGGTCACCCTGTCCCACTCCCCCCAGGTCTCCCTCTCCTCCCACTCCCCCCAGCTCCACAGCCCGGCCCTGGCCCAGCGCTCTGCCCAGCCCCACCCCCACCCCCACCCCTCAGATTCCCACGGCTACATGATGATGCTACCAGGCGGAGGCGGAGGCAGCTCCTCTTCCCCGGTCCAGGCCAGCCCTAGCCCTCATAGCAGCAGTAGCAGCAGCGTAGCTGGGAGTAGCGGCGTTAGTGGCGGTGGTGGTGTGGGTGGTGGTATAGGTACAGCAGAGCGCCCTGAGAACGGAGAGTACATGGACATGTCCTATAGCAGCAGCAGCGGTGGGGGGGCCGGGGGGGGGGGGGCACGGCCGGGGGGCGAAAGCTCTCCAACGAGGGCTACTACGTCCTGAGCACCCCCGCCGACACCCCCACGTCCTCCTACAGCCCTTACTTCTCGCTCCCCCGCTCCTACAAGGCCCCAGCCCGAGAGCGAGGGGAGCGAGAGAGAGGGGACCAGCAGAGAGAGAGAGAGCACGACGAGTACGTCCCCATGAGCTCTCCCTCTCCCGCTAACAAGCCGGTCTACTCCTCCATAGCCACCGCCGCCTCCTCGACCTCCTCCACCTCAGACAGGGGTACCACCAGGTGTGTGTCCGGGGCCGGGGGTGGGGGGGGGGGCACCAACGCCAACGGTCCCCCCCCGTCCCACCCGCCTCCGCCGTACGGGGCGCAGCACTCGAACGGCGGTGCCGCCGACCGCCGACCGGCGGTCCGCCCTAACCGCCTCCCCCTCGGCCGGCGCAGCTTCCACGGGTCGCTCCGGGTCAGTAGCGAGCCAGCCACCGCATCCGCCTCCACCGCGGAGGGGCGGTCCTCTAGCCCCGGAGAGTACATCAACATAGAGTTTGGAGGAGACAGGGGGGGGTACGCTACCCCCACCTCCACCCCTCCTACTACCTGCCCCGCGCCCCCGTCGTCTGCTGCCAGGGACGCCTCCTCCTCACCCTCGCTGGGGTCCTCCTCCGGCGAGCAGCAGCGGCGCTCCCCTCCCCAGCATCATCAGCCCCAGAACCAGGACTACATGTGCTTGGAGGTGGGGGTGGGGGACCAGCAGGACGGAGGATGTCTGGCGGCTAAAAACAACCAGTCCCTCCCCCCTCGGCCCTCCCTGGTGGCCCCGTGGAACCCCCCTAGCTACATCCGGCCCCTGGCCTCCTCCGCGGCGGTGGGCTCTCTGGCCTCGGGTACGACCGGGGGGGGGCACTGGAAGTCCGGAGGAGGGACGACAGACGACTACACCGACATGACCTTCAACCTCAGCGGAGCCGCGGCGGTCGGAGGAGGAGGAGGGGAGACGGGGTCTCGGGGGCGGAGTCCCACCGCCATGCTGCAGCATCTGTGTGTGATGGAGGGGGGGGGGCGCTACCCTCCTAGTCCTATCCCCCCCCTAACCCTGCCCCCCACGGCCTCCTCCTCCTCCCTCCTCCCCTCCTCCTCCTCCAGTCCCCAGCCCGAGCAGCCCAGGGTGGTGCGAGCGGACCCCCAAGGCCGACGGAGACACAGCTCCGAGACCTTCTCCTCCTCGTCCTCCTCCACCTCCTCTGGCGGGGGGGCAGGAGCAGGAGCAGGAGCCTCAACCAACCCCTCGGCCCCCAACGGAGCCCCTCACCTCGCAGAGGGTTCCTCCTCCAAGTGGCCCGGCTCGGGCTCCTTTGACAGTGTGTGGATGTGTGTGGAGGGGGTAGGGGACGCCACGGCCCGCCCCGCCCAGCCGGGGGCCTCTGATCTGGGCACGGCCCCAGGAGCCTCTTCTCTGGCCTCCTCTGGAGGAGCAGGAGGAGGGGGGAGGATGTGCCGTAACGTGTCGGTCGGGTACCAGAACGGGCTCAACTACATCGCTCTGGAGCTGAGAGAGGAGCCCCAGCAGGTGGGCAGCAACGGGAGCAGCGCCATGCCGCCCCCCTCCCCAACGGGCAACAACACGGTGCCCCTTCCGGAGAACGGGGCCTACGCCAGCATAGACTTCACAAAATCGGACGGGATGACTGCCGCATCGAAGGGTGAGACAGAGAGAGAAAGAGAGAGAGAGAGAGAGAGAGAGAGAGAGAGAGAGAGAGAGAGAGAGAGAGAGAGAGAGAGAGAGAGAGAGAGAGAGAGAGAGAGAGAGAGAGAGAGAGAGAGAGAGAGAGAGAGAGAGAGAGAGAGAGAGAGAGAGAGAGAGAGAGAGAGAGAGAGAGAGAGAGAGAGAGAGAGAGAGAGAGAGAGAGAGAGAGAGAGAGAGAGAGAGAGAGAGAGAGAGAGAGAGAGAGAGAGAGAGAGAGAGAGAGAGAGAGAGAGAGAGAGAGAGAGAGAGAGAGAGAGAGAGAGAGAGAGAGAGAGAGAGAGAGAGAGAGTGTGTCTGCATGTGTTGTAGCTTATAGAGTATGTGTGAGTGTGTGAGTGTGAGTGTGAGTCTGTGTCTGTGTCTGTGCACTGCTGAAGCAGTTTAGTTTTCTCGTAGTTGACTGAAAAGAGTTTACAAAACATTCTCTGATATAAATAACGGCAGCTCCCTCAGTTTTGTTTTGATGTTTCGTGTGTTTACTGAACAGCATACTATCATATTAATAGTACCGGTCCTTGGTGGTGGTGGTGGTGGTGGTGGTGGTGTGTTTTCTGAAAAACAATAGTCAGTATCCTAGTCCTATAAATAGTAACAGTTCCTCTGTGTGTCAGACTCAGAATAGCTGGTGGCTGCTTTTAGAATGCGGCCCCAAGATTGCATCAGATCTTCATGCTGCTGTGTTGTTGCTGCTTTGAACGACGCGTTAGAAAGCATCTCCCTGTCGAGGTCATGTCTGACGAGGTAAAAACAATAACAGTTGACAAGCTTCCCGACACGAGTTTAGTAAACAACAACAGCAACCCCCCAGGCGAGTGGTGTGCAGCCTGTCTGTCAGGGGGTCTGAGATGGTGTGAAAGAAAGTTAAGTCATATTTAATCTCAGAACACGGTGTGACTGTGAAACATGTGATGCTGTGTGAAAGTTTCAAGTCATGTTTAACCCTGAGATGGTGTGAAAGTCAGTCATGTTTAACCCTGAGATGGTGTGAAAGT
>NC_137682.1:2312419-2364919 GCF_963989245.1 Nansenia antarctica | reverse complement strand
ATTCCTCTTGTTTCTACCTCCGCCTCGGCCTCCACTGATGTACACCGACATTCTTAAAAAGGAAGAACTTCTGTGGAAGAACCCCTTCGTCGGAGGGTTGTACGTTAGAAGTCAGAACAGTTCTTCATAGGGCAATCCCCACAGAAACAGCCAAAGAACCCTTTTTGGTTGTAGGTATAGAACCTTTTTGGTTGTAGGTATAGAACCTTTTTGGTTGTAGGTATAGAACCTTTTTGGTTGGCGGAGTGAACCCAACGCTCTGGAGTGATGACCCACGTTTAACATTTAGATGTGAGGAAAAATTGAGAAAAAGTGAAACTACGTAATATATATACTGAAGACTAAAGGTACTGCATAAATATGCAATGTCTATTTTTTTCTCTCTCCTTTTTTTTTTGTACCTAGTTTACGGAGCTAAAATAATCACTTTTTTTTTTCATTTTTCTTTTTTGGTGTTGTGTTGAATTTGGTTGAACTCTTAAAGACGGGGGAGATAGTGATCCAGGAAGTGATCCAGGAGGAAGTGGTACAGGAGGGGGCTGACCCAGAACCTTTTTTCAGAGTACCGGTACGTAGGACATTTTTGCAGTTTTGTAAAAAGAAAAGAAGAAAAAACAACTCTGCCTATTGATTTGTAACTATTACATTTTATTTGCTGCTGTGTAGTACACATAATAATTGGAATGCTGTTGATGACAACCATGATGATGATGACGATGATGATGACGATGATGATGAAGGTGTTGTCATTGCCATGCTACCTGTGTTTTTTTTTTCTTCTGAATTGAATGCTGTTGTTAGCTTTACAGAACGGAAAGAAGAGTTTAAACTGTGGAGGTGTGTGTGTGTACCCTCGTATGTGCATTATTTCTGCTAGGTACGTACGTCCTATACGAAAAGAGTAAAAAAGAAGAAAAAAAAAAGTGAACCCCCCTGTACATATAGAAATACAGTTGCGTTGTTTTTTTTCATGTTAATTGCGTTTTAAGGCGCCTTTTTCCCGTTTTTCTTTTTTTTTTCTTTCTCTCTGTTTCTTCTGGAGGGAAAGAGGGATGGGTGGGGGGGGTTATAGCTGAGGAATTTTGAGCATTGGCATAGTGTTTATATTTATCTGACTTTTTTGCTTTCGATAGAGCTATTGCAATAAAAATGTGTTCATGTACTCCTATGGCCTCAGTTGTCCCTCATTATACTGTGTGTTGACTGACGGACTGACTTGTAGGAAATGTCTAATCGCAGAAAGTGAACAATGACTTCCTGACCTCAGAGAGACAGGGATCCTACGTAAGGCAAAGCCTTTATAGAGAAACATTTTGAAATAACAAAAATCCTACAATTCTAATGCTGCAGGAAGTGATGCTGCCACTGTTATGAGGTCAGAGGTCAGACCTATTTGCCCCTAAAAGCTTACAGCACTGGTCATACTGTAGGATACTATACAGGCCCTGGATCAATCACAGTTCTGTGTTTTGTTTTGAGAGTTTTGTATGTGTAATTCAAATGACATACAGATACAGTTCCTGTGACCAGATTTGCTTTCGTAGTGTGATAATTACTCACTGTTATTTTACTCTGATAAACTGTCGTTTATCTCCTGCAGGCAGGCAGCCCTCTTCTGGCTAACCCTACCGTCCCAAAGTCCACTACTAGCCAGAGGGGAAACAGCCTCTCCACTGTCAACAACAACAATCTAAAGTCCAGTCCGCTAACAGCCACCACCGGGCCGCCGGCCAGTCAGCTGAGTTAGCCAGCTTTGATCAGCCACATGGGATGGGAGAACCTGGCTCGGCTCTAAACACTGTTTAGCTGTGGCCTAATTCCCCCCCCCCCCCCCCCCCCTCTTCCTGCAGTGTGCACGTGTTCACTCTCCTACATGGATGGATAAGGGAAGAGGGATTGTTGTAAGAGGCCTAATGTTGTGACAAATGATGTGCTTTGAAATCAATGTGAACAGAACAGGGGCTTTTGGGGACATTTCAGAAACCCCAGTCTACAGCGTTACACCGTAATAGCCCTAACCTAGATTCCAAACATAGATTTGTGTCTGTGTGTGTGTGTGTGTGTATGTACATTGCTTTGTCTTTTCATGCCAATAAAAAATATTGAATTGAATTTAAATTAATTGACAGACAGACAGAGTGAAAGACGAGGGAGCGAGAGAGAGGGGGGGGGCAGAGATTGAAAGAGAGAGAGAGAGATGGGTGTCTGTGTGTCAGCACAGTGGGTGACACACACAAAGAAAGAGCGGTAGAGAGAGAGAGGGATATTTTTCGTTTTCTGTGGTGTCTGTCCTCCACTCCCCTCTGGTTTGTTGATGTCGTTTTCTAACGGTCCACTGACAGAGACACGGTAGTTCATTAGGAACCCACCCCCCTAGGATCCACCGAGGGTGTCCGGGGGAGCTGAGTTCCGTGGCTGACAGCTGGAGTGTGTTAGGAGGGATAACAGGCTTGTGGATGGGATCAGGCCTGGATAACAACAACTTAGGGGATCTCCTCGCTGTGAGCCATAGTCTGTACTTACACCACCGTTAGGTCAACTCCCCTATTGTTGGATCCCTGTGAAACTTTCTACAGTTACATTTACATTTTTGGCATTTAGCAGACGCCTTATTCCAAAGCGACTTACAATCGATACATTTGAATACTAAGCAAGTGAATCATCAGTCCACCAGTCGTAGCCGGAAGAGTAATCCAGCTCAGGCCCGGGGCCATTGATAGAAGGAAAAACCTTCTCCTAAAAAGAACTGGAGAAACAGAGAAACAGTACAAGGGGGGGCAAACGTTTTTAGGGACACAGTAGAGGGGAAAAGCGGGTGTCTTCAGGAGACGCAGTGCTGAGGGGCAGAAGATGGAGCAGTTAAGCTGTACGTAGTTGGACCACGGAGGTCATGGACCAATACAAATCTGAAGTAAAACAACATGATTCATCTTTTTAAAAAATAAAATAAAAAAACACCCTGCAGCTGTCCGGTCCAGGAGCTAGGCTGGCCAGGGGCTGTCCCTCCCTGCTTCTTAGGTGATCAGCTGGGGTCTGTAGACAGACACTTCTACGTTTTCTACGTAGCTTCTACGTGTTTGCGATGACTTCAAGTGTCCCTGTCCCCTATGCGCTGTTAGTGTTCGTTGCAGCCGCTTGTAATCACCTCAGCTTGCTTACTTGTGTTTTTTGTCAAGTGTGATGTTGGGGTACCTTGTCTCAGCCACGTGTTCTTAGAATATTGATTTTTTTTATTTTAACTAATGACGTTACTTGTCAGGATGCCATGTTGCAACTGGCCGGGGACTTCAGCTGAAAATTAGCCGACTAGGCTAACGCTGCCTTTTTTACTGTATTTTATATGGTTCATGTATTTGGATTGTCCTCGATATAATAAACTAATAAACTAAACTAAACACAAGTAGAACCCTGGAGAACTGGGGGCGGTTCCTCTCCTGACCTGACATCACATCTGGTGCTGTACATAGGAATGTGATGGTGATGATGATTATGATTATGTTCTTCTCAGACTTGCCTCTTGAAATAAGAGTAAATGAGTAGATATGTGGGCGTACTCAGTACTCCAGTTGAGGGGGGGGGGTGGCATCCCCCCTGAAATAAAAACGTTCAAAATCATCCCCCTTCTAAAACTGCCATCCCCCCTTTCCATCCCTTATGTCATTTTATCAATGAACGTGGTATTACTGCTATTTCAACATTTAGTTTTGCGCATACAGAGTAAAATACTGTGGGCGAGGGGGGGGGGGGGGGCATGCACACATGCAATGACATGTTTACCACCAAGTCACTGACACTGAAGTCACTGACGCTGTGGGGATGCTAAAATTGCCCCCATATGATAAAATCCCCCCTGACTTTCTTAAACAACTTGAGTACTGGGCGTACTGCTCCCCAGATTGTTGCTGTTGGAAGCGTCTCACCCAATGGGGAGGCTGGTGGAGGTAGAAGAGGAGGGGCTGGTTGTAATGCATGATGGAACGGGATGAGGAAAGGTATCAAACACACAGCCTGGCTACACAGTAGAAACACTGAGAACCACTAGCGGATTTTTATTTTTATTTTTTTGGCATTTAGCAGACGCCTTATTCCAAAGCGATTTACAATCAATACATTTGAATACTAAGCATGTGAATCAGCAGTCCACCATTCGTTGCAGGAAGAGTACTCTAGCTCGGGCCCGGGGCCACTGATAGAAGGAAAAACCTTCTCCCTATTATCGCCTTCTACTAAACTTCTTCTTTTTTTTTTTTTTTTTTTTTTTTTTTACTGGAGAAACTGAGAAACAGCACAAGGGGGGCAATAGAAGTTCTAGGGACACAGTAGAGGGGAAAGCGGGTGTCTTTAGGAGACGTAGTGGTGAGGGTCGGAAGATGTCTCAGGAGGAGCAGTTAAGATGTAACCTGAAGAGATGGGTCTTCAGTCTACGACGGAAGATGGGTAGTGACTCTGCCGTTCTGACAGCCGTGGGGAGTTCATTCCACCAGCGGGGAGCCAGTGTTGTGAAGAGACGTGATCGGGCAGCCCGCCCCTCCTGGTGACCCGCCCCTCCTGGCAACCGCCCCTCCTGGTGCCCCCACGGTTGAAAAACGTCTGGCTTAAGTGCCCTTTTGAGTTGCAGAAATGCCCTTTTGAGTGGTGAAAATGAGAGGACGTGCCCTATTGGTGCCCCTCCAATGGTCTAAACTTGACCATGTGCCCCCACAGTTGAAAAACTTCGCACTAAAGTGCCCTTTTTAGTGGCAAAATTAGAAGATGTGCCCTATTGATGCCCTTCCAATGGTCTAAACTTGACCATGTGCACTGATGGGGTAGGTGCCCTTTTTTTCTTTTCGCCCCCCCCTGCCCTTAGAACTCATTCTGACTGGGTCATTAAGAGGATATTACTCGGAACTGGAACATCGCCTGAACATTCTAGTAATTCTAATTCTATGACATTCCACAACAATGACCATTCCGTCAACATGCTTGGTCCAGTGCTACAAGAAGACACAGGATCTCTCTCCGTCCTCTTCCCATTACAGAACTGACTGACCTCTTCTCTTTTCATTTCTTCAACATGCCTCCTCACTCTCCCCTATCCTCTTTCCCCTCTCCGCTCCCCCTCTCTCTCTCTCTCTCTCTCTCTCTCTCTCTCTCTCTCTCTCTCTCTCTCTCTCTCTCTCTCTCTCTCTCTCTATCTATCTATCACCCTTCCCCTCTCTCTCTCTCTCTCTCTCTCTCTATCTATCACCCTTCCCCTCTCTCCCTCTCTCTCTCTCTCTATCTATCACCCTTCCCCTCCCTCTCTCTCTCTCTCTCTCTCTATCTATCACCCTTCCTCCCCCTCTTTCTATTGCTGTAGGGTAGGATCACCTGGAGCTGAATACGATAGTGTATCTGGGATGTGGAAGGCGGTGAGGGAGGGGCGGTCACTTTTCAGGGAAAACTCCTTCGTCGTGGGGAGACAACCCAGGCCCTCTACCCTGCTGACAGGTCCACGACCACAGGGGGGCATGGAGGTATGGCCTGACGTGGTGCCTGTGTGTTTGTGTGTGTGTGTGTGTGTGTGTGTGTGTGTGTGTGTGCGTGCGTGAGCGTGAGCGTGTGCGTGTGCGTGTGCGTGTGTGTGTGTGTGTGTGTGTGTGTGTGTGCGTGCGTGAGCGTGTGCGTGTGTATGTGTGAGCTCACACCATATTTACTTTGACATACTGACTACTAACTCTTACTATACAGAATGTGTGTGTGTGCATCATGTGTGTGTGTGTGTGTGTGTGTGTGTGTGTGTACTGTATGCGTGTGGTGGCCTGTGCGTGTGCATGCATACTGTATGTGTGTGTGTGTGTATGTGCATGCATGCTGTATGTGTGTATCTGACGCAGGTCAGGCCTGGGGTCTGGGTGTTGTTAGGGAGTATCAGGGGGCATTTCAACACTAGCATGTGATTGGTAGAGTTTAATTACCAATGTAAGCAGTGGGCAGCTTAGGGCCTCTCAGAGGTGGGCCAGTATGTGCAACCGACTTAAGTTTCAAAACAACGCACTGAGCTACTGAGTGTGTGTGTGTGTGTGTGTGTGTGTGTGTGTGTGTGTGTGTGCTTGCGTCTAATGTGTCTAATTTGGCAAAAGGTAAGGTTGTGGATAATATTACATTTGTGTAAGTGTGCGTCTCTCTCTTGTAAGGGAATTATTAGAATAGTCTAAATTCTAAATACTGTACATAGATGAAGGCAGACTGTTTTCTTTTGCAAAAGGAGAACAGCAGGAGAACAGTTCACAAGCATGTCAGACAAGCCTGACAGTCAAACGTCCTCAGAACAGTCCAGGTAGTGGCCTGGGGTGGTCCAGTGGTCTAGCACCGCGGTCTACAGTGCACACATATGCCCATCCGGCCCATGCCCTGCTGACATGTCCTCTCTCTCTCCCTTATTCTCCTTACTTTCCTGTCTGTCTTCACTGTATCTGTCTAATAAAATAAAAAATATGAGTGGGACTGCCCCACTCAGAAAAAAAAAAAAGTAAAGTCCAGGTAGAGAGGAAACATGGATGTTTATTCACAGGTAGCAGTCACGCCCTCAGGTGAGGTCCCAACCAATCACAGGGAGAGGAGGTCACATGTACAGTGGCGATGAGGAAGAGGGATGAAGGTGATGAAGATTCCTATGGAATATTGCAAAACATTTTCTACGGCAAGCTGATGCAGAAGTGTTAATGCATGCTTTTGTTATTACACGTTTCTGGTCTTCCGAAGAAAGCTATTGGCCAGCTGCAATTAGTCCAAAATGCAGCAGCCAGAGTTTTAACCAAAACAAGCAGACGAGCTCATATAACTCCTATTTTAGAAACTCTACACTGGCTTCCTGTTAAGTTCAGAATAGGTTTCAAGATCCTTCTGCTTGTTTATAAAGCTCTCACTGGCACAGCACCGGAATATCTGAAAGACCTTTTGCTAACATATCAGCCCAATAGAGCTCTAAGGTCTTCTGATGCTGGTTTAATCTCTGTGTACCAAAAAGTACAAAAGAAGAGATTTGGTGAGGCTGCATTCTCATGTTATGCACCCAAATTGTGGAATGCACTGCCAGTTTACATTAGGGATGCATTGCAACCTCAGCAAATTATGACTAAAAACCCACCTTTTTAATATTGCCTTTAAATGACTAAATAATTAAATTATGATTATATAATGATCGGAGCACTTTGAGCTGCAACATTTGCAGGAAAAGCGCTATACAAATAAAAAGTTATTATTATTATTATTGTTATTATTATGCGGGTGACTTTAGCCGTCCCTTTCCAATGGTATCACCTTCATGGGTCAACATTGTCATGGGTTTCTAGGCGCCGCAGACAGAACAAAGGAGGTGGTCAAGCCTGTGACTATTCAAATGTTTCTGTTGTTGAGCAAATGTCAAATCTTGGGCAGAGGAACCGGCTTCCATTGTCTACCAGGTTGGGGTCGTCAATGTGTTAATTTGCCCAGACAGGCTGTCTGATAGTCAAAAGAGAACAAAATGTTTATCACAATTTCCCGTACACTCTACACACACACGCACACACGCACACACTCACACGCACACACACACACACACACACACACACACACACACACACACACACACACACACACACAATGTGTGTTGATATCTCCCATGTGTATGCATTAGTAAGTGAGGAACATTCCCAACCATTAGCACACCTCTGTTTCCTGGGGTACCTCTGCCCTGACCTCTGCCCTGACCAGAGTCACTCCACTGTCATGTTTCGACTCTGGCTCCTCCTTGGGACTGTCCATTAGAGCCTTGACTCCCCCCGTCTATGTGACTCCCCCAGTATGTGACTCCCCCAGTATGTGACTCCCTCAGTATGTGACTCCCCCAGTATGTGACTCCCTCAGTATGTGACTCCCTCAGTATGTGACTCCCTCAGTATGTGACTCCCCCAGTATGTGACTCCCTCAGTATGTGACTCCCTCAGTATGTGACTCCCCCAGTATGTGACTCCCTCAGTATGTGACTCCCCCAGTATGTGACTCCCTCAGTATGTGACTCCCTCAGTATGTGACTCCCCCAGTATGTGACTCCCTCAGTATGTGACTCCCCCAGTATGTGACTCCCTCAGTATGTGACTCCCCCAGTATGTGACTCCCTCAGTATGTGACTCCCTCAGTATGTGACTCCCTCAGTATGTGACTCCCTCAGTATGTGACTCCCTCAGTATGTGACTCCCTCAGTATGTGACTCCCTCAGTATGTGACTCCCTCAGTATGTGACTCCCTCAGTATGTGACTCCCCCAGTATGTGACTCCCTCAGTATGTGACTCCCCCAGTATGTGACTCCCCCAGTATGTGACTCCCCCAGTATGTGACTCCCTCTCCTCTCTGTCTCCCTAAGTGACTCTCCCTCTCCTCTCTGTCTCCCTAAGTGACTCTCCCTCTCCTCTCTGTCTCCCTAAGTGACTCTCCCTCTCCTCTCTGTCTCCCTAAGTGACTCTCCCTCTCCTCTCTGTCTCCCTAAGTGACTCTCCCTCTCCTCTCTGTCTCCCTATGTGACTCTCCCTCTCCTCTCTGTCTCCCTATGTGACTCTCCCTCTCCTCTCTGTCTCCCTAAGTGACTCTCCCTCTCCTCTCTGTCTCCCTAAGTGACTCTCCTCTCTCCTCTCTGTCTCCCTAAGTGACTCTCCCTCTCCTCTCTGTCTCCCTATGTGACTCTCCCTCTCCTCTCCGTCTCCCTAAGTGACTCCCTCTCCTCTCTGTCTCCCTAAGTGACTCTCTCTCTCCTCTCTGTCTCCCTAAGTGACTCTCCCTCTCCTCTCTGTCTCCCTGTGTGACTCTCCCTCTCCTCTCTGTCTCCCTATGTGACTCCCTCTCTCCTCTCTGTCTCCCTAAGTGACTCTCCCTCTCCTCTCTGTCTCCCTATGTGACTCTCTCTCCTCTCTGTCTCCCTAAGTGACTCTCCCTCTCCTCTCTGTCTCCCTCAGTGACTCTCCCTCTCCTCTCTGTCTCCCTAAGTGACTCCCTCTCCTCTCTGTCTCCCTAAGTGACTCTCCCTCTCCTCTCTGTCTCCCTAAGTGACTCTCCCTCTCCTCTCTGTCTCCTTATGTGACTCTCTCTCCTCTCTGTCTCCCTAAGTGACTCCCCCTCTCCTCTCTGTCTCCCTAAGTGACTCTCCCTCTCCTCTCAGTCTCCCTAAGTGACTCTCCCTCTCCTCTCTGTCTCCCTAAGTGACTCCCCCCCTCCTCTCTGTCTCCCTGTGTGACTCTCTCTCTCCTCTCTGTCTCCCTAAGTGACTCTCCCTCTCCTCTCTGTCTCCCTATGTGACTCTCCCTCTCCTCTCTGTCTCCCTATGTGACTCTCCCTCTCCTCTCTGTCTCCCTATGTGACTCTCCCTCTCCTCTCTGTCTCCCTGAGTGACTCTCTCTCTCCTCTCTGTCTCCCTAAGTGACTCTCCCTCTCCTCTCTGTCTCCCTAAGTGACTCTCCCTCTCCTCTCTGTCTCCCTAAGTGACTCTCCCTCTCCTCTCTGTCTCCCTAAGTGACTCTCCCTCTCCTCTCTGTCTCCCTAAGTGACTCTCCCTCTCCTCTCTGTCTCCCTAAGTGACTCTCCCTCTCCTCTCTGTCTCCCTAAGTGACTCTGCCTCTCCTCTCTGTCTCCCTATGTGACTCTCCCTCTCCTCTCTGTCTCCCTAAGTGACTCTCCCTCTCCTCTCTGTCTCCCTAAGTGACTCTCCCTCTCCTCTCTGTCTCCCTAAGTGACTCTCCCTCTCCTCTCTGTCTCCCTAAGTGACTCTCCCTCTCCTCTCTGTCTCCCCCTGTGACTCTCCCTCTCCTCTCTGTCTCCCTAAGTGACTCCCCCTCTCCTCTCTGTCTCCCTATGTGACTCTCCCTCTCCTCTCTGTCTCCCTAAGTGACTCTCCCTCTCCTCTGTCTCCCTATGTGACTCCCCCTCTCCTCTCTGTCTCCCTATGTGACTCTCCCTCTCCTCTCTGTCTCCCTTAGTGACTCTCCCTCTCCTCTCTGTCTCCCTAAGTGACTCTCCCTCTCCTCTCTGTCTCCCTATGTGACTCTCCCTCTCCTCTCTGTCTCCCTAAGTGACTCTCCCTCTCCTCTCTGTCTCCCTATGTGACTCTCCCTCTCCTCTCTGTCTCCCTAAGTGACTCTCCCTCTCCTCTCTGTCTCCCTAAGTGACTCTCCCTCTCCTCTCTGTCTCCCTAAGTGACTCTCCCTCTCCTCTCTGTCTCCCTGTGTGACTCTCCCTCTCCTCTCTGTCTCCCTGTGTGACTCTCCCTCTCCTCTCTGTCTCCCTGTGTGACTCTCCCTCTCCTCTCTGTCTCCCTGTGTGACTCTCCCTCTCCTCTCTGTCTCCCTAAGTGACTCTCCCTCTCCTCTCTGTCTCCCTAAGTGACTCTCCCTCTCCTCTCTGTCTCCCTAAGTGACTCTCCCTCTCCTCTCTGTCTCCCTAAGTGACTCTCCCTCTCCTCTCTGTCTCCCTGTGTGACTCTCCCTCTCCTCTCTGTCTCCCTAAGTGACTCTCCCTCTCCTCTCTGTCTCCCTAAGTGACTCTCCCTCTCCTCTCTGTCTCCCTAAGTGACTCTCCCTCTCCTCTCTGTCTCCCTAAGTGACTCCCCCTCCTCTCTGTCTCCCTAAGTGACTCTCCCTCTCCTCTCTGTCTCCCTAAGTGACTCTCCCTCTCCTCTCTGTCTCCCTAAGTGACTCTCCCTCTCCTCTCTGTCTCCCTATGTGACTCTCCCTCTCCTCTCTGTCTCCCCCTGTGACTCTCCCTCTCCTCTCTGTCTCCCTAAGTGACTCTCCCTCTCCTCTCTGTCTCCCTAAGTGACTCTCCCTCTCCTCTCTGTCTCCCTGTGTGACTCTCCCTCTCCTCTCTGTCTCCCTATGTGACTCCCTCTCCTCTCTGTCTCCCTATGTGACTCTCCCTCTCCTCTCTGTCTCCCTAAGTGACTCTCCCTCTCCTCTCTGTCTCCCTAAGTGACTCTCCCTCTCCTCTCTGTCTCCCTAAGTGACTCTCCCTCTCCTCTCTGTCTCCCTAAGTGACTCTCCCTCTCCTCTCTGTCTCCCTCTCCTCTCTGTCTCCCTAAGTGACTCTCCCTCTCCTCTCTGTCTCCCTAAGTGACTCTCCCTCTCCTCTCTGTCTCCCTCTCCTCTCTGTCTCCCTATGTGACTCTCCCTCTCCTCTCTGTCTCCCTAAGTGACTCTCCCTCTCCTCTCTGTCTCCCTAAGTGACTCCCTCTCCTCTCTGTCTCCCTAAGTGACTCTCCCTCTCCTCTCTGTCTCCCTATGTGACTCTCCCTCTCCTCTCCGTCTCCCTATGTGACTCCCTCTCCTCTCTGTCTCCCCCTCAAAGTGTCTCCCTCCCTCACTCCCTGTCTCAAATGTACTTGCTGCTGTTTAAAATGTTTCAGATGCCAGTTGTTTTTTTTTAATGTTGTTGCTGTATGTGTTTTTTTTGTCGTGAAGACACATTTCATGTTTCTTGTGAACGTGATTAATAAAGAACTTTCTTTGGCCTTTGTTTTCTGTGAGATAATCTAGTCTCGACATAGTGTGCATGTGTGCGTGCGCCGTGCGTGCGTCACCCATGGCATGACATCCCAGGTGCAACAGCATACATCATTGACAATTCTGCTTTTGTATAAACACTGCTATAGTCAACGCTTATTTTGACTTTAAAGCAAGGCTAAAGCAAGGCTGTCCTGCCAGGCAGTGGCTGACTCAGGCTGTTTGAAGGGCAGGGGGGGCGAAAAAAAAAAGGGCACCTACTGCACAACATGGGACCCCATCAGTGCACATGGTCAAGTTTAGACCATTGGAAGGGCAGCCAATAGGGCACATCCTCTAATTTTGCCACTAAAAAGGGCACTTTAGTGTGAAGTTTTTCAACTGTGGGGGCACATGGTCAAGTTTAGACCATTGGAGGGGCACCAGTAGGGCACGTCCTCTAATTTTCGCCACTCAAAAGGGCATTTTTGCCACTCAAAAGGGCACTTAAGAGAGACGTTTTTCAACCGTGGGGGCACCAGGAGGGGCGGTCATCCCCCTGCCCCCTCCATGAGTCCGCCAGTGCTGCCAGTATTATGCACACCGACCGATGTACATAACATGGAATCAGTGGCACATGCTAATGTGGCTACCATGCACACAAAGGCAGGTTAGGTGTCACCATCAACAAGCGTTCCCATTTTATGGCAAGAGTTGGTTCAGTGAGAATGATGACAAGGTGCCAACTGAACCTGATATTGTTGTGTATCACAGCCAAAGAGGGATGACCCTATCAGAAATAGGCTGCTCATTCAACCTTTACATGGATGAGGCCTTTTCTAGGGTCCAAAGCTGTTAGAACAGCAGGTCCTAGTGACATGTATTAATGGCCTTGGCTTCAGGTGTCAGCTAGTCGTACTGATATTTGGCAACATTGGACATGTGCATTGCCTTGACTGTATGCCACCTGCCAAGTCCAGGCCTCCCAAAGAAGAACAAGCTAAGAAGCGTACATATATGTTACGGTACATGTGGGAAAACTAGGGTTAGGGTTAGGTGCTACGTCGACTTGGTACATGCTGGCATGTCTAACCCTAGCTTGGAAGTTAACCCCTTACAGTCACCCTAGTGAACGCAACACCTAATCTTAACCCTAACCCTAACCCTACCCCTAACCCTAACCCTAGTTTTCCCACATGTACCGTATTCCCACATGTACCGTAACATATATATATATAATATCGCTCTGCAGCAGATCTTGTGAAAAGCTTAGCTGTGTGGCCGAGAAGGTGCTTCTTGTATCTATGATATCTGTGACCTTTTATATTTTGGGTTATTTAAAGTAATACTTTACTGCGAAGCCAAACACAGTATTCACGCGTGTGTGTATCCATCTGTGAGTGTGTGTGTGTGTGTGTGTGTACACTTGCATGTGTGCATGCGTATGTGTATGTTTGTCCCTGTATGATGAACACTGCAGACCTCTTAACCCTCTTCCTCCTCCTCTTCCTCTTCCTCCTGACCCTGACAGAACACAGTCAGGAATATAGAATGGCAATGCAGCTTTAACAATGGACCTATCGCTAAGCCACGCCCCAAAATAGAAATTGTCCAATCATATCACAGCAAAAGTCACGACAGGCAGAAAACTCGGACAAACAACAACTCGCTAATAAGCTGCTAGACGAAAGAGAGGGGCGACTGTGGTGCAGGAGTTAGAGCCGCCGTCTAATGATCACAATGTTGGCAGATCGGCGGTTCGAGCCCCGGCTGGCCACATGTCGAGCTGTCCTTGGGCAAGACACTGAACGGCAAATTGCTCCCAGTGCGCGGGCCGGCGCCTTGCGTGGCAGCTTGCCGCCATTGGTGTGTGAATGTGTGTGTGAATGGGTGAATGAGAGGCCGTTGTAAAGAGCTTTGGATAAAGGCGCTATATAAGTGCAGTCCATTTACCATTTACCAGAAGGAGAGCTTATACTGGACCTCTCCACACACTACCGTACTGTCTGTATATCCGCTAAGCCTTACATAGGGCCTGATATTTGATCTGATTGTAGCATTAACGTTGTGTTGTCAGGGGGACTAATATGTGAGGATGGTGTCACTGGCCGATGGAGGAGATGGTTTGAGATTAATCTATTTGGGATTTAGCTTTAGGGACTAAAACAGCGTAGCAAGTTAGTCGTTTTATTGTAGTTATACTGTATGGTCACTTTGAACCCGTGAGGTTTTTAATGAAGGGATTGACTCAGGACGCCCTCTAGTGGTTTATTAGGAGCAGTACAGTTTTCCCATGTTCCTGTGCGGAGGAGAGGAGTACAAATGCTGAGGTACTAAAAGTGTAAACTATGCATACCGAAATCAAGAGTGAGTGTGTGTGTGTGCGTGTTTTGCAAATGTGAAAGTGTGTATGTATGTGTTACGGTACATGTGGGAATACAGTACATGTGGGAAAACTAGGGTTAGGGTTAGGTGCTACGTCCACTTGGTACATGCTGGCATGTCTAACCCTACCCCTACCCCTAACCCTAACCCTAACCCTAACCCTACCCCTAACTCTAACCCTAACCTTAACCATAGCACCCTAGCACCTAACCCTAACCCTAGTTTTCCCACATGTACCGTAACAGCTCATATTGAAGTCTGAGATGTGTAGGATTCAGGTTTATTGTAGGTAGTAGATAACTGCACAAATGTTATTGTGACAAATCAAAGGAATATTGTACCATACAGCCGGTGTCACGGTACAGAGGAGATAGGACATGTTAGGGCCCTGTTCCAATACTGTTCAAATGCATCCTTCCTGTAGGCAAGGACTGATCTCTCAGGAATGGTTCCAACACTATTGATGATGTCACACCCTGAACCTAAGATCAGTGATAACTTCAAGGGTCATTTTCCTGGACACAGATTAAGCCTTTAGTCCCTAGACTAAGATGCATCTTCAACAGAGGTTTTCTACTGAAAATGTTAAGACTCGGCTTAATCTGTGTCAGAGAAACCTGCCCCGTGAGGGTAAAGGGGGAAAGTAGAAAGAACAGAGGTCAGGAAGATAGGAAGGAATGAAGGTATGTGTGTGAAGGAATGTGAGGGAAGGTGGGAGGGAAGGAGGAGAAAAGAAGGAAGATTTCCTTTTCAACAGAGAGAAAACAAAAGGAATGTAAAATGACCCTCTCTCTCTCTGTGTGTGTGAAAATGGGGAGATACACGTTTCCTCACAAAACCATGGACATCAAGTTTATTTCAGTCTTAAAAGTTTATAACAACTTCTGGATAACATGACATGAAAACAAAACAAAAAAACCAACAGATTGTTGAAATCATTACACATCTTTTCGCACCCCAGGATGACGTACAATTCAAAAGGTAGGTTGAAAAATATCACAGGAAAATATCGTGTCCCTCCCCCGACTCCCCGCCCGAGCCCCTCCCCCCATCCCCATAGCTCTACTGGACCCTACGGCACATCAGGTACCACTGGTTCTTAATGGGATCGCCTCCCAAACAGAACCAGTTTAGGGTTTCAATTCATATCAATAATATACATAAGTATTCTGGAGTGGATCTGAATTTTTCAGCCTACTGTGTATGAACGAACCCCAGGGCTATTTTCAAAAATAAGAAAGACCAACCCCCATTTTAACCATTTAACCAAGACTACTAAAAATCGAATACAAAAGCTTGAGTGATTGGCATTATCATCGTACAACACAAAGGTCGAGGGTCGGTAACTGGGAAAGCTGTTCGGTTGATACAACGATCAGTAGCTTCAGGTGAAATGTAAAATGACCTTTTTTTGGAGAGAAAAAAAAAAAAGAATGATGGTGAAAAACCTCCCACAGCCAAATACAGTTTATATACTTTTTTCTTTTTTTTAATATATATTTATTTATATATATAAAATACTGTTTCATTCATAGAAGCCTTACTTTGTACAATATCTGTGAGTGAGTGAGTGAGTGAGTGAGTGAGTGAACAAGGGTATGTGTATGTGTGTGTGTGTGTGTGTGTGTGTGTGTGTGTGTGTGTGTGTGTGTGTGTGCGCGTGTGTGTGTGTGTGTGTGTGTGTGTGTGTGTGTATGTATGTGTGTGTGTGTGTGAGCATGATGTGAACAAAACTAAAAAGAACCCAGAAATTCATAATAATAGCTAGTAGCTTTTTATGTCTTACGCTTGTAGTATATTTCTGTAGTATGTATGATCTATGTATGAATATGTGGTATGTTTTAGACACACACACATGCCAGGGCATGCAGGGACACAGATGACCAGCAGGGACCTTTGGGGGTTGAGTAGGGACACACATGCATGCTGGCCCCTCCCCTCTGGAGGGGAAAGGGGAGACAGGGACACAGAGAGCTCTCTTCTCACCCAGGATCCACGGGGAACAGATGTAATGTATAAACCTGCCTGTAACTAATTAAATTATCTTAAACTAACTGTTCTTTGATTCATAATCAATAAGAATACACTACAGTAAATGGCGAGCAAGCGACGGAGTTTAATGTAACTTAATTTGCAGTGTTTTGCGAACTTCAATCTAACAAAGAGGGCAGATTTTCTGCAGAAATCTCTCTCTAGTCGATTGGTGTGTTTAAAATAAACTGTGAATCTCAGATAAGTTATAGTCAAAAGAATCTGTGTAACGGTAATCTTGTTGGAACAGAAGCAAACTTTTCATAAATCTTTGATGGGTGGTGAGAGCCGGACTTGGTAGCCCGTTTTTTGTAAAATATAGTGTTTAATGGTAAGGTTTGTTTGTACGGTATTGGAATATCGTGTGTGTGTTTGTGTAAAATTCGGTGAGGTTGTGTTTATGTGTTGGAGGACTGGGTAGTCTGTTTTATATTGTAGAAGTGAAAAACATATGAGCAGAACTGTAGACGCCATTTCTCTTTGTCTGTGTGAGAGGACGCCGTTGTGTGGGCGGCCATTTTTATGAGGGAAACGTGCAGTGTACTTTCAGCGGAGTTTAGACGCCATCTTTGTGAGGGAAGCGTGAACGTAGAATATTTGAATGAGATAAATAGTGGTTTAACTGGATTGAAAGATATTGCGGTGTCGTGAAAAGTAATCGTTTATGAAAACAAATTGTGTTAAAAAGATAGAGATATGGTGAATTGATCTCGGGGTGTTTTAAATAGTTTAGAGTTACGGTTAAAACATTCATAGCCTTGGCTAAGAGTTGGCGCATGCGCAATCGATGCGCGTTAGCCGGAGCACAGCTCCATCTGCTGGTCGAAATACGACAATACATTTTAAAACACTGAATCCTCAGGGAGATACAGCTGAGGTCGATGAAACAGTCCGATACATTAATAAATAGATGGTTATAAATGATTGTAATTGAGAATTGATCATTTTGTTCCTTTCAAATAACAAGTCGATTCCCTTACAGATTGTAATGAATAATTAATCATTTTATTCCTTCCAAATGACAAGTCGATTTCTTTAAGTGTGTAATTAATAATTAATCATTCATTCTTTTCCAAATAACAAGTCGATTTCTCTACAGGTTATAATTAATATTTGTAATTTACATCTTTTATTTTAGTTAGGTCATTTCCACAGTGTTTGATTAAGGAATAGCAGAATAGTACATATTTGATAATTAAGCAGTAAAAGGGTTTTTGTAAATCAGTGAATACTTAGGTGTTGACCAATCTTTGTGATTTAATAATTGTATTGACCAGAACTGTAATTAGGATTGAATGAGTAATTAAGTGACACATTCATAAACAATTAGGAAACACATTTAAGTATAAAGTACTTACACAGAGATTAGATTTAAGTTAATACTGCACTGACATACACAAGAGGCAAGTCTGTTATTCTGGAGTTGCAGGGTTTTTGTGGGGATGGTTAATACAGTTATATTGGACTAGCATTTGTTTAGCAAACAAGACAAAATAAGGTGAGTTGTAAGAAGCGTACACCTTATCTAATATAGAATATTGTCAGCATATTGAACAAGTAGAATGGGGTCGAATTCCACGAAGCTGTTAAAAGATATTAGTGAACATCGTGGAATGTTGGCTACGTTATCCCCTATGGCTATAGTGGAAAAAATGAATCCTCTTGTTAGGGAAATTAGCAAAATGTCTACGAAATGGAATAGCCGTTGGGCATACATTGAACAGCCGTGGCCGAAAGAGGGCAGCATTAATTTACAATTAATTGCAACATTGGAGATACTTATCAATGGGCACAAAGCACATCAAAGAGGAAAGATTAGATCAGAGAAACGCAAGTTAGAGTTAGCTATTTTAGATCTATTTAAGGTAGAGGGACAGAAAATAGCTCAGATGGAACCGGAAAAGAAAAAAGAATTGGCCAGGACACTGGAACAGGAACTGAACATTTCATCCCTAGACCTGTGTTCTGCCCCCAGTCCCCCTCCATATGCTAAGGCACTGGAGGATCATTCCCAGAAGAAGAAGAAGGAGCCAAGGGGAAAAGGGGACGACAGGAGTGACGAGGAAGATGACAGCGAAGATGGCAGTGCAGACTCAAGTGATGACGACAATGCAGATGGAGGCTACAACGCGCAGGTCAGGAAGAGGATAGCCACAGCCGAAAGGAAAGGTGGGAGAAGACGCCCGGAGAAAGAGGGAGATTGTCACCGAATGTCATCAAATACATTAAAGAACTGTCCAGTGCTGATTCGGGGTAACAAGATGGAATATCATCCGTGGCATCATACAGATTTGTCTGAAGTGATCGAGAAACTCCCAGTTCTTCAAGAGGGAGGACATTCGTGGACGCGAGGGGTCGACGTGATACTGACAGGTACGCAGCCCGCGATGGGAGACCTGAAAAGACTCTTAGCTTTTATTGCAGGATTGGATACAATGCAGGAAATATTGATGAAGGCAGGACTTCATAGATATATCAATACATCAGTTTATGATCCAGAGCTCTTCGCAGCAAACAGAGGCAGGCTGTGGAAAGCAATCAGAGAGACCTACCCTACTCACATTCACCCAGACAATATCATTGTGAAGCCACTGGGGGGGGATGAGAATCCCAGGGGTTATATTGCCCGTATGCACGCTCAATGGAGAAATGTGACAGGGAAAGACGCTGAAGATAACCCCTTAGAAAAATCCATAATCAGGGAAAAAATACAAGAAGGGCTTCCTACCCCAGTTAAGGATAAGCTAGCAGAAGTGGTGGGGCTACGACACATGAACAAAGCTGTTTATATAGACCACGTAGCTCATCAAGTGGAGTTATATCGAAAGAACATTCAGATACAGAAGGCACGAGACGAAGAATCCCTCAGAATATTGACTCATTTGCAATTGACTGAAAGCGAGAGGAACATAGAGGGAGTGCAGGCTTTAGCCCCACAGCAACAGCCACCTGGAGTGCAGACTGCTACTTACCAGTCCTACCCACAGGGGCCACAAGGGGGGTATCCTGCTACTTACCAGTCCTACCCACAGGGGCCACAAGGGGGGTATCCATACCCACAAGGGCCACCAGGGGTGCAAGCGGTTCCATGCCAGATGTACACACAGCCTGGCCAAGGACCACCACCAGGGGGATGGACAGCAGCAGGGAAGGAGATGCTAGAACCGTGCCAATGCGACCAGAATGGACATCTAGCCTGTGCCTGCTGCAACAGGCCCCAGGGGGGCGCAGGGGGGAGCCAAGGAGGAGGATATTGGCCCCCTACTACACCTGCTCCAGGAGTGATGAACCCTTACGGAGGCCCAGCAGCTGGCCTATAGGGGTGCCCGGAAGATCCGAGTGGGAGGTGCCAGCTGGTGGTGACACAGAAGCCTGAAGGCGCCACGCACCTCCCTATGTCTAGAGAATATGTGAAGACAATCGGATTTGAGGGAATTAAACAGCTGATTCCTACAACTGAGCTTGTAGACTTAGAGTACAAGGGACAGAGAGCAACTCTGTCAACACTTGTGTCAGAACACACGCCAACAGGGCTGCTAGGGAGAGATGCTCTATGCCAATTGAACTGTACAGTAAAATGCACACCTGACGACTGTCAGGTGACGGTGCCATCCGGTGCTCAGGTTCCATCGACAGCCAGAGTGATTAAGCATAGAACAGACCTACAAGCTTTGCCTTTAAAGGGAGCTGATATAGAATATTGGGTTGATGGGTCTTGTTACGGGGTAGGAGAAACTTTGTGCGCTGGGTATTCCTTAGTTAAAGCACAAAATTCAAAGTTTATTGTAGAACAGGCTGAGGCAGTTCCTCAGCCTTGCTCGGCTCAGTTGGCTGAATTGATTGCCCTCACAGAAGCATGCAACTTGGGAACCGGACGGAGAGTGACAGTGTACACCGACTCTGCCTATGCACATAATGTTTGTCATTTTAATGGAGCTGTATGGAGGGGGCGGGGTTTTAAGAGAACTGATGGTACGCCTATACAGCATCACGCACAGATCATGAAGCTGTTACAAGCCATGATGAAGCCAAAGGAATTAGCTATAGTGAAGTGTGCCACACACAGGTCTGACTCATCACATGTCACACAAGGTAACAGGGCTGCAGAAGATGCAGCCAAAGCCATTACAGGAGCAGACAAGGCAGGTAAAGGTCTTCTGGTCACACATGAAAAGCAATTACAGGGCATGGTCACACTTGAGGATTTATTGATGTTACAGAGTAGAGTAACTACGTTAGACAAGAGCGTTTGGCTAGCAAGGGGGGCAAGTCAGGATGACACAGGTCTATGGAGGAATCATGAGGGGTTGGTTGTAGCACCCTCAGATTTATTAGGCATGTTAATACAGGAAGCTCATGGATTAGCACATGTGGCTAGGGGGGAGGTGAGACGCAAGATCACCAAGAAATATGGGTTTTGGAGTCCATATTTGATGGAACAGATTGACCATGCTTTAGGTCAATGTGGGGTCTGTTGGAGAAACAACATCAGAGTGGGTACACCAGTGGTGTCTGGGCATATCCCTACCCCAATAGGGCCACGGGTGGTGGACAGGGGGGTGGATGTACAGAGTAGGCAGGATGTTGTGCCAACAGGTGCCGAGGTCCCCAGAGAACCTGAGAAGGAGGAGCTACGAGGAGATGCTGTGGTGTTGCCAGAGCCAGTGGCGATGCCAGTGTTACAGCCAGTGACATTACCGGCAGTGCCTGAAACCGAGGGGACAGTGGAAAGCTGTCCAGATGCCAATGAACCAGAAACCAACGAAGCAGAGAGTGCTGACAGTCTGGAGGTCCAGCCTGGGGGTGTCCAAAGCCTGGACACCTGTGCTACTGGGGATGCTGGCGAGTGCCTGCACCATGCTTCAGATGATGCTGAGGGCGACTCCCCAGACCTTGATCAGCGTGGGAGGGGACCAGGCGGCTACCTGAACCTCAATGACACTGACGGACGACGACCAGTTAGGAAAAGATTGAAGACTATGAATAGGGTAGTGAAGCAGAAGATCAAAGGGAACGACGGGAATGGACAGCAGATGATAGCATGGCTGGAAACGGTCTTAGGGGCATGGGAAACTTATTTTGCCAAGATAGGAGCACCTATTATAGCAGACATGATTTTTGACTTTCTTAGAAGGCAGGGCCTCATTGACTGTTTTTGGAAAATCAGTCACTCAGTCCACGTTAATGAACTTTTCAGAAGACTAGTCCTCACCTGAGGTGAAGATCTATGCATTAATGCATTCCCTTTGTCCTATGCTTACTGTTGGAGAATTATGTGTTATGATAACTGAATGTCATTATTTGTGTATTGTTTGTTTGTTTCTATATCGTGTGATTGAGGTCAGTTGAGAAGTGATGTGGTGGTTATACAAAGCTAGGAGAGAGGTTCTGTTCCTAGCGCAACGAAAATGGAAAGCTCCTGACTGGGAAAGAATATCAATCTGAGACAGCGGTAAAGGCTGTTCTCCAACTGGGTACAAGTGCTAGTAACCTCTGACCCCGACGCTTCAAGGACAAAGAAAACATCGGTCGTTGGAAGTTTCTGTATTGATTTGTGCATGATGAACTGTGTTTAGTTTAATTGTGATTGTTATTTTCAAAATTCTTTTTATTATTGGTTGTTTTCTATTTTTGTTTATGATATCTTTGGTTCCTAATACTGGTCCTGGGTTGGTCTGTGTTATTGTGCTTCTTGTGTTGTGTGTTGGTGTAGTTTTTCTGTCTGTTGTTGTTTATTTTTTAATTTTTAATTTTATTTGAAAAAAAGAAAAAAAAAAATTTTTTTTTTTTTTTTGGGAATGTTTTGTGGGGTTTTGTGTTTTTGTTTTTGTTTTATGGTAGTTTCGTTTCGGAACACCCTCTGGGTGGTCCGAGGGGGGATGTGTAGTATATTTCTGTAGTATGTATGATCTATGTATGAATATGTGGTATGTTTTAGACACACACACATGCCAGGGCATGCAGGGACACAGATGACCAGCAGGGACCTTTGGGGGTTGAGTAGGGACACACATGCATGCTGGCCCCTCCCCTCTGGAGGGGAAAGGGGAGACAGGGACACAGAGAGCTCTCTTCTCACCCAGGATCCACGGGGAACAGATGTAATGTATAAACCTGCCTGTAACTAATTAAATTATCTTAAACTAACTGTTCTTTGATTCATAATCAATAAGAATACACTACACGCTAAAAAGATGTTTTACACAATATACACATTTTATTACTTACAAAAAAAGAGAAAAAAAGAAGCCTCTATAGTTAGCAGGCTGGGATACAACAATGTTAGTACCACCAAAGAAAGAAAAAAAAAACAAATGACGGAGAAAGAATGAATGAAAACCTAGAAAAACGCAGTCTCACTAAGAAAGCTCATCAGTGCATCTCTTCTCTCAGGGATGTTGAAGGTCAAAGTGCCGATTTGGTAACATGGAGATGATTCAACTCCTTAGTAAAAAAAATGAAACAAAAAAAATGAAACAAAAAAAATATAGCACTTCTCACTTGAAATGTATGTAGCACCTCTGAATCTCTGAATCGACATCAAAATTGATTTTTTGAAAATAAAATAAAATAAAATAAAAGAAAAAAAAGAAAATAAATTCTCTTCTCTTTGAAAGAGAAAAAACCCTAAAATGCACTTTTGTTGTCACACATCCGCCATGGCACTTTTTTTGTGGATATTTTGTTTTGTGTTTTTGAGGTACTTCTTTAAAAAAAAAAAAAAAAAAAAGACTAAGATAAAGATTCATTTTTTCAGTTTTTTTGTATTTTTTTGCTGTGTTGCACAGTAGCACCATTAAGTTGTTTCCGGAAGACAATACGCCATTTGGAATTCCATCTTGTTGCCGTGGTGATGTCACCCACCACCGCAGTGGTCATCCATTCTCATCAATGTGGGGGTCGCCCCTGGCAACAGTCGCCGCCTCGCCGTTACGTCCTCTTCATACAGACGACACAGCGGCTGACGCGCGTCTGCAGGTTGCCGTTCTTCAACGTCTCAGACTGAGGCTTCCTGTAGGAGTCAGAGGGACAGGGAGGGTCAAAGGTCAGAAGGACAGAAGGGCATGAGCTAGCTAGTGTAGGGCATTCACTCAATTAACAACTCTCTACTTCAGGGTATATACAGGAATCTTGAGGTTAATTTGAAAGTGACAGTTGGATCTAAGTGACAGTTGACACTAGAACAGCCGTGTCTATGTTACCTACTCAGGGTATATACAGGAATCTTGAGGTTAATTTCAATACCTTTCTAAGACTTTTTAAAGACCTTGTCAATATTTTTCCAGACCTCACCGCCACTTCGAGCTGTAACCGTTCACAACAGTGACACAGTTTTAGTAAACTTTTACTAAAAGTTTTTAGGACTCAAACTCTTTGGACTAAGAGTCTAATTCAGAAAAACAACTACAAAATTCAAGACCTCATAAAATCGTGATCAGACTTTTTAATACTTATTAAGGGTCTTGATTTTCCCAAAATGGATCTATCAACTTTTAATACTTTTCAAGACACCGTGGATACCCTGTACTTACAGTACCTCAGCATACTGTAGAACAGAAATCTGTGAGATATGGCGTTGAGAGGTTATTCTTGAACCATTATTCCCCCAATTTGAGTTGCTCCCTCATGTGTGAGTGAGTGAATTTGTGTGTGTGTGTGTGTGTGTGTGTGTGTGTGTGTGTCGTACCTGAACATGTCATGGGTATCAACGGTAGCCAGCCAGAAGCTGTAGGAGTTGCCGTAGTAGTTGCAGGTTCCTCTGCCGTGACACTCGATGAAGGGCGCGCTGCGGAAGTCCTCTAGACAGGAGCCTGGAGAGGCCAGGGCCTGGCCCGAACCCTCCGCACCCGCACTGGTGTGCTGTAGGAGGGGGGAGGAGAGGGGGAGGGAGAGGAGGAGGAGAGGGGGAGGGAGAGGGGGAGGGAGAGGAGGAGAGGGAGGGAGGGAGAGGATAGGAGACACGGTGTACGGTGTGATTGTTTTCAATCTTAAAATCACCAGTGTACATTATGCTGTGTGATGTAGGGATGCAGTACTTGCTGAATGTGACTAGTTAAGCTAGTCAGCTCTGCTTGCTTGTGGACATAAATAAAGCATTTCAAATGTGTGTGTGTGTGTGTGTGTGTGTGTGTGTGTGTGTGTGTGTGTGTGTGTGGTTGCTCACCATCATGAAGGAGTAGCCAATCCACAGGGGTTCCCAGTAGGCGGGGCACGAAGGGATCTGGATGCTCTGACTGTGCACAGCGATCACCATGGCAGGGGCCTCACACACCGCGCATCTACACGCACACGCACACACACACACACACACACACACACACACACACACACACACACACACACACACAGTGATTAGATACACCCTCACTATGGCCTCCTCCTTTTTCCATCCTTCTTTCTCTATCCCTCCCTCCCTCCCTTTCCTCCCTCCCTCTCCTCCCTCCCTCCCTCCCTCCCTCCCTCCCTCCCTCCCTCTCCTCCCTCCCTCTCCCTCCCTCCCACCCACCCTCCCTCCCTCCCTCCCTCTCCTCCCTCCCTCCCTCTCCTCCCTCCCTCCCTCCCTCCCTCCCTCTCCCTCCCTCCCTCCCTCCCTCTCCCTCCCTCCCTCCCTCCCTCCCTCCCTCTCCTCCCTCCCTAGTGCTGATGGGCTGGATGCTGGATGCTCTCTCCCATGATGGGGGGCCATGCTGGTGGACATAGACCCTCCTCCTCCTCCTGCCCCCCCCTCCCTCCCTCCCTCTCCTCCCTCCCTCCCTCCCTCCCTCCCTCCCTCCCTCTCCTCCCTCCCTAGTGCTGATGGGCTGGATGCTCTCTCCCGTGTTGGGGGGGGGCCATGCTGGTGGACATAGACCCTCCTCCTCCTCCTGCCCCCCCCTCCCTCCCTCCCTCCCTCCCTCCCTCTCCTCCCTCCCTAGTGCTGATGGGCTGGATGCTGGATGCTCTCTCCCGTGATGGGGGGCCATGCTGGTGGACATAGACCCTCCTCCTGCCCCCCCCTCCCTCCCTCTCCCTCCCTCCCTCCCCCTCCCTCCCTCCGTACCTGCTGATGAAGGGCTGGATGTTCTCTCCCGTGATGGGGGGCCATGCTGGTGGACATAGACCCTCCTCCTCCTCCTCCTGCCTCCCTCCCTCCCTCCCTCCCTCTCCTCCCTCCCTAGTGCTGATGGGCTGGATGCTGGATGCTCTCTCCCGTGATGGGGGGCCATGCTGGTGGACATAGACCCTCCTCCTCCTGCCCCCCCCCTCCCTCCCTCCCTCCCTCCCTCTCCCTCCCTCCCTCCCTCTCCCTCCCTCCCTCCCTCCCTCCCTCTCCCTCCCTCCGTACCTGCTGATGAAGGGCTGGATGTTCTCTCCGGTGATGGGGGCCATGCTCATGGGCATGGGCTGGTTGGTGGAGAGCCAATAGGAGTAGTCGTTACGGGAGGCGAAGTTACACACGTTGTTGATGTCACAGAACATGAAGGGCATGGTGCTGAACCTACGCAGACAGCTGCCAGCAGTACCTGGTGGTGGGGGGAGGGGGGGTAGATGTGTTATATATGTGTGTATGATATATGAGGGGGTAGATGTGTTATAGTCATGTATGGTCATCCATCCATAAGTTGAACATGTATATACTGTGTGTGTGTGTATGTGTGTGTGTTTGTGTGTGTGGTGTATGAGTGACTCTCTCTCACACACACACACACACACACACACACACAGAATACATGTATCAGTGTGTGAGTGTGTGTGTGTGTGTGTGTGAGAGAGAGTGTGTGTGGTGTGTGAGTGACTCTCTCTCTCTCTCTCTCTCTCTCACACACACACACACACTCAGAGAGTGCATGTATCAGTGTGTATCTCCAGGCCTTACCCAGGTCCTGTCCGTGCGCCCTCTCGTTGCCCTGCACGTAGAGCAGGGAGTAGCCGTCGTAGATGAGGCTGGTGCCCTGAGGACAGAAGGGGACCTCGGGGTTCTGGCTGTGACGGGTGATGAGGAAGCCGTGGGCCACAGACGCTGACCCGGGGTTACCCGGGGGTCCCTGGAGACCGTCGGAACCTGGGGGGCCGGGGTAGCCGCGCTGACCTGGGGTCCGACGACACACACACACACACACACACACACACACACACACACACACAGAGAGAGAGCAGAGTAGACAGGGGAAATGTTAATGAACAAGTTACTACATAACATACCACACAAAGTGAGTCATAACTGACGTTTAATACATTCTAGTATCATAACTGACGTTTAATACATTCTAGTATCATAACTGATGTTTAATACATTCTAGTATCATAACTGATGTTTAATACATTCTAGAATCATAACTAATGTGTTTAATACATTCTAGTAACACACTCCTCCTCCTCCACCTCCACGCCTGTCTCACCTGGCTGTCCAGCGGGTCCAGAGTCTCCTTTACGGCCGGAGGCGCCGCCGAAGCCCGGGGGACCCTCGACACCTGGGTCTCCTGGGTTACCGCCCGGACCTGTGGAACAAGACTTCATCCATCAGCTTAGAGGAGGGAGAGGTTCAACTGTACAGTAGATGCATAGGAGAGTGCTGTCGTCTTGTCCAATATGAAGTACTGTGTGTGTCTGTGTGTGTGTGTGTGTGTGTGTGTGTGTGTGTGTGTGTCTGACCTGAGAGTCCATCTAGACCGGGTGGTCCCGGGGAGCCACGGCCGCCCTGTAGACCCAGAGGACCGGGGGGTCCGCGCTCTCCCTTCAGCACGATGGGGGCTGGCGCCACACCAGGGTCACCAGGGGGTCCTGGGGGGGGCGGGGGGGCAGAGGGAGGGGTACACGGTCAGAGAAGAGGTACACTAGAAAGGATCTGAGAGTCTAAACTGTATTTATTTCTTTTATTTATTTTTAGCTCTAGTAACCCTAACCCTACTGAGTTGTACATACAAACACAAAAACTAAATATTGTGTTAACAGTTGTTGTGTACAGATCATGAAGCATTATTATTATATGGCCCTAAAAGTCCGAACATATGTGACACAGTCTGATCATTCGGTCCGCATGTCGGCAACCAATCAAAAATGTTCTGACTTTTCTTTTGAAACACTTCCAACGTTGTTGAGAATCACAGCACAAACTCCCTAGTCAAGCCAAAATACTGCAACAACGCAATGGATTCGGTGAGTAATCCCCACTGCTACCTAGTTAACTAGAACACTACTTAACATTGTTAGCGGGCTCACAAAACTAGTTGTGTGTTGACTAGTGAGTGCGTCATTGATTTTCGATTACACTTTATTTCGATTTTTGAGAATAAAAGTCTTGATTTTGATTTGATCGGCTGCCGACTTGTTCCCAGTTTCACCAGCTGTTGTCACATATTCCATTACATCATAACTTTGTTACAGTTCATACATGCATTGACATTTCTCTGAAACAAAGAGAGGGTCTGTGTATGGATGGGTGGGTGTTGGGCGGGTCGGGGACCTGGTTGGGTCTAGACTCACCAGTGGGGCCCAAATCTCCTGGGTCTCCATGGGTACCTGATGCACCGGGGGTACCAGACTCTCCCTTTGGTCCTGGGGTAGAGAGAGAGAGAGAGAGGTTAAAAGACTGTCATAACACACACACGCATGCATGCCACGCACACACTTCCATAATCCACCCAGAATTTTAGTTTCCCTGGTAATGGAAATTCGTGACGTTGGAATTATAAGATTCTATCTCCATTTTTGTCAAAATTTAGTTTTTTACATAATCTGATCCATTAGGTGTTTATTAATGCCTGTGTGCAAAGGTTCCATCTCACAAAACATAATGGAATGTAAAAACGTTGACGCTTAATATCTCTGAACTACCCTAAACGGAGATAGAACCTTATCATTCTAAGCACACGAATTGGGAATGTGAAAGGGAACGTCGTTCTCGACTGACCTGGGAATCCGGGAACGCCGGGCAGACCGAGGTCTCCCTTCAGCCCGCCTGGACCAGGAAGGCCAGGAGCACCCTGGTCACATGACACAGGACAAGGTCAAAGGTCATATGACATCACAGCTACGGAACTAGATAAAAAGTGCTAGCTAACTTGTCTCGTCTACTGAATTTGTAAGCTAAACAATAAGCATAAGTCTGCTCCTGGTTGGTTTTAGTGATTCATTGTGTTCCTTACTGATAATCCGGAACCTCCGTACTCCCCCTTCTGTCCAGGGAAACCAGGCTGGCCAGGAGACCCGGCGATACCCTTGTCCCCCTTGCCTCCTCCGCTGCCTCCGGGACCACGGGGGCCTTCAGGGCCAGTTCCACCTTCACACGCAAAAGGTTGAAAGTCAGGAGTTGGTCGGAAATGTCACTCTCAGCGCAACCCCCCCAAAAAGCCTTAGGAGGGTCAGGCCTGATGGTGTATTGAAAACAGGCTCAACATGTCATACTGTATTTTAAATGACTGTAGCTAGCTAGCTTCAACTGAGGACAACATCGCACAAAACTTGAAACATCAAAACATCAACATCAGGAGGCATGACTGTTGTGTGTATCAGTGTGTGTTGCTGCTCATGTATGTGTGTGTGTTGAGGGTGTAATTTTGATTGTGCAACAGTAATTTTTTTTCCGATTTCACAACCTGTCCCTGGTAGGTGAAAAGAGGGTCAAGAAATGAACAACATGGTTACAGTTACACCCCCCGCCCCCCCAACCCCCCAACGCCCACATGTGCACAGTGTCACAACAGTGGGTCATCAAACCGTGGTTTCTAACCTGCAGGACCTAGGATTCCCAGAATCCCCGGGTTTAGCAGAACCGATGCAGTACGGAAGAACAAGGATGGTTAAAACAAGAGCGAGAGTTAGCATAGCAACACCATCAGGCTAGCAGTCAAACGAAGGGAGCACAAATCCAGTGCTAGCATTAGCCTTAGCACCAGCTCTAGCCTTGATATTACCAGTCTCAGGGCTCTCAAGTCTCACGCATTGGGCGTGAGACACACGCGGCGTGTGAGCGTGTGAACGGGTTGAAATGCGTGTGTCTCGTGAGACTTGAGAGCCCTGCAGTCTGTTTCTGTGTTTTATTGCTGTGTAAAGACGAGGCTAGGGCTTGAGTGCCACAGTTAGTTAGTCTAGCATGGATTTGTGTTAATCTCCATTGTGTAGCTTCTTCTTCTGGCCCTAACAAGCCTCTGAGACAGCTAAACCATAAGACAGGTGTCAGTCAGCCATAGAGATGCATAGAGTAGGCACTTGCTATCCTTAGGGGAGTGCGCCCTCTAGTGTTCATAACTATAATGGTGTCAGCTGAGGAGGGAATGTTTAAGGAAATCATTTGAGATTTAGAATAATAATAATATATTAGAATCTGGTTAAATGATTAGCATGATGTCATCTACTGATCACTGTCACTGTCTGGACAATAAGCCAGGTCTGCTTGTGGTTTGGCTGTGTACAATTGATATAATAAAACAAAAATAATTTGGCTATATATACGTTTTAAACGCAAAGAGCTACGTCTTAGTTCTAGTTGTTATATACATGAATAGTAATTTTACAGTATGAATAGTAATTTTACAGTATCTCTTTACCATATTATGTCAATGAAGTAACAGTCACATAGCAAAGTTGTATGAACACAACAATTAAAAATGAATATATTTGGTGAGTATTAGAAGTTGGGTGTGTGTAATAGATCTCAAATCACTACCAATGCAAATACTCATACGTGGTTGTTAACTCGATTCGTTGATTATTATCTCAGAAAATAAAACAGTGAGTGCAGTCTCAAATCTTAAGTGTGTAACTTCTACAAAAAATAAAAGTGATTTGAAAGTAAACGATCCATAATAACTATGACCAGTGTGTCTTATCAATCACCTGGAAACAGTGGGATTAGTGAAAGAAAGAGGGAGGGATAGATAAATGAAGCAAGAAAAAAAACAAAAAAACACTGTCATTGGTCAATGCTTCTGATCCGACATGTCTACCACAGTGCAGTTAGGTGTTGTACAGTAGATCTGGGTTCTAGAACAGGTGCAGGGTGCAGACAAAGAGTTCTAGAAGGTTCTAGAACCCGCAGAACAACATGGAGAACATGCAGTACTGTAGAAGCCCTGGGCACTGGATCTCTGACCTTTGGGACCTGGCGTACGGATGTACGTGTCATCACAGGTGGGCGGGGCCACACCACAGAGGGTGGAGCCGAGCCACAGGAAACAGGAAGGGTCATATATGGTCATATCAACGCTCTCATCCCCCCAACAACTCAACTACAGTCGCTTCACACAGAGCTGGACCACAACTGAGCTCAGAGGTGCTTCCACTAAACTAAACTGTATGTGGGAAGCTTTCTATATATCGTGACGTTACAATTATAAGGTTCTATCAAAATGTCCAAAATGTCAAAATTTAGTTTTTTACATAATCTGATCCATTAGCTGTTTATTAATGCCTGTGTGGTGTTATTTTTTTAAATGTTGACATTTTTGAGTTAGTAATTAATAAAATACAAAGGTTCCATCTCACAAAACATAATGGAATGTAAAAACTTTGACGCTCAATATCTCTGAACTACCCTAAACGGAGATAGAAGAACCGTATCATTCTAAGCTCACGATATTTGAATGTTTGGATATTTGACATAATGAAGTATCTTGTTCCAAAGTATATAACTACAGGAGTTGACGGCCCCAGTGATGATTCAGACATGGGATAGGAGGGGAGGGGGCCTATCCATAGTTAATGTAACTCTGTGTTACTTTATGTTGTTATGTTTGGGTTTGTTGTGGTGGTAAAAGTTGTAACTGAGCCCAGTTTGGCCAGCTCTGAGCTGGCTCTGCAGTTCTGGTGTGTTTGGACACATGACCCCATGCAGGTGACTGATACACACACACACACACACACACACACACACACACACACACACACACACACACACGCACACACAGTGACAGAATACAGCGCGGAGCCAGAGTCAACCAACCACTCTCATTCTAAACGGTAGTAATAGAGAGGTTCAATGCTATACAATGAAGTCATTTGTATGTGTGTGGTATTGCTGTACAATACAATACATGTTCAGCCAAACTATGCACTGTAATTATTAACAACACCCTATAACTTAGGGTAAACATTTGGACAAATATAATATAATAGTCAAACCAATAGTCTTTCAATATCATAATCAAACTAACAGCCTTTGATAGCCCTCAACCCTACTGTTACAGTTAGAAGTGTTGTGTTTGTATCTGGCTCCGCAGTATCACACCAACGTCAGTTAATTTAGGTAAACAACCAAACAAACACAAGACACACACACATCGTCAGACACAGGACACACACATCAACCCTGTCAAGAAAGATATCAGGCCGTGGTGATACCAATCCCCTGCGACCGGGAGGGGAGGGAGAGGGGGTGAGGAGACACAAGGATGGATGGAAGACAGATGGACAGATAGACGATAAACGGATGGATGGAAGGGTAGAAGCAGGGTTGATGGAGGACACAGACAACATGTGGTTGTACCCATCATGCTCTTGGGGACGTGGCCCTCGGACCCTCTGTGAAACACACACACTGATCGGTGTGTGACACGCCCCAACGTTTCTTGGTGGGGAGTGAGGGGGGGGGGGGGGGGGTGTGGGGTGTTCTTGGTGTGTACACAACTCTGATTGGACAGTGTGGGTTTGTGCTCAGTGACTCAGTGGATCAGATACAGTACTAGTGATGATTTGTACAGTCAAGTTCCATGCAAATCAATAATATTACAACGATGCATACATACATACATATAGTGCAACAGGTATGCCAGTTTGCTGCCTGGGTTCACTTGCCTTTGTGTGTATGTGTGTGTGTGTGTGTGTGTGAGAGAGAGCGAGGGGGGGTGGGGGGGGGGGGGATAGAGAAAAGAGAGAGATAGAAAGAGTGAGAGAGAGAAAGAAAGAGAGAAAAGGGGACAAGAGATTGGATGGATCGAATGAGAGAAAGAGGCCGAGAGATGTCCATAACATATCAAAGAGAGGATGTATGTGAGCTATATCAAACTATTGCACATGCACACTATATTTTAAATATTACAATATCCCTCTATCTTCATCTATCCATTCTTCTTCCCAGGCCATGTGACCTAACACACTTTTAAATGTGTTGTGTTTATGTTTTTACTTGGAACATTCCAACATGGGAGGCTCTCTCACTGAAACAGCACAGAATCCCAGGCAGCAACGTTAGCGTAACCAGTGATGGCGTGGTCGCTCAGTAACATACCAAGTCGTCCTGGGGCGCCGGGGGATCCTTGGTTACCCTTGGGTCCCATGTGACCCACACCTGGGGGGCCGGGGGATCCGATGCTGCCAGGAGAACCAGGCAGACCGGAGAAACCGATCTCTCCCTTCGGTCCCGGGAAGCCAGGGCTGCCGGGAAGACCATGAAGACCAGGATCTCCTTTGCCACCTGTACGGCAACAACAGAGGGACATTTTTAGAGCGATTGTGGTGGAAACGGTGGGTTGCAGAGAGATGTAGAGTCAGTGGCTCACATTGTAGACGTGAGAAGTGAAAAAAGGCTGAATGATTGACGCAAATAATATGAAAAATATATGATATATAAAATATATAACATGTCACATTAATTTATGCTGTTTTTATGATCTATCATACAGTACTACACTAGATTAGGATAGATTATTATAATATCGTCTTTGAGAATTACAACAACAACTACGGGGGAGGAGCTCTGCACTCACCTGGTATCCCGGGGCGACCAGGAGAACCTGGACCACCGAAACCAGGAAGACCTGGAAGAGGATCATGGGAAAGAGAGTTGTTAGGAGGAGTTGACTTTATTCCCTTAACAGGTACAGCTCAGACAGAGAGGCATTGTGGGTACTGTAGTCCTAAAACAAGATGACATCATCACTCACCTGGGTCTCCTTTGACTCCTCCTGGGCCAGGGATGCCGTCACGACCAGCTTGACCCTTGTCGCCAGGGAAACCAGGTGATCCGAGACGGCCTGATTCTCCTGGGCGGCCGGGGGGTCCGCCGAGACCTGGACTGCCTGGGACCCCATCCAGACCCTTGGGACCCGGAATACCCGGAGAACCTGACACAACAACACAGGTAGATTCAGTACCAGAGAACCTGACACAACTGAATAACTGAAAATGTGGACCTTTTTAGGCCTTATAAATTGGATTGCTGGATTTGAGAGAACTTTAAGGCTTTTTAAAGGCTTTCTAAAGGCTTTTTAAGACCCTGATTATGAGATCATAACCCTACCTTGGAATCCGGGGAGGCCTGGGTCGCCCTTGAAGCCGGGACCTCCTGGAAGACCGGGGAGTCCGGGACCGCCGGGGTTTCCTTTCTGTCCGGGAGTTCCAGGGTATCCTGACCCGCCGGGCTCACCCTGACAGAGGGAGGGAGAGAACGTTCTGTTAAAAACTCACTAAGAACAAAATAAGAAGAACGCTAGCTATCCCTATGTGACTTCGTGACGTTAGAATTCTAAGGTTCTATCTCCGTTTAGGGTAGTTCAGAGATATTGAGCGTCAAAGTTTTTATTATGTTTTGTGAGATGGAACCTTTGTATTTTATGAATTACTTACTAAAAAATGTCAACATTTTAAAAATAACACCACACAGGCATTAATAAACACCTAATGGATCAGATTATGTAAAAAACTCAATTTTGACCAAAAATTGAGATAGAACCTTATAATTCTAACGTCACGACCTGTTGGCACTTTACTGTACCTTAAGATCCTCTGTTACCATGTAATGTAATGTAACATTGTAATTATTATCTGTTTGGGTGTATTTTCTTGGAACCACGTTGCTACATTGATAAATATGTACTGTGTTGAATTGAACTGAACAGAAGAGAAATGTACGGGTCAGGTTCAGTACCTTGTGGCCTGGACCTCCTGCTGGCCCGACCCCACCAGAACCGGGATCTCCCTTGGCTCCGGGGAACCCAGGAGATCCGGAGGATCCTGGTCCACCTGACCGACCTGGCTGACCTGGATCTCCTTTGACTCCCGCGGGTCCTGTGACATCATCACAAGTCATACACACACATTTAGTGAGGAAGATCTCTCAAACCACTTGTCTTTCTATATCCATTTTGATCAGGTCAAATACAGCAGGGAGAGAGACACACCTTCCCTTCTTGTGTTTTTTTTTTTTTTAAGTGTTTTTTTTTCTTCCCTTTCCTAACACCAGGGGAGCCACCCCTCCTAAATTTCGTTGTTTGGTACCTGTACTGTAGCAATGACAATAAAGTCCATTCATTCACAGGGGAAGACTGAAAGTGACCTTCACTGGAGCAGATCTGGGTCTAGGTTTAGTGGGCCTACGTCTGGGTCTGGGTCTGGGTCTGGGTCTTGGTTAGAACTGACAGTTGGTCTAGGTATAGTAGTGTTGGTTGCGGGGCGTCTGTTACCCACCTGGGAATCCCATGCCTCCCATGTTGCCCTTGGCTCCTGGGCCTCCTGGAGAGCCTGTGCCTCCGTTGAAACCAGCGTCTCCTTTGGGACCTGAACACAGAGAAGAGGACGTTAGGAGAAGAGCTCAACCTGAGAGAACCAAGGGAGGCAGGTGGAGGTAGAAGAGGTAAAGAATGGGAGGATGTTTCTACTTATGTGTGTACAGTTGATGTGTTTCAGTGTGTGTTTTTGCATGAACACAGTATAGTAATACAGTATGTTTGCTTATGTGTGCTTTCAGTAGGTGTGTATATGTATTCCTTGTGTGTGTGTGTGTGTGTGTGTGTGTTCGTGTGTGTGTGTGTGTTCATGTGTGTGCGTGTGTGTGTGTGTGCGTGCGTGTGGGTTCGTGTGTGTGTGCGTGTGTGTGTGTGTGTGTGTTCGTGTGTGTGTGTGTGTGTGTGTGTGTTCGTGTGTGTGTGTGTGTTCGTGTGTGTGTGTGTGTGTGTGTGTGTGTGTGTGTGTGTGTGTGTGCGTGTGTGTGCGTGTGTGTGTGTGTGTGTGAGAGTTAATCATACCTGGAGGGCCTGGTATTCCTGGTCGTCCATCTGAACCTGGTATTCCGCCGTCTCCTGGGAGACCAGCCACACCTTTCTGCCCTGGCCCACCCCCAAAACCTATGGAACACACACACAGACACACACACACATAAGTTATGATCATTACTAGATACCAAGATCGGGAAGACAAATCAGAATCGAGCAACTTTATTCCTCAAACCTTTCATGTAACCCGTAACCCCATGTGTAACGTATCTGTTTTACAAGAGAGACCTGGTGGTATACCAGGAGGTATTACTGTACTGAAGAATTGAAAACTAAAAAAACTAAAAAGAGGACTTCGTGAGCTTAGAATGATAAGGCTCTATCTCCGTCTAGGGCAGTTCAGAGATATTGAGCGTCAAAGTTTTTACATTCCATTATGTTCTGTGAGATGGAACCTTTATATTTTATTAATTACTAACTCAAACATTTCAACATTTAAAAAAATAACACCACACAGGCGTTAATAAACACCTAATGGATCAGATTATGTAAGAAACTCAATTTTGACCAAAAATGGAGATAGAACCTTATAATTCTAACGTCACGACTTGTTTTCAATGAGCGTCTGCAGTCAGACCACTGGACAGGACAGTCACCTGGAGATCCTGCGTCACCCTTGGCTCCCTTCACAGCCTGGGGGGGGATGCTGGGGCCGGGGAGTCCCTGGAGACCGGGCTCTCCTCTGTCTCCCTTGCCTCCTGGACCACCTGGGCCACCTGGTCGCCCTGGGAAACCGTCATCACCTGGCGGAGGAGGGAGGATGGAGGTCAGAGGATCTCTTGTTCTGAAGATATACATACAGTATATTTGTGTGTGTGTGTGTGTGTGTGTGTGTGTGTGTTTGAGGGGTGGGTTCTAGAGGAGAAGTTTGGGTACCTTTAGGTCCAGGGAAGCCAGGGCCTCCGGAGCTTCCTGGGTTTCCACCGGGTCCAGGGGCGCCCATCACCCCCATGTCTCCCTTACCGCCTGTGGAGAGAGAGAGACGGGTTAGAGAAACAACACACAGCAGACAGAGAGAGAGAGACGGGTTAGATTAACAACACACAGTAGACAGAGAGAGAGAGAGAGACAGGTTAGAGAAACAACACACAGTAGACAGAGAGAGAGAGACGGGTTAGAGAAACAACACACAGTAGACAGAGAGAGAGAGAGACAGGTTAGAGAAACAACACACACTAGACAGAGAGAGAGAGAGACGGGTTAGAGAAACAACACACAGCAGACAGACAGAGAGAGAGAGACAGGTTAGAGAAACAACACACACTAGACAGAGAGAGAGAGAGACGGGTTAGAGAAACAACACACAGCAGACAGACAGAGAGAGAGAGACAGGTTAGAGAAACAACACACAGCAGACAGACAGAGAGAGAGAGACAGGTTAGAGAAACAACACACAGTAGACAGAGAGAGAGAGTGACGCTGTTCGAAACATTTACTTTCTAAAAAAAAAAACGATATTATAATAAAACGGATAAAGAACTAGTTAGCAAGCCAAATGAGCAAGATTCGGACACTATTTTTTACTAGAGGTGTATTGCATTTGAAAGCCATTTGACTGGTCAGATGATAGGGCCAGTGATATCATTTTTACATTTTTGGCATTCAGCAGACGTCTTATTCCAAAGCGACTTACAATCAATACATTTGAATACTAAGCAAGTGAATCATCAGTCCACCAGTCGTAGCAGGAAGAGTAATCCAGCTCAGGCCCGGGGCCATTGATAGAAGGAAAAACCTTCTTCTACGACCTTCTTCTAAACCAATTTTTATTTTTTATTTTTTTGACACTGGAGAAACAGAGAAACAGTACAAGGGGGGCAATAGAAGTTTTTAGGGGACACAGTAGAGGGGAAAAAGCGGGTGTCTTCAGGAGACGCAGTGCTGAGGGGCAGAAGATGTCTCAGGAGGAGCAGTTAAGGTGTAACGATATGACGTCTTTACCAGGCAGGCCAGGGAGTCCGTCACGTCCGGGCCCACCGGGCCCCCCTGAGGGTCCTACTCCTCCCGGGGATCCTGGGAAGCCGGGGTTCCCTCTGTCTCCTGGCGCGCCTTGAATGTCCCGTCCGGGACCGCCGGGGTCTCCCTTCGCTCCGTTGGCACCTGGGAATCCTGGAACAACCCCGGGAGAACGAAAGACACGATCAGGATGGGATATGGGATCAAATCAGATCAGATTTGACCATATATGGTATTGCTTTAATAATCACTGCAGGCTAGATTCAGTTCCCACCTACTTGCCACCTTGGCTTGTCATTGCCATGACAACATACAACTATAGGCCATAATAACTACAAGATAACATCTTCCAATGAGACGTCCAAACCAGGGTAGAAGTCGCCTGTAGACGCAGATCTGGGATCAGCCAATCTATCCGGATCTATCCTTCCTCAGATCCATCGACAAAGCAACTCCAAACTGATCGAAGATTAGTGTCTAGAAGGCAACTTCACCCAACTCTGTCACTTCCTGACTGGTAAACTCCCCTATGACCTCACTGTAACCTATGTATGTAATGTATGAATAGAATGAGATCTCCACATGTATCATCTTCCCACACCACCTATTGATTTCTGTATTCAAAGGTCAGTTGACCTCTGTCTTGTTGAATGAAACGAAAATGAACTTGAAACACATTTCCCACACATTCACATTTCCACCGTCAAGGAAACAGTCAGTGCATACTAGCGTAGGTCGTATAATATCCCTGGGTATCATAGTATCTGCCAACATAGTCAGATTGACAGTTATCGTAGTATCTACCAAGATAAACCAGTTAGTCATCATAGACAACATAGTCAGATTGACAGTTATCGTAGTATCTACCAAGATAAACCAGTTAGTCATCATAGACAACATAGTCAGATTGACAGTTATCATAGTATCTACCAAGATATACCAGTTAGTCATCATAGACAACATAGTCAGATTGACAGTTATCATAGTATCTGCCAAGATAAACCAGTTAGTCGTCATAGACGAACAGATTAGTCAGATTGACAAATTTTTTCAGAATAATGTGTCTGATGTTAGAATCACCTGGCGGTGTAAAGGTTTGACGCAGACAGGCTACAGTACCGTACCTTTCTCGCCTTGGGGGTCAAAGGGTAAGGAGGAGGACGCATTTCGAAACGTAGCGGAGAGGCCCGAGCAATGGCGAGCGCGGGAGGGAGAGTAGGAGAGACATAGGCGGTGGGAGAGTAGGAAGGTAAGGGGATAAGGCGTTAAAACACAGCATGTATCAGATACATGAGGAGGAGCCTTCACTGACGGGACTGTGAGGGGGAAAGTGGAGGTGGAGGTGACCAAGGCGTTAGTGAGTAGTGTAGCTTTGTGTACATGCAAGGAGAGACAGGTGATGTTATAATGGCGGTTTACTGGTCAAAGTGACCTGTGTTTTCCGTGTGCTTCTAAGGCTGTAAGAGTGATAGGAGGACAGGTGGTGCTGCAGAAGAATGTCTAGAATAGGTGATAGGTGATGATAGCTAACAGGTTAACGATTCACAAGTGACTTCATCGCCGGACGCAATCGAGACCGAAACTAAAGTCACACAGAACAAGAAAGACGTCGAAATAAGAGAGGACAAGAAGATTGTCGTGGACTCCTGAAATCAACGTAGCGTTAGCACTAACTATAATAACCTATACCTGGTGACAGGCAGTCACCCTGATCACCCATATTGACACCCAGTGTTCATCAAACCACCCCTTCATACTGTAGGTGAACATTCCATGTGACCCAACCCAACCTCAGCTACGGTAACACACAACTGGAGTGGTGCTCGGACAAGGGATGCAGTGAGGTGGTGTTGCTTGTTGCTAGTTTTAACAGTGTGATTACAAGTCGAACCACGAACCACACACCCATTCATCATACCCATACATCCACTAGAGACCAGTGATGGTGCTTATAATAGGGTGTGGGTGATCATGCACAATGGATCTACTGTAGACCTTTCTTGACATCACATTCATCTCATAGACAGCAGTCATCATGATAAAACAGCAATAATATGATTAATACCAAAAACACCATATGAAACATATACATGATGATATATACTAGGGGTGTTCAATAATGTGTAGTAAATGAAGCGACTAGTTAGTGCAATCAAAGTCCTATGTTGCAAACAAAATGAGTACAATAATAATAATTCATAATAATAAAAAATGTTTTATCTTGTGTGGCCATTCACAATGATATGAATCGATTTGAAGAAACATAATAGCTGACGCACAGACATGTCAATCATGGCTGAATATTAACGAGCAACTTTGGGTAGAATCTGTATCTGTTTCCATTGCATTATGTGCTTTTCCTTTTTTCCCCCCTTTTATTTGTAATCGGGTACATCCCTAATATATACATGGTATATGATTACTTTGGCTACATTAACACACGATACATACCGTATCACTACTCAATAATCCTTTATCAATCAAAACCCAAGTCTATCAATGATCAAATCATCAACGTCAACTGTCAGCTAGCCAACTTTTCAACTGCCACACATTCCGGAACACCTTACCAGGGGATCCCATGGCTCCGGGGCCGCCGACAGGTCCAGTGGCGCCCTGGCTGCCCAGGGAGGTGCCTCCTGGTGGGCCGCGGGCTCCAGGGCCACCGGGGATACCAGAGTCACCTGGGGGAGACACACAGGGGAGACAAACACCCTGTTAACAGAGTACTATGGTACCACGACTGGTTGGCTAACATACCCTGTTCAAGTGGAATGTATACCAACTAGCTCAGAGAGAGAGAGAGAGAGAGAGAGAGAGAGAGAGAGAGAGAGAGAGAGAGAGAGAGAGAGAGAGAAGAGAGAGAGAGGAGAGAGAGAGAGAGAGAGAGAGAGAGAGAGAGAGAGAGAGAAAGAGAGAGAGGAGAGAGAGAGAGAGAGAAAGAGAGAGAGAGAGAGAAAGAGAGAGAGAGGAGAGAGAGAGAGAAAGAGAGAGAGACAGAGAGAGAGAGAGAGAGAAAGAGAGAGAGAGAGAAAGAGAGAGAGAGGAGGGTATTTAATGGTACCTTTGGGTCCTTTGCCTCCATCTACGCCAGATCGTCCAGGCTGACCAGCACCGCCAGGGAATCCAGCGTCTCCCTTGTGTCCAGGATTACCTTTACCACCGGGGAAGCCGGGGGATCCCTGGGCACCTTGCAGCCCGAAACCAGGCTCTCCCTGTCACACACACACACACACACACACACACACACACACACACACACACATACAAACAATAAAACGTCATTGAATACCCAATACAACATTGGTGTCTGTCCTGATTAGTTCAGCGCTAGTCTTCATCTTACTCTAGCGATCCAGCATGTTATTTAATTCCTGCCCGTCTTAAGTTGTCTAATATCTGACCTACCTTGTGACCAGGTCCACCAGGCTGGCCGGGGAGGCCGTCCACTCCTGGTCTTCCTGGACCTCCTCCTCGACCCGGCTGACCAGGTGTGCCTGGGAATCCTGGGGGGGGGGGGGGGACAAGTGGGGGCAGCACAGGTGAATAATCACCATCCTGATGATGTGTGTATCGCCCTCTGTACTGTAGACTCTCTAGAGCAGCGATTCCCAATCTATGGGCCACGGCCCTCTGGTGGGCCGCGAGGGTACTGCAAGTGGGCCGCCAAATCATGGCCAACATTTTTTTGTTTTTGTTTTTGTTTACAAAAACGTTTGAATAAAATGGTACTGTATTTTTTTTCTTTAAAACCTTCAAAAATGCATCATCAGTGTGATACCGATAGATAGAAAATTCCTGTGTGGGCCGCGAATACTTTTGAGATTTTTAAGTGGGCCCTGAGTCCAAAAAGGTTGGGAACCGCTGCTCTAGAGGTTATGTATCGTATCGTATGAGTGGTAGGAGTGAGGCTGGAGGCTGCTGTGTCTGGTGAGCGGGAAGCCAGTGATTACCTTTACCACCGGGGGATCCCGGCAGTCCAATGCCGGGCTGGCCAGAGTCACCTTTGGCACCTGGTCCCCCAGGGAAACCGGGTTGTCCTGGCTGACCTGGGTTACCTGTGGGACACGTAAAAAAATAAATAATACACAACGACCAATCAACGCCAACCCTCACCTGCCATGGTGACTGAGTGTGTTTTATACCTGAACAGATGAGTGAACAGTATACAGTGTGTTGTCCAGGTGAGTTGTCTTACCTGGGCTTCCGGGCAGACCGGGATCTCCGTCCTGTCCTCTAGGGCCAGCCAGGCCCTTCTCTGCTATCGTCTGACCAGGCTCACCCTTAGCTCCTGTTGGAGGGAGTGTATGGGACACACAGTCAATTAGTTACGATTGATCGAGCGAAGGGTTCGATCACCAGTGCGAATAAGAGTGGCGATAACGGACACCCTTGCCAGGTGCCCCTCGCTAAATTAATCTTTTTTTAGAAAGGAGAACGTTAGTAAGAACCTGTGCTGTCTGTGAAGTATTTAGAATTTTTATACAATTAATGAATTTTGAGCCAAGATTAACTACGTCTTAATGGTATACACAGTATATGAGTTTTGGTATATAATACACAGTATATGGCCTTTTTGTGTTGTTTTTGTGTGTCAGATAAGAACAACTTGACTTCCAAACAAAGTGGAAAGAAGGATGCCTAAAACCTCTTGTACTTTGCAAACGATACATCAATGATATTTATTTTTCTCTCAATCGCTCTGTTCATTTAGTACATTGTATTATACTGATCCAGCAGCAGCGGAGGCTGTCCAGCAGCCAACAGTGAAACTGTGTCACTAGCATAGAGACGGAAGAACAGCATACAACGTCATCTCTGCAGTCACTGTGCACACAGACAATCTGTGGATAGATTCCTCTCACCTGGTACACCAGGTGTGCCTGTCCTTCCTGACACACCCTGGACACCCTTCTCTCCAGCAGGTCCCTCGGGGCCAAAGCCTGGTGACCCTCCGGCGCCTCTGTCTCCTGGGAGACCCTGCGGACCAGGTAGACCTGGGGCTCCGCGTTCAGCACTCTGTGCCAGGGAACCCTGCACACACATACATAGGAAGGTACAAAGAGGTTATATACACACACACACACACACACACAAAGAACGGAGAGGTTATATACGGAACACTATGTAAACACACAGGTTATATGGACAGATGGATAGATAGACGGATAGATGGATGGAAGAATAGATGGACGGAAGGAGAGATGGATGGTTGTAAAGTAAGATTTGCAGACTCAAACACCTCAGCAGGTGGCCCTTTCAGGCAGTTCTACACAGTGGCACCATAAGCAGACATAGAGGTATGGACAGAGTCATGTGACCACTCACAGGTGCTCCTTTAGCCCCAGTTGCTCCGGGTATCCCGTCACGACCAGGTCTTCCATCCAGACCAGGTAGGCCAGCAGGTCCAGGGAACCCTGTGTCTCCCTTCTCCCCAGCCCCCCCGGACACCGAGAGGGCCTCACCTGGGTCACCCTTCTCACCTGGGTATCCGCCCGCGCCTGAAGGACCAGGGGGACCCTGTGAGGAGAGAGAGAGAGAGGGGGAATGTCAATAAGACTGAGGAGGAGTATAACTGTGGATGGGAGTGACTAAAGGTACCTTTCTGACAGCCTGACGAGGTCAAAACCTAAAACTGACCCCCAGCCTTAACCTTAACTAAATGTGACAGGGTCTGGTAAAAAAACGTCCCCAAGTAGGGCAAGGTCATTTTTCAGTTTTTGACAGATCTGCAGATTAAGGTGCAGATTGTAAGCTTTCAAATAATGTGTCATACATTGAAATGGGAAAATAGTTGAGGAAGATATGCTAATTGGTACACCTCAAACCAAATACCGGAGAAAACCGCTCTGAATCAAAACAGACGCGTCTGCTACCATCGCGTTGGTAGCTAGCTAGCAGCTAAGAAAGAACATCGCTGTGAACATCTAACTGCATGTTTAGCATATCACAACATGCTGATAGAACATCAACATGCTAAAAACACATACACTACACATAATTAAATGATCACAAAGTCCTAAGCAAAATAATTCACAAACTATAAGTGTTTAGTGATCCTTAAACTGTTGTTTGTTATATTGAATGGGCTCTTCAACACTTAAACCTTCGTAATATAAAAAAAAGAAAACGTGAAAGTATTTTTTGGGGTCATTTGCGTGACTTGAGAATTGCCGGCATGAAGACCCTTTCACCAGACCATGTCACACATTTTAACCAATTGGGAAAATCTATTCGCTGGTCAGTTGTGTCCTCCTTAGTTTTACTGTGTGGCTTGTAGGAAAAACAGGAAGTAGAAGAATTGAAAGCAGGAAGTGAACTTACAGCAGGACCCAAACCTCCAGGACCTCCTGGGAATCCTCTATCACCTTTGGCTCCGGTAGCTCCGGGACCTCCTGAGAATTAGACGAAGAAACCACAGTCATGGTCTGATTTGAATTCTGACATGTTTTGGTCTTGGTTCTTTTCCACTCAAGTGTTAGGAGTTACACCTGGGCCACACCGAATACCTCTACCTCAGCAGCGCGTGTGCTTTTCATTTTGGCGGCCATGTTAACAGGTTAGAGCAGCCGTGCGTCTCACGCTGTATGGCTGCTCTAACCTGTTAACATGGGCGCCGAAAAGACGTAAGGTAGAGGTATCTGACTACCCATCAACCAATGGGAATTCAGCTAACTTTCTAACCTCAAAATAAGTCTTTTTTTTCAAGTATTTTTCAAGCAACAGGCAGTCTTAATTAGACTGGTCTGACCTGAGAATATAAGACTAGTCCAAGGCTTAGACCAGTCTTAATCTATGTTTATGCAACTGGCCCCAGGCTTGTTCTGAAGGATTGGTTGCATAGCAACCAAGCAGCGAATTATTTGAGCCACATTCATGGAACGGAACTCGAGCTGAAATTATCAAAACTAGTCTCGATTATCTCTGATGGCGCTTTGTGGACCAGGGCCCTGGTCTTACCTGGGAAGCCAGGGGATCCGGGGAGGCCAGGCTGGCCAGCCACGCTGCCTCCGCTGTTGAAGCAGTTCACACAGGTGTCTCCCTTTGTACCTGGGACAGGGACGACACACACAAAGTCACACAAGCACAAACACACACACACACACACACACACACACACACACACACACACACACACACACTCACACAGAGGCATAGAGAGAGTGAAATCAGAGACATTTTATATTTGTTGTTGTAAAACTGTTTGTTAGTCTCTATATTGTTTGTTGGTGTGTGTGTGTGTGTGTGTGTGCGTGTGTGTGTGCGTGTGCATGTGTGTGTGTGCTCGCCGTGAGCACGCCTCACCATGTTTGTGTGTATGTGTGTGTGTGTGTGTGTGTATGTGTGTGTGTGTGTACAGTATGTGTGTGTGTGTTTGTGTGTACAGTATGCGCGAGTCCGAACCCACCTTTCAGTCCAGCCTCTCCCTGGAAGCCTCTCTCTCCCTGCAGACCAGGCAGCCCGGGGGCGCCGCCCACACAGTTGCCCCCTCCGGTGGAGATCCCTGGGGCGCCGGGGAGCCCTGGAGGACCCTGGAGGCCAGACTGACCGCTGCGTCCCGGGGGGCCGGGGAGGGAGATGCCTGGGGCGCCCTCGTCTCCCTTCTGCCCCCTCTCTCCTGGATAACCTGGCTGACCCGCCGGGCCCTGGCCTCCCAGACCTGAGGGAAGAGGGGGGGGGGGGGGGGGGGGGGGGAGACAGAATAGATGTTAGATCAACAAGCATCTTCTTCTTTTTTTTTTTCTGAGTGGGGCAGTCCCACTCATATTTTTCATTTTATTGACAGATATAGTAGAGTGTTTAGACAGGAAGGATGGGGTGAGAGAGAGAGGAGGGATGACATGCAGGCTATGTCCCCGGCCGGAATCGAACCCTGCGGTTACATGGTCAACGCTTAACCCGCTACGCCACCTAAGCGGCCCTACACAACAAGCATCTTCTTCACATGCTCTCAGCCCTGTTTAAGTGGCTCAGTTGGTAGAAGAGCGTGGCACTAAAGATGCTCAGGTTGTGGGGAAATACTGTATGGCTCTGTGTCAGAATGGCATACTAGCATACTACTCTATACTAGATATGACCTAGGTTTTGAGTATGCGAGTGCGTTCACACTGTATAGTATGTGAAATTTGAGTATGCAAGTATCTTTGAGTATGCCATGACACCACACTATTCAGCTACTCAATCCCCAAAATGCATTGCAATTTTATTTTGGAAAAATGTCAATAAATGTCAACGTTGTTGAAAATCACAACACACACTCGCTAGTCAAGCCAAAATATTGCAATGCAATGGATTCGGTGAGTAATCCCCCACTGCTACCTAGTTAACTATAACACTACTTCACATTGTTAGTGGGTTCACAAAACAAGCTGTGTTAGCTACAACAAACCGAAACAACTCAATCGCTGTACCCTGCACTGTCGCATCTACAGTATGTCCCAAAACATGAGCTTGTGGTCCACCACAGCTTGTGATGGAATAACAGCCTTTTCTATTAAAGCGATCTGCCGGTGTGTCAGGGGAGCTCTGATGTTGATATGGGTTCCATTAATAGCACCAACTACTTGGGGAAATCTAGATTTGTCGCGAAAGCCTTGTGCTGTTAATCTAAACTGGGCTGCACAGGGTGTTCTCATGTACCTTGGCTTCATTATTACATTCATGGCCGTGACGACTTGTTGGGTAATAACGCAGCGTGTGGACGAGCCTACGCCAAACAAGAGGGAAAGGGAGCGGTGTTCTCTAAAGGCCAATGCACACAGCGTGCGATTTCTGTTGCGTGTCAACATTCCATTTTGAAGTTTGAATGGAAGTCTATGAGAACATCGCATCTCAACACACACGGCCCCGATTTTAATCGCACGGCGAAAATTCGATTCCATTCATTTTGAATGGGACAAAGCACACGGCGTGCGAGTTTTGTCGCACTGTCAAATTTTGCTAATGTTGTCTTCAAAATGAATGGAATCGAATTTTCGCCGTGCGATTAAAATCGGGGCCGTGTGTGTTGAGATGCGATGTTCTCATAGACTTCCATTCAAACTTCAAAATGGAATGTTGACGCGCAACAGAAATCGCACGCTGTGTGCATTGGCCTTAAGAGTTAAGTGACAGTTGGTGGTCGCCACGGCAACGTGCTCTGGCTAGCTCTCAAACAATCGGCTGAAACGTAAAAACTATGAATGTTTGGGCTTATATGTTGATATTTGAAGTGACAGTAAGGCTAGTCTTGATTCTTGCTCAAACTGAATATGTTGTTCATACCGAACACTGTATATGAACCAGCGAAGAGCAATCAATGCTAATATCCACATATGCCAACTGATGCTCCGATTACGGGTCGATCACCGGTGTTGAACGACCATACAGAGGGAATGCTTTGTGAAGTGAACAGTCTTTATTGTCACAACAGAACGTCTCATCAGGACGTACTGAGATCGGAAGGCTGCTCACCATCTGACATGCGGAGTAGCAAGTAGCAGTGGCTGCTATGACGGTCATTAAATGGCATGTTGTGAATGCTCTACAACCTTCATGGGTGTATGATCACCAGCAAGGACGTATGATGGATGGACAGATGGATGAACGGTGGCGTTGAGGGGGCGTATTCAGAACCAGAGCCTAGAACCTAAAGATCGTTTGCTCTGAAACCGAATCGAACCAGGTCCAAGTGCAACCATGTAATTGTAACATACTTATGAATCGTAACAGTCGACCAAAGTCGACCAAATTAAAGGTGTGAATACACCCTTAGAGTGGTGTAATGTAGCATTCGTATAGCATACTTTATTATGAAGCGTGTGTGTGCATGCGTGACATAAAGAGTCGTCATGGTGATGTTTTGTGTACCCACCTGGGGCTCCTGGTTGACCAGGAGGTCCTGACAAACCTGGAGGAGACAGAGGTCAAAGGGCATCAGATCACCATGGAGACAGACCATTACCAATTTTGACTTGAATTCAAATCTGACTGGAATCATGCAGCCTTATAAATACACAGTTATTTCTTTGTTTTTTTGGATTCCTCTCTTTTATACGGTACTGTAATCTCTAATGCAGTCATTCCTACTAACCTGATGGTCCACCTTCTCCTTTCCTCCCGTTCGAGCCGGGGAAACCTGGCTCTCCTTTAGGTCCCACGTGGCCACTGGTTGGCCCACCCAGTTGCTAGAGAGAGAGCGAGAGAGAGAGAGAGAGACACACACACACACACACCAGATGTTATTGCCAGCTGCAATATTGAAAGTCTGATGCATGCGGCAGGGTGCTGGGTAGTCCCCAAGTAGGAGATTATTGCCAGATCGATCAAATAATCTTTATTATTATTTTTCTCTCAATAACATTTCATGGCAACGAACAAGGGTCTGTTCTAAGTGTCACACACTAGTGGCATAATAGGGTTCTAATAACACTGAATAGCTTGGTTGGATCATAGGTTCACAGTGGCTCATGTGCACATGGGTGGTGGTGGTGCTGTATGTTTAGGTAGAGGGGTAGTGGTGGTCTAGTGGATAGTGAGTTGGACTTGTGATCAGAAGGTTGTGAGTTCAAATCCCGCCTGAAACCACACCACTACTAGTGTGTCCTTGAGTAAGGCACTTAGCCCTCAGTTACTCCAGGGGGAATGTCCCTGTAATTCGTAATTGTAAGTCGCTTTGGATTAAAAGCGTCTGCTAAATGGCAAAATTATTTAATTATTTAATTAGAGGTAGAATACTCACCAAGCCTGGGGGTCCTGGATAGCCACGATCACCTTTGTCACCCTGAGAGAGAAGAGGAAGAGGAAGAGGGGGGAATGATGTGGAGGAGGGAAAGAGGGAGGAGAGGAGGGAGGTGAGAGGTGATGAGAGACAGGAGGGAACACCGTAGATCATACATGTGGGTGTTGAACATAGAAGACACTATGTTGACTATGAACCCTTAAACACCCCGACTCACCCCCTCGCCGTTACGCCCTGGAAGACCCGGACCGCCATGCTCTCCTTTACTACCCTGGTGGAGGGAGGGAGAGAGAGAGAGAAGGAGAGAGAGAGCGAGAGAGAAGGAGAGAGAGACAGAGAGACAGAGAGAGAGGGAGAGAGAGAGAGAGAGAAGGAGAGAAAGAAGGAGAGAGAGAGAGAGAGAGGAGGGAGAGAGAGAAGGAGAGAGAGAGAGGAGAGAGAGAGAAGGAGAGAGAGAGAGAAGGAGAGAGAGAGAAGGAGAGAGAGAAGGAGAGAGAAGGAGCGAGAGAGAGAGAGGAGCGAGAGAGAGAGAGAGAGAAGGAGAGAGAGAGAAGGAGAGAGAGAGAGAGAGAGAAGGAGAGAGAGAGAGAAGGAGAGAGAGAGAGAAGGAGAGAGAGAGAAGGAGAGAGAGAGAGAGAAGGAGAGAGAGAGAGAGAGAGGAGAGAGAGAGAGAGAGAAGGAGAGAGAGAAGGAGAGAGAGAGAGAGAGAGGAGAGAGAGAGAAGGAGAGAGAGAGAGAGAGAGAAGGAGAGAGAGAGAGAGAGAAGGAGAGAGAGAAGGAGAGAGAGAGAGAGAGGAGAGAGAGGAGAGAGAGAGAGAGAGAAGGAGGGAGAGAGAAGGAGAGAGAGAGAGAGAGAGAGTGGGGGGGAATAGACAGATAGAGACAAATATGTTTACAAATCCTTCATATAGAGTTGTAAGCAGCATGTAGTGAGCTCAGACCAGAGATGTTGAGACTTACTGGGAATCCAGGCTGTCCTGGGTCACCGTCCTTTCCTGATTTACCCTACAAAGAAGACAGCTACACTTTAGTTCCCCATAATCTGTAGAATAATATCATAATGTGTGTGTGTGTGTGTGTGTGTGTGTCTATGTTTATGTGTATGTGTGTGTGTGTGTGGGAGGGACGGGACGGGACGGGGATGGGGATGGGGGTGGGACAGGATGGGGGGGGGGGGACGGAGATGGGGACGTACGCGTTTGCCTGCCTCTCCTGGCTCTCCTTTCTCACCCTTATGACCACCAGATGGACCCTAGAAACCCAAACACAGGAGAGTCGTCAGATAGAAACAGATGTCGACCTACAGCACAGCAACAGTGGTGTGGTCTACGTGATACGCAGGACTACGCCATATACCCACTAGGCAAGGCCAAGGATTTCCATATACCCACTTAAAAATGTGTGAGGATACGTAACGGCGTTTTGTGACAGAACTTTCACACTTTCGTTCATAAAATTCACCCCGTCTGTGTATACGAAGCACTTGACTTTTGGACCATTGGGAGTCGGGACTGACTATAGCGTCATATACCATCAACGGGGGGAGATGCCACATGAAATATTATGTCAAAACGCAGCACTATCATGCACAGATCAGCCTTATAACATGTAATGTTATATATATATATATATATATATATATATATATATATATATATATAATGTTAGACAGGGAGCGCAGATTTATTTTTATGGCGTTCCGAAATGAACGATATGAGGCTGGGAGGGGAAAATCACAGTATACCCACTAGAAAACACTAGACTACACCACTGAGCATACGCCTAGGGAATCTGACCACCTGTCCACCGTCTAGAATACTGTTGGGGAAAATAAAGTGCAGCCACACAGGATATAACACAGGGTATAAGACACAATTCAAAAGGGGCATTATCAGTCGTTTGATTATGACACATAATTAAACAGGTAGAGCGCTATAACATAGATATAGATTAAACAGGTAGAGTCTATTGTCTATAGATATAGGTCTATAGATATAGGCTACATAGAGCTAGAACATAGATATAGATGATGGTAATTATGACACGCTAGAACATAGATATAGATATATAGGCTACATAGAGCTAGAACATAGATATAGATGATGGTAATTATGACACGCTAGAACATAGATATAGTGGATGGTAATTATGACATGCTAGATTAGAACATAGATATAGGCTACAGACATTCTAGAACATAGATATAGATGATGGTAATTATGACATGCTAGAACATAGATATAGGCTACAGACATTCTAGAACATAGATATAGATGATATAGATGACATAGAAATAGATGATGGTAATTATGACATTGTTACTCACAGGAGACCCTTGGGTACCTTGTTCACCAGATGGGCCGGGCAGACCTTGGTCACCCTGGAAACAAATAAAATATTGTATTTTCAATAAAAAAAATAAAACATAAATTAATTCTTATCTAAATGTGATATATAGAATATCCTTCTAATGAAGAGTTGCCAAGACAGCATCATCATATCGGATCTGATCACTGAATGCAAATGTGGTAAAACAGCTTTTTTTGTGTGTGTGAATACAATCAGTCAGTTAGAGCTATTTTCCACCACCTAGTGGTCGTTCAGAGACTTGCAGTTACAGAACCCAAAAGTGATCAGTGCTGACATCTGGTGGTCAAATGTGATACAGCACCCACAGCACAATTTGACTCCACCCTGAGCACTTCACATAGCTGACAGCTGGAAGCTGCAAGGTGCACTGAACATTGAGATACTACTTCAAGTCGAGTAATGTGATTAAAAGCAACATCGAACATAAGGGAAAGACTCCATGTTATTGAGAAGATGGTTGGATCTAAATATTACATTATGTATATTATTCAAATTTCTCAACTCGGCAAAAACAACGATACCTTGTCTCCCCTCTGGATCTCCGACACTGTCGGTCTCTTCTGCTCCCCAACCTGCCCTGGTGGACCAGGAGGCCCCCGAAGACCGAGGTCACCCTACACACACACACACACACACACACACACACACACACACACACACACACACACACACACACACACACACATCCATCCATCCAGTTAGTCATTTTGCAAACTGTTGCTGGTCATTCGTGAGTTTAGAATGATAATGTTCTATCTCCGTTTAGAATGATAAGGTTCCATCTCCGTTTAGAATGATAAGGTTCTATCTCCGTTTAGGGCAGTTCAGAGATATTGAGCGTCAACGTTTTTACATTCCATTATGTTTTGTGAGATGGAACCTTTGTATTTTATTAATTACTAACTCAAAAATGTCAACATTTTAAAAATAACACCACACAGGCATTAATAAACACCTAATATGGATCAGATTATGTAAAAAACTACATTTTGACAAAAATGGAGACTGAGCTGAGCCTACCTTCTCTCCTTTGGGTCCTTGGAAGTTCAGTCCCATGTTTCCCTGTAAAGAGGGGGGAGGAGAAGACACCTGTTAGTGTTGTGGACAACAGAAATGTACATTGCTTCTGCTAGCATATCAGCCCAATAGAGCTCTCAGGTCTTCTGCTAGCATATCAGCCCAATAGAGCTCCCAGGTCTTCTGCTAGCATATCAGCCCAAAAGAGCTCTCAGGTCTTCTGCTAGCATATCAGCCCAATAGAGCTCTCAGGTCTTCTGCTAGCATATCAGCCCAATAGAGCTCTCAGGTCTTCTGCTAGCATATCAGCCCAATAGAGCTCTCAGGTCTTCTGCTAGCATATCAGCCCAATAGAGCTCTCAGGTCTTCTGCTAGCATATCAGCCCAATAGAGCTCTGAGGTCTTCTGCTAGCATATCAGCCCAATAGAGCTCTCAGGTCTTCTGCTAGCATATCAGCCCAATAGAGCTCTCAGGTCTTCTGCTAGCATATCAGCCCAATAGAGCTCTCAGGTCTTCTGCTAGCATATCAGCCCAATAGAGCTCTCAGGTCTTCTGCTAGCATATCAGCCCAATAGAGCTCTCAGGTCTTCTGCTAGCATATCAGCCCAATAGAGCTCTCAGGTCCTCTGCTAGCATATCAGCCCAATAGAGCTCTCGGGTCTTCTGCTAGCATATCAGCCCAATAGAGCTCTCAGGTCTTCTGCTAGCATATCAGCCCAATAGAGCTCCCAGGTCTTCTGCTAGCATATCAGCCCAATAGAGCTCTCAGGTCTTCTGCTAGCATATCAGCCCAATAGAGCTCTCAGGTCCTCTGCTAGCATATCAGCCCAATAGAGCTCTCAGGTCTTCTGCTAGCATATCAGCCCAATAGAGCTCTCAGGTCTTCTGCTAGCATATCAGCCCAATAGAGCTCTCAGGTCTTCTGCTAGCATATCAGCCCAATAGAGCTCTCAGGTCTTCCGCTAGCATATCAGCCCAATAGAGCTCCCAGGTCTTCTGCTAGCATATCAGCCCAATAGAGCTCTCAGGTCTTCTGCTAGCATATCAGCCCAATAGAGCTCCCAGGTCTTCTGCTAGCATATCAGCCCAATAGAGCTCTCAGGTCTTCTGCTAGCATATCAGCCCCAATAGAGCTCTCAGGTCTTCTGCTAGCATATCAGCCCAATAGAGCTCTCAGGTCTTCTGCTAGCATATCAGCCCAATAGAGCTCTCAGGTCCTCTGCTAGCATATCAGCCCAATAGAGCTCTCAGGTCCTCTGCTAGCATATCAGCCCAATAGAGCTCTCAGGTCTTCCGCTAGCATATCAGCCCAATAGAGCTCTCAGGTCCTCTGCTAGCATATCAGCCCAATAGAGCTCCCAGGTCTTCTGCTAGCATATCAGCCCAATAGAGCTCTCAGGTCTTCTGCTAGCATATCAGCCCAATAGAGCTCTCGGGTCTTCTGCTAGCATATCAGCCCAATAGAGCTCTCAGGTCCTCTGCTAGCATATCAGCCCAATAGAGCTCTCAGGTCTTCTGCTAGCATATCAGCCCAATAGAGCTCTCAGGTCTTCTGCTAGCATATCAACCCAATAGAGCTCTCAGGT
>NC_137682.1:2297419-2304919 GCF_963989245.1 Nansenia antarctica | reverse complement strand
GATGCTGATGAATACAGTGAATGAACACTACAACATGACATACTATCATAACATGTGTATACTGATGATAACAAGAGGTTGGTGTTAGTGTGACGCCTCGGCCTCTGTGACTGACAGGCCTTACTGGGTGGGTTGAGTTACACAACAAACACGCCATGTCAGGTTAGGAGGTGGAATTGCCAACGGTCTTATTAGCCTTAAAGCGAAGTAGTCCTGGAAGTGTTTAGAGCACTGTCTGGCTGTGTTTGAGCTCCATGTTGAGGCCTCTCTCCTGGGTCTGAGCCCTGGCTCTGGGCCCTAGCCCTAGGTCTGGATCTCCAGCATTGGGGTGTGTGTGTGTGGGTGGGTGGGTGGGGAGGGTGGGCATTCACAACCTCCTCCAAAGAGCCCTCTAGGCCTCTGGATTAAGCCCCATTCTGATGCCTGTCTCGTGGGTCACTTCCCTGGACCTGGGCCTAGCGGTCTGGCTCGGAGCCTCTAGGGTCCGACTGTGGTCCAGCAGGGAGAGGAGAGGAGCCGAGGGTCTCCGGACATTCCTGCCCTCTGCCTCTGGCTCATCTCCTGTCTCTGCCTCTGCCTCTACCTCTGCCTCATCTACTGCCTGGCATGCGTGCAGCCTGGCACTCGCTGTGTCAACACACATGGGAAAAGTTAATCAACAGGGTGCCGCTCCCGCTCTCTCTCAATCCCTCTTTCCCTCCCTCCCTCCCTCCCTCCCTCCCTCCCTCCCTCCCTCCCTCCCTAATGTCTGTCTGTCCATCTCCCTCCCTCTGTTCCTGCTCTCTATCTCTGAGAGAGGTCAGCTCTCCTCCATGTCTGTAACCCAAGCTTGTGTGTGTGTGTGTGTGTGTGTGTGTGTGTGTGTGTGTGTGTGTGTGGCTTCCTCCCTCCTGTCTGCATGTCGTGGTGGGACATCCACGGTCTAAATGTCACAGGTGTCGGGTTCTCAGCATGGCAGCAGAGAGGAGGAAGTCACTGAGTAATAGACCAGACCTGTCAGGCTAGTATAGACTGGCATGTATCTACAGTACAACAGGGGAGGCTGGGGGAGGCTGGGGGAGGTTGAACACCAGGGGAGGCTGGGGGAGGTAGAACACCAGGGGAGGCTGGGGGAGGTAGAACACCAGGGGAGGCTGGGGGAGGTTGAACACCAGGGGAGGCTGGGGGAGGTAGAACACCAGGGGAGGCTGGGGGAGGTAGAACACCAGGGGAGGCTGGGGGAGGTAGAACACCAGGGGGAGGCTGGGGGAGGTAGAACACCAGGGGAGGCTGGGGGAGGTAGAACACCAGGGGAGGCTGGGGGAGGTAGAACACCAGGGGAGGCTGGGGGAGGTAGAACACCAGGGGAGGCTGGGGGAGGTAGAACACCAGGGGAGGCTGGGGGAGGTAGAACACCAGGGGAGGCTGGGGGAGGTAGAACACCAGGGGGAGGCTGGGGGAGGTAGAACACCAGGGGAGGCTGGGGGAGGTAGAACACCAGGGGAGGCTGGGGGAGGTAGAACACCAGGGGAGGCTGGGGGAGGTAGAACACCAGGGGAGGCTGGAGGAGGTAGAACACCAGGGGAGACTGGGGGAGGTAGAACACCAGGGGAGGCAGAACACCAGGGGAGGCTGGGGGAGGTAGAACACCAGGGGAGGCTGGGGGAGGTAGAACACCAGGGGAGGCTGGGGGAGGTAGAACACCAGGGGAGACTGGGGGATGTAGAACACCAGGGGAGGCTGGGGGAGGTAGAACACCAGGGGAGGCTGGGGGAGGTAGAACACCAGGGGAGGCTGGGGGAGGTAGAACACCAGGGGAGGCTGGGGGAGGTAGAACACCAGGGGAGGCTGGTGGAGGTAGAACACCAGGGGAGGCTGGGGGAGGTAGAACACCAGGGGAGGCTGGGGGAGGTAGAACACCAGGGGAGGCTGGGGGAGGTAGAACACCAGGGGAGGCTGGGGGAGGTAGAACACCAGGGGAGGCTGGGGGAGGTAGAACACCAGGGGAGACTGGGGGAGGTAGAACACCAGGGGAGGCTGGGGGAGGTAGAACACCAGGGGAGGCTGGGGGAGGTAGAACACCAGGGGAGGCTGGGGGAGGTAGAACACCAGGGGAGGCTGGGGGAGGTAGAACACCAGGGGAGGCTGGGGGAGGTAGAACACCAGGGGAGGCTGGGGGAGGTTGAACACCAGGGGAGGCTAGGGGAGGTAGAACACCAGGGGAGGCTGGGGGAGGTAGAACACCAGGGGAGGCTGGGGGAGGTAGAACACCAGGGGAGGCGGGGGGAGGTAGAACACCAGGGGAGGCTGGGGGAGGTAGAACACCAGGGGAGACTGGGGGAGGTAGAACACCAGGGGAGGCTGGGGGAGGTAGAACACCAGGGGAGGCGGGGGGAGGTAGAACACCAGGGGAGGCTGGGGGAGGTAGAACACCAGGGGAGGCTGGGCGAGGTAGAACACCAGGGGAGACTGGGGGAGGTTGAACACCAGGGGAGGCTGGGGGAGGTAGAACACCAGGGGAGGCTGGGGGAGGTAGAACACCAGGGGAGGCTGGGGGAGGTAGAAATCGGAGGACAGGCTCGTTGTAATGCATGAAATGAAATGAGGAATGGTATCTAAGGTGAATGTTCTAATTGAGTGTGTTACTGCTGGGTTGGACTAAAATCATCTATGCTTGCATGACTGTGTGTGTGTGTGTGTGTGTGTGTGTGTGTGTGTGCATGTGTATGTGTGTGTGTGTGTGTGTGTGTGTGTGTGTGTATGATGTGTGTAAAGTTGCAGCATGTGCCTGTGTGAGTATTGCCACCTCATGTGTAAAGAGTCAAGTTCACAGCAGACCCATAACACAACCCTGTAACAACATACTATCACTTAACCCTTTGACCTCCACATTATCACTTCCTGGGTCAAAGGTGAACAAGGCACGGAGAGACGCTCAGGTTTCCTGTCAGACTCAGACGCGTCAGACGGTGGGATTAATCCTCCTCAGCCCAGTGATGAGTGCTAGGAGGACCGCCACTCAGACTGGGCAGCCTGGCTTGTCGTTGGAACACCCCCAGCCATTCTCCACAGACCCGAGGGTGTTAAGAGAGTTCCCCTTGGCGACGACATACTTGGGCCTACATGTGAGTTGGTTACACTAAACTCATGACAGTGAGAACACAGGGTTACAGGGTTAGTGGGAGGTGGAGTCCTTTCGCATGCCTAATACTAGCCCCAGCTGCAAAATGAAATACTAAAGACACAATAATAAAGTACTTCTTTAAATTGCTATTGTTGTAAAAGTGTCTTAAAAGTATTTATTACATGACTATAATAACAACCTTGGTCTGCACCATCCACAAACCAACGTACCCATAGTACGGTACTATATCTATACCAAAATAACACACTGTTGTTGGTCATACACACAGATAGACCCAGGTTGGGTAACATCACCTCAGAGTTAACCTGCTGAAACATCTCCGACTGTCTGTCTGAAACATCTCCTACCGTCTCTCTGAAACATCTCCTACTGTCTCACCTCTCTGAAACATCTCCTCCTGTCTCTCTGAAACATCTCCTACTGTCTGTCTGAAACATCTCCTACTGTCTCTCTGAAACATCTCCTACCGTCTCTCTGAAACATCTCCTACCGTCTCAGAGAGAGAGAGAGAGAGAGAGAGACGGAGGTCTGAAGAACAGAAACACACTTGCGTTGCTGACAACAACATTCATCTCTCTAGACTAGTCCTGCCTCTGCCCCGTAACCTCACCCCCCTGCCCCTACCCCTCTAGGGGTCATAAGAGGAGACAGGGGTGGGTATCAGGGGGGGGGTTGTTTGGAGCAAGAGGGGTTGTTGTTGGTTGTGAATAGGGCTAGTGGGGTGGAATGCAAAAGGTAGGCACACACACACACACACACACACACACACACACACACACACACACACACACCCTCCGCCCCTCCCTGGACGACTGTGTTGGGGGTGTTTTTACAAGCTGTGGATCACAGATTAGTCTCTGGTCTGCTTCAGCTCAATGCAGTCTGCTCTCCCACGGCCAGCCCTACAGCCATCTCTCCCCTCTCCCCCCCTGCCTCCCCCTCCTTCCCCCCCCCCCCCCCCCCTACAGCACCACTGGGGCATGTAATCCAGTCAGGGGGGTCAGTGAGCTCCAGTAATGTTCCCCCCCCCTCCCCCCTCCCCTCCTCTCCCCTCCTCTCTCCCTCTGCCTGCACCCACCCTCCCACTCCCCCCAGGCCCCAAGGTACCAAGCCTACTGAAGCCTGCCACTCTGCAGCACTCTGCCCTGGGCTTTTAGAGTTAGCATGTCCTGGCTAGCCTGCTGCTTGCTATTCCTGACTGGCTGCTAAACCGCCAGAGTTCTTGGAGGAGTGAGTTCTTAGAATGTTCTCAGTGTTCCGTTCAGGAGTTTTTTGCTTCGCTTCAGTTGGATTAGTAATTGGATTCACTTGAAACACAAAGTGTGAAGTGACTCACTAAAAGAGGGACTCCTTGAAACGTCGTCGTCTAGACAACTAACCGACTACATGCCGCATTAAACATGGGAGATGGGCTAAACTAAACATGAGATGATTGCCGAAATTATTTGAGAGGAGTAGTCTGGAGGTGAAGGGTGTGAGAGAGAGGAACAGAGGGAGGGGGTGAGGAGAGGGTGAGAAAGGGAGGGGGGGGGAGAGCGGAAGGCATGCACACTGGGGATTATCCTGGCGAGACTGGAATTCCCCCAATCATCAAAGACTGATGATTACATACCTTTAACAGCCCTGGCCCCCTCCCCCCCCCCCCACACACACACAATGACACCTCACACAGCCCTCCTATGGGCCAACACCACCCATGACCACCTCAGTCAACCCCCCCCCCCTCCAAACCATCATACCATCATCCACAATCACCATTTATGACTGTTTCCGACCACAGCTCACCCGCCCCCCCCCCCCCCTCCCTCCCTCCCCAACCATATAAAACACCTGTAGATCAATGACAGATCTCACCACTCTCATTCCTACGGTTCTGACCTCCTCCATTCCTTCTTCTCTATGACCCGTATCGTCAGAGACACATCCCAGCGAGCGGGAGTATTGACACTCCGCTCGTAGTTTTTCTTTACTTTAGTCTCGCTGTGCCTTTCATCACCGCTTGACTCTTACAGCTTCAAGGTCTTACCACCAGAGACGAGGCCAACGACAATATTATCCTTCTTGGAAAACTCTCCGCACATGTCAGGGGCGGCTGTGTTTGAAGGGGATCACCCCCCGATAGGAACCCCCTGCCGGGCCAACCAAACACACACGGCCACGCCGCCACGGTAGAACAGTAGAATTCTAGCGTAATCCTGGGAATTCCATTGGATTTTCCCAGGAATTCTCTTTCTTCTTCTTCTCTCTCACAGGAATTCTTGTGAGTACCCTCTCTTCTTCTCTCTTCTGCCTTTATGGAGCCTAACCAGCCATGACCTCTGACCCTTCAGCCAATTAACCAATAAGGGGCGAGCGACCTCACTGAAAACACATGAATCACAGAATTCTGTCTGTTCACCCTAGGTCGAGGTAAAGCTCGAGGTTATGCTTGAAGAAGGCTAAACTGATCCCAGAGCTGTGCCTATAGGAGGTGACTTCTGAGCAGTGTATTTATGTAATACAGGGGGAGGCTGGTGGAGGTAGAAATCGGAGGATTCCAAATGCATGGAATGGAACGGGGGAATGATATCAAACACAACTTCTGCCTCCCCCACCCTCCCCTGGCATTGAATCATACAGCGGCTTGCTAAACCTCTCTCAGAAGAAGGTACTCATGGCTACTGGCTGTAACGTCTGAGCCTCGGAATAATCCCACCGGTCAATCCTGAGGTGGATTGTGTAAGTATAAGACCTTACGACACACACACACACACACACACACACGCATACACACACACACACACACACATACAGTAGGGATACCATGTTTCCTGTGTGAACAGTTCTAGTCATATGACTAATGGGACACATGGAAAAGCTGCTAATGGAGCCGTGGAAAAACCCAGAGCCATGAGGGAGACTGACTTACAGTCGGACACACACGTACACACACACACACACACACACACATACACACACACACACACACACACACACACACACACACACACACACACACATACATACATACACACACACACATGCACACACACACACACACACACACACATACATACATACACACACACACACATGCACACACACACACACACACACACACACACACACACACACACACACACACACACACACACACACACACACACACACACACACATAGCACAGAGCACTCCAACAGAAGTAGAGTAGGTCAGAAACATTGGTCGTTAACAAGAATACAGACACACACACACACACACACACACACACACACACACAGGGACACACACAGGGACACACACACACACACACACACACACACACATACAGGGACACACACAGGGAAGAAAACAACACCGGGAAAACCAATCCCGAACCACAAAGTGGATTGAACACCTGACTGACACAGCCTACACACTGTCTACTGCCCTGCTTAACACACTCCTGCCTGTCTGCTCTACTGTACGCTGCTGTCCAATTACAGTAACACATATTCTAGACTGTGCCTGTGTCCTAGGGAATAAGTCCAGTCCACTTGTTTGAAGTGTGTCTGGGTTTGGAGGGTTGACTGGGTTAGGTTAGTGTTTTTAGTTTAGAATGTTCTAGATAGTTTAGAATGTTCTAGTTCAGAGTGTAGCTGGTGGAATCTAATTCTAAACACTCTGAGGGAAGAGTAACTTAGTACAGTAAACTACTCATGAGTTCTGACTCACAAGTGCCAAACACTTCCCTTTCTTGTTAACTCGAAGCACTTTACGCACACTCCTCTCGGCTAATGTCTTGAGACAACTTAAGAAGCGCCCTCTCATGTTTAAATACCTTTGACTAAGGGTTCTAGAAGTAAGTTCTAGAACTTTCTGAGTTAGTGGAATTCATACTGCACAGAGTTCACAAAGTTCACATTAGAACACTCCAAAAGAGTTTTTTGGAAAAGTATGTTGTAATGTAGAATCTTCAGAGCAATCTCCTTCCTAACAAGTTCCATAGATCGTGTGTTCTAGAGTTCTCTGTGCCAGAATTCCTCTCTTGTGTCAGGATTGAGTGCTGCCCTGCCCCGTGCAGGTTACAACAGGTCCCTCTCCTCCTTTTGTGAGGCATACATACTACACCCCGGCTTGGCACTGAACGTTGCCCCCGGCAACTAGAAATGAAAAGGTGTGTGCAGCATTTGCCTGAGACTGAGGGTGTTCTATAAGCCCTTTGAGCTGCAACGTTTGCAGGAAAAGTGCTATACAAATAAAAGTTGTTATTATTATTATTATTATTATTATAGTAGTAGTTGTAGCAGTTGTAGTCGCACCTGACAAATATCTCACACCAGGGGAGGCTGGTGGAGGGAGAAATCGGAGGACGGGCTCATTGTAATGCATGGAACGGAATTAGGAACGGTATCAACA
>NC_137682.1:2259919-2284919 GCF_963989245.1 Nansenia antarctica | reverse complement strand
TCTGTAGCAGGAGGAGGAGTGCCTCTGCTGTTGTCAGAATGCTGACAGCCTTTATTAAAGGCAGTTAAGACATGAAGGCAGTGGAGCGTGTGACTATGACTAAATGAACCTGATTTATCAATTGATAAATGTCCTTTTGAGGGGTGCCACAGGGATCAGAGGTTGTGAAGAGGAGGTCTCAGGGCTTGATCCTGAGAATAAACCCTGTGTGATTGCAGCTGCATGGCTCAGATGTAAACTGGTACAGACTCTCCTCTTGTGCAATCTGTGTGGAGATAGCGGGTTAGGGAGAGGGAGAGGGAGAGGGAGAGGAGTATCTACAGATGTTGGTTGATATAGTCCTCCCTAAGAGTATCTTTCCAAGAAATACTAGCTAGGCTTTTCTATATTTACTGCAGGGCTTTGACATAATTCTGACCTGTTAGGAATAAGCATTTTCATCAATTACAACATTAACAAAATAGCATAGTGTTCTGCGTTCTGTGTAATTATTTTATTATTATTATTCTGCTGATGTGCATCCTTCAGAAAATGTAACAATTATTAACTATGGCCTCTATCTAGGATAATTAGCCTATAACCTGTATCGATTATACAATTCTAGTATTAATTACAAATTATTATCATTTGAATTCGAATTTGTGAGTAGGATAATCAACTATATAAAGTGACACATATAGTCGCACCTGTTGAAGACTTAAATTCATTGCGAAATTGAGAATGAATTGTGTCATTGGGTCAAGTGGAGTCTTTGCATGATATGCCTACCATTTGTCATGATTAACTTTTCATTTAAATGAAAAAAACCTTCTGATGACGGTTGCAGTGCAAAGGTGTGGATGTGTTCTCACCAATGCACAGATTAAATGCATTGCTACATTTAGCCTACAAAGTTTTGGGATGAAACATTTACATCTTTGTAACCTTTGGACATGAATAAATGACTGTGTGATGCGCCCCAGAACGCAGTGACGGCGGAGAACACTGACTTGAACCCAGGACATCCCATCCCCCTTAGTTGCAATTTAATGCAGAAAGTTTCCCTTTCAAATGTCACAAAACGTCCAAATCACAGAACGAGTTGATCCTTGAGAGACATCGTAACATTGTCCCCCCCCCCCATCAATCGAATAGTTACTTTGCTAAATTTCGTGCAAAAAAAAAAGATGTTCCATTGACAATAATGGCCAAAAAGAAAGTAGGAAAGGGCCGGTTGGCATGTTCGCACAGGTCGTCCCGTGCAGAACAGCGTTTGGAAAAATGTGATGCGCGCAGAGGGAACCGGCGATCCCCCCGGAGACCCCCGCAGTCTGAACAACTACAAAGCCTAATGCGGACAAATGGCATATCATCGTTTGTTGCTAAATGTGCAATAATACTTTAATAATGCATTTAACATTATTCTATTATGTAGCCTGATCACATATTATTTCGATGCAATAAAACGTCACCTTTTTGGAAACAGAACATGAGAGAAAAGCTACACTTGTTGTTATAAAGTAACATCTCTATTTATAAACTTGCGCCGACAAGACTCGGGTGACTTTGTAGCGCTTGAAGAGACGATCGGAACTAGGAAATGTTACATTGTAATACATTTAAGGAGAGAAATGCACCTTAGTAATAATGCATAAATGTAGTGTTACTCACCGCTGATTGGGACTCCTGGACCAGGACACACAGGGTAACGCACAGCACAGCCGCGGCGAGGTGGAGCATACTCTTCAAGTTTTTATTCATTTTTAAAAAATGAATCCACCCTCTTAATACTGACTAATATCTACACAAAACACATGCGAGATGTGTCATATTAGTCTGCAAAACTTTTCTATGGAACAGAATTGTTTTGGAAAGGTAATAGTCTCTAGATAGTTCAGTCTGAGTCCTGGCTGTCCCGTAGTGGGACCGTTCCCTTCTGCAGCCCCTCTAACTTTGCTCGAGCGACTTGCGAACCTGCTAGCCGGATCTACTTCGGATCTACTTTGGATCAATACGCCTGACACTTGCCTCAACAGGGTCTACTTTTCAGGCACAAAAAACCTCTTAAAAAACAAAATGTTAAAGTTTTTGCACACATATACAATCAAATGCAAGTAATATACGAATAGCAAGTGGAATAGGTTGTTTTTTCGGAGGTAAATGTGTTTTCTGAAGACATAAATTGTAAACTGCACGCGGAGGGATACGTTTTTTTCAATGCCTCAGGTTACAAGGAAAAGTTTGACATTAAACCTTGATTTGACATTTCTGAATGCAGTCCCAACACGTTGCATTCCTGACATATTACACAGGTCAACTGACAAGTGTTTGAGGGGTTAGAGGGCGATGGTTGACATTAGAGGATTGCAAGCCCCTAAGCTGCCTTTTTATCAATGATCATCGCCAAAGAATGTTAAATGTTTTAATGTCATGTTTGGGTCAAATGTGAACATTCTATGAATAGTTTTTACAATCAAACTGTAACTGCCTACATACATGAAAACATAAAACACGTTATCACTAGAAAAAGGAAGTTCCTTAAGGCTTAAGAAACTTTGTGGGCTTGCTAAATGTCTAATTATGTCAGTAGATAAAGTTTAAAGTTGTATTGGACTGTCAAGCTTAAAAGTTGAAAAGGGAGTATAGTGTTTGTTCCTTTATGCGACTAAAAAAGACTTACAGTTTTTAAAAAGTCTGAATAGTATCACAGGTCTGAATGAAAGTTCATTAAGTGGATTAACTCATTTAAATTAGCACATTTAAAAGTTGAATTTAGGTGTCAAGCGAGACGAAAGAGGACATGCATTTCAAAATGGTACAAGTGGTACGGAAGTGTCAAGTACAGCTAAAAAGGTATAAAAGATATGATTATTTTTTATAAAAGAAATTCAAGGTCAACAATAGCTTGTTTTAATGATAGGCCTACATCGCTGGGTAGTTCAACGAAAGTGAGATACATTATCTTTCTATCATATATCATATCATTGGCTTCAAGATTTAATATTTGGGTGATATTAAATAAACGTGTACCAGCCAGGGATAACTGACAAATCCACTACTGACAGTTGAAGTTCATTTAGGTATACTTTTTGACTCTTTTTTTATACTTTGATACTTTTTGACTAGTCATCTACAGCAGAGAGATACACAGCCACTACCTAAACCAGTTAACAGTAACTAACAGTAACCAGCTAAGGGTTTGCAGTAAACATGAGATAAAGTGTCTCAGTGTCTGTAACTAGCTATCTATCTACCAACATGAGATGGTAAGAATCTTGTGAGCTAGTCGACTCAATTACTAGCTGAGATTTGGCTGGTTGGGTTGAGAACGTAAGAATTTCCCAACAGATCCACTGCAATGAACTTCAAGGTGGTTTAGCGTCATTTTATCATTGATTAGGTATTGTAAAGTAAAGGTAATGTAGCCTACATGAATGTCCAGTGTAGTCTATGTAGTGATAACCAGCTATTCGTGACTTCTGAAAGTTCCATGGCAGTTGCAATGGACAGCAATGGAGCTATAACAGAATGCTGGCCTAAATCACAGAGATGCAAACTAGTGATGGCCCAAAAAGGTGACAAAATAGTTTTTTTTCCTGAAAACAAAGAACATTTATGAAAATTGTTGACCTATTTTGAGGTAAAAACGGCTAAAAGGTAACAAGTTTGCACCCCTGATCAGCATCAGCATTCCTGTTAACAAGTGAGAGGTTTTGGAGTTACAAGACGCTTTAATAGTTGACAACATTGACACATATACGTATACAGAAAGCTTTTATCAGGATTGAGTATTTTGAGTTGTTGGCACATTTTACAGTTGGATTGGTGTGAATTAATATAATAATGTTATCTTTTGGTTTCCATAGACCTCCATATTAAATAAAATGTGCACTTTCAAGTCATATATAGTTTAAAAAGTTGAATGAGTTAAAATAAATGGATACAAGGGAGTTAGAACACTACCTTGGTTTAGTTGGATTGGAGTGGAAAAAGCTTAAAGGAACACTTATTGGACTTGCTGAAGCAAGCCCACTAACACAGCTATGATGGACAAGCAACTAGGCACAGAAGTGAATGAATGAATGAATGGTCTTTATTGTCATTGATATAGTACAGGTACCATACAACGACATTTGGGAGGGGGGGCTCCCCTGGTGCTAGGAAAGAAGAAAAAAAAACTAAAAACTAAAAACAAGAAGGGAAAAGAGCTGGTTTACATAAATAAAGGCTATGTACACTATCCACTATACTATACTATACAAATAAAACACTGTGCTGTACTCTATGCTATGCTATACCTATTCTAACATTTCCTATCTCTGAACCTTATGTACCCTAGGGTTGTCATATTGCACATAGTGTTATTGCACATTCATTTAAAGTGTCGCAGTTTGCAGGAGAAGTGTTTTCAAAGTGTTTTCAAACATCCACTAACATGAATTCAGGTGGATAGAAAATAATTATTTAATCATTCATAAACGAAATCATATAAAAACGATGTTTCTTTTGTCACTTCAACAAAGCACTGATAGCTGACAGACAGAGAGTGTAATAAGTTATAACCGGTGCGCCTAAAGTGCAGCCAGTGCCATAGGTGGGCTAAGGGAGATGATTGACAGGTGTAAGCCCCACCCCTTCCTCTCCTCTCAGGCGCAGCGGAGCCTCGTAGCGGCGCGTGAGACAGGCTGGACAGGGCTGGAGCGATTTCACATCTCAACTTTGGTGAGTTAAACTTTCTCATTCCTGTGTAGCGCCGCAAAGCACGAAATTACATGATAATCTCAACTCACTTAGAAGGAAAATAGCTTATTTGAGTACTTTATTCGTTTTCCTGTGAAATTGCATTTCTTTATCTCTCTCTATCTTTCCGTCTTAGCCGCTTTTCTGGATTCTTCAATGAGAACGTTTAGCGTTTGAAGTGACTCTCAGCGGGCAGGAGTGAAGACGGGACAGCGACTAACTACCTGCGTTTCCCCAAACAAGTCGGATCAAAAATGAAATTCTGGTGAGTTTAATTTTCTCTCAAAATGATTATAGCCTTACTTCGAAGGCTATAGTTTGACATTGACTGATACAAAAACTTACAATCTTTCTACAACTACCGTAACAATAATGTTCGGAACATTTATTTATTATAGTAAAAGTTTATTCCAATATCTTATCCGAATGGGTCTTTTCTTTTATTCCGTGTTACAGGATTTGTGCATTGGCTGTCGCCCTGGCAGTGGAGTCCACACTCGGGGTGAGTCAGTGCGATATGTTTACTAACTAATACATTGAAGTCGCTCTCGGGATTATGTTTTGCATATCATTTTTCAAGCGCATTATAATAAGACTCATAGGGCCCACACAGACCTTTAAGTTGCAATGCTCAATGTTGCATTGCAACTTCTAGGAATTATAGGTCGGCAACACCGGTGCAATTTCAGACAATCCAGCTAGGCTCCAGCATAGACTCTGTGCACCGCTCTGGGGGCTGTGAGCGGAGAGAGAGAGACCCTCACTAAACCTCCAGCTTGTCTCTCAGCTGGACACATTCTCCCCTTGGATGCAACAATAGCATGTGATCCATCACGCTTTATTTTAGATATGGATATTGAAAGGGAATATAAATTGCTTGAATGGGCTACATTTTTTTTTTTTTTTAAATGTGTAAAATAATGCCCAAACACGTATGCACTATGACAGGGCACACACACACACACACACACACACACACACACACACACACACACACACACACACACACACACACACACACACACACACACGCAGGGCGCTCTCCACACAGAAACACAACTCGTTGGGGTAATGCTGCTGCCTGTGTTTGCTTGGAGCGCTGATTCAGAAAAAATTGAATTGCTGACTGACTTTAACGTGAATGCAAAAATTCTGAATGCATTTTGTCCCTCTCCATATATCGCACAGTGACAGTAATCCTTGATGACATTTTGTGACATTTTATATAATAAATACATTTAATAAATGTGTTTTTTAAAATCATCTTAATTTCAAAAAGTTTAAACACTTTCTGTTAAATGTCTTTTAGTTTAAAATAATTCTGTTTATTACATTACACTTCTTGTATGGTCTCAAATGGACATCATTTGACGCTGCATATTTGAGTGGGCCCGCTAGGAATTGTAAGCAATTAAAAACCCAGCCCCCTTATGAATATTCAAATGCATATTTTGGCAACATGTGCCGACAGCCCCACCTGAGAATGCCCTGCTCACTGCAGCAGTCTGAACGCAGCTGTTATAGTGATGCATGACGCATATATAGTTAACATGTAATAACATTTTATGGGTCAGATTTCAGCTTGGAGCTGAAGCTTTATTATTTATTTCTAAAGCCACAATTATTTACTGATTTAGTTATTTACTTGTAATGCATATGTAGCTACACACATACATACACACACTCCAAATGTTTGCTAGATTTGTATATAGAAAATTATCTTTTGATCATCTCAAATCAAATAACGGAGCCTGTTGACATGTATCCATCAGACTGGAGACCATCTCAGCCATCTGAGCTCAAACTAAGCCACTCACATTAATCTTCTGGCCTCATGCAAGGTTATCATGCAAGATTTTTTTTTTTTGTGAACCAACTCTGCTACATCTTGCATGTATGTATCAATCTTATCAATAAGATAAGATATGTGTTATTTATATTACCTTATTTATTTGTTTTACCCTAAAAGCACGACTTGCACTCACACTTACTTACAGTGAATCTACACTCAAGTCCCTTGTCCACATACCATGACATTATTAGGAGCTGAAGGTATAAAAAAAAAAAAAGGAAATGATTTTATTGACTCAACCAGAGGTGAGGTCAGCAGTGAATGGAGCTAGCCTGCTATTGCGCCTCGAGCTGATGTCATAAAATGTTGTTGCAGGCTGCACACAGAGGTTATTCTTCTCATAAGTTTATTATTATAAACAAACATGGCTTGGGTCTAAACAATGACTTAAATATTTTAAATTCTAAATTCATAATTTCTTTGTTGTTAAATCAGTGTACAAGCAGGGAATATGTAATGTCCTATTCTGTTGTGTAACCCATCACGTTATCTGAGTTAGTTCTTCTTATCAGATGACAAAGACTTTGTGGATGAGGGTGGATGAGTGTGTGGGTCACGGATGGGTTTGGGGGGTTAGGACCTGTCCTGAGTGAGTGACAGATGAGTTCATTGGGTGGTCTTCGGAGCAGTGGGCCAGCGTCTCTATGACGACTGCGTTGTGGGTTATTGTGGTTTGGCAGTGGTCCAGTTTTAGTGTGTGTGTGTGTGTGTGTGTGTGTGTGTGTGTGTGTGTGTGTGTGTGTTAACGTGACCAGCCAGTGATAACAGCTCACAGTTGGGGTGTGTGTGTGTGTGTCTGTGATTGTGTGTGCGTGTGTGTGTGTGCGTGTGTGTATTGAGGTTTCAAGGTGGTTAATATGACCAGTCTTTTTTCTCCTCTCCTCTCTTATCCTCTCTTCTCTTCTCCTCTATTCTCCTCTCCTCCTCTCTTCTCTTCTCTTAACTTCTTCTCTCCTCCTCTCTTCCTCTCTTCTCTTCTCTTAACTTCACTCTATTACTGCACACTAATAACACTGGTCTTGATCACACTCCAGGGTTAGGAGTAACCACACACACATGCACGCACGCACACACACACACACACACACACACACACACACCACACACACACACACACACACACACACACACACACACACACACACACACACACACACACACACACACATTTGTTAATGGAGAGAGACTGAGAGAGAGAGAAAGAAAGAAAGAGAGAGAGAGAGAGTAGAGAAAGAGTAAATTATAAGTGAGTAGAATGCTGAAGCCTGAAGTCATAACTGAGTTGTTGTCCATCAGTTCAGACCTCATTTCTCACTTCAACGTTTCTAGGAGCCAAAATGTAGATTGGTGTATTGAAGTAATGCTTAATGATAAACTTGTTTTAAGTGTGTCTGGTGAATAGTCCAATTCAGGTGGCTTGCACTGTGTACTGTATGTATTCTGTATATTCTTTGTGTGTGTGTGTGTGTGTGTGTGTGTGTGTGTGTGTGTGTGTGTGTGTGTGTGTGTTTAGGGAGGCAAACACACACACTTTGATAGAGAACCAAGAATACACACCTAGCTGTTATCTGAAATCTTCCTCCTCACACACTGTCAAAGATGGATGTGTGTGTGTGTGCGTGTGTGTGCGTGTGTGTGTGTGTGTGTGTGTGTGTCCAGCTCCTCCACTTTCAGTCCAATCCTTCTTTACACTTCTTCTGTCCTTTATCTCATCCCTCCACCCCCCCCCCCCACCTCCTCTCCCTCCCTCCTTCCCTCCTCTCTTTCTCCGGGTGGAATTCCTGCGCTACTTGGCAGAACTTGTCGAGATCTCTCTCTCCCTGCAGGTGTCACCTTCTAGAACATTCCTCCACTAAGTGAGGCAACTGATCACTGTTTGATTTGTGGTTCCCCCCTCCTCCTCCTTCACCTGGTCCACCCGTCACTCTCTTCTCTCTCCCTGTGAGGATTTGCATGGCTTGGGGGGGGCAGGAGGAATGCAAGAGAAGGTCACCACTCCATCTCCCCCTCCTCCTCTCCCCCTCCTCTCTAACCTCCCCTTATCTTGTCAGTTGAATTTAAAAGCGCCTGAGGTGATACTTAAGTCCTACGCCTCAGTCTCAATGACCTGAGATCACAAGCAGATAGTAGAAGGCGTTTTTATTGTTGTGTTATGACGAATGTTGATTTACATTCTCTAGCTTGGTTAAACAAATGAGGGAAGTGGTTTAGAGGGTTTGAAACAACAGGTGATAGAGGGGGGGTGATCATTCTGGAGAGAAAAAAAAGATCTTCTGTTCTCCTTTTAAGAAAACACCCAAGTCACCACGTAGAAGAAGGCGATATCTGGTGGAGCTGTGTCTGTGTGTGTGTGTGTGTGTGTGTGTGTGTGTGTGTGTGTGTGTCTGTGTGTGTGTGTGTGTTTTTATGTGTTTGATCCCACTAAGTCATGTTACTCTCTCTCAGTAAGGGGGACATGCCTTTGGTCAGCAGACAGCTTTTTTTATTCTCTCCCTCCCTCCATCCCTCCATCTCTCCCTCTCCTGATGTTTTCCAAGCTTTAATAACAAATGATCTTTTTCACGTTTTTGTGTGGGTGGTTGATAGGTCTGCCGCTCCATCCTCTCCTTATTTTCACTCTCTTTCTCTCTCTCTCTCTCTCTCTCTCTCTCTCTCTCTCTCTCTCTCTCTCTCTCTCTCTCTCTCTCTCTCTCTCTCTTTCTCTCTCTCTCTTCCTCATCCTCCTCCTCCCTTTCATCCCCATTGAGTCTCCACTAGTTGCCTTGCTAGTTGTATAAATGTACGCACTAGGGAACCTTTAAACTAAACATAGCCCTCTAAACACACAACTCAACCACCTCCAGACTACTGTACCTGAAGTCAGATGAAAGATGTCTTCACATAGTGAATCTAGGGGGAATGCCCAGACAAGGCTACTCTATTAACAGCCAGACTGGATATATAAGGTTATCAGAAGAGCTAGAGTAACATCAGCATCTTGTGGGCTTGTGGAAATAGCCAAGTTCCCTAGTTCTCTAGTTCCCTAGTTCTCTAGTTCTCTAGTTCCAAGACAATCAGATCTTTGCCCCCTGTAACCAATGACAAATTAGTTAAGCGAACTAACTAGTACACCGCAACACCATGCACAGTCCCTAAGTACAGTACCATATCCTATAACTATAGTAAGGTTATTACAAAACTCATATTTGCATCCCTCTCTTAATCACATCACAGTGGTTGGATCCCCCCCCCCCCAACCCCTCATTCTCCGCTCATTCGTGGGGGTTGTTGTTGTTTAAACAAGGCAGTTATTACATGCAGACCTTTAATATGGATCTCCCCCCCATCTATACTCTCCCTCACCCCCCGTCGTGATGAGTGATCCCAGAGTACGGCCATGCTCTGTTCCCCTCCACGTCCCCACGGCTGCCAGGCACCTTGCTAACAGCCCTCCTTCCTTGTGGAATTAACACAACATGGGCGTAGAGATAGAGATATCACCCGAGATGATGTTCTGCTGTTCTGTTAGGATGTTTTATTTAGAGTCAAGGTTATGTACAGTTGTGTTCTGTTATGATGTTTTATTTAGAGTCAGGGTTAAGTACACAGGGTTCCCACGGGTCCTTGAAATCCTTGAAAGATTGTGAATTTGAGAACCCAAAAAAATCAAGGTCTTAAAATGTTTTGAAAATAGACATGGGTCATTGAAAGTGCTTGAATTCCCTTCTCTCTCTCTCTCTCTCTCTCTCTCTCTCTCTCTCTCTCTCTCTCTCTCTCTCTCTCTCTCTCTAAAAAACAATAATATACTGTATATATTCAAAAATGTTTTACTTAGCTCGTCAACTAGTAAATAAGTCTCTGTATTGCTTAATTTTACACATATTTCACAATATATTGTTTTGCTGTGCTGTGGTAGAGAAGGCAAGAGACCATCTAGTGTTCACACATTCAAGCCTCTCTTTTTAATTGTTGTCTGTGAGCGGATAGTTCCTATCATATCAACCCTCATCTAGATCTGTCTCAAACTATGCCGTGTTCGGGTCCTTGAATTTGAGGGAATTGAGTCTTGAAAGTCCTTGAAAGGTGCTTGGATTTGATGTTTCAGAAGGTGTGGTGGGAACCCTGCGTACAGTTGTGTTGTGTTATGTTCCACTGGTGAACTGTGTGCCAATATCTATTGCAGCATTCTGCACTACGGGTTTAGAAGTGTTTATTTTATGTTATTAGCACAATTGATCTAGGAGGTTTGACTGTTGCTCATGTAGCGGAGGTCATTTCGTGAGCTTAGAACGATAAGGTTCTATCTCCGTCTAGGGCAGTTCAGAGATATTGAGCGTCAAAGTTTTTACATTCCATTATGTTTTGTGAGATGGAACCTTTGTATTTTATGAATTACTAACTCAAAAAATGTCAACATTTTAAAAATAACACCACACAGGCATTAATAAACACCTAATGGATCAGACTATGTAAAAAACCTCAATTTTTACAAAAATGGAGATAGAACCTTATAATTCTAACGTCACGATTTGCAACATGCTCTCCTGATGAGGTAGCCCCCGCCTGAGACATTTCAGTCATTGTCCTCAGACCTTGAGGATGTCATAGGCCTCCGCCTGTCCCCCTCATAGAGGAGAAGGGTATTAAAGAGACAGTGAGGGAGGGTGTGAATGACATGATACGTCAAGGCACCCCTCCCTAGTCCCAACAGAGACGGCAGCTTTAGGAATGTGTTGCAATTTCCTCTCTGTTGATATAAACAAGAGTAAATAAAGAACTCATCCAAGCCACAGAAAGATAGATAGATAGATAGATAGATAGATAGATACTAGGAGTAGATAGATACTGTAGGAGTGTCTGTGAGCTCTGGCTGGGTTACAGGACGTGCCCATCCTCTGTCTCCTTAACTCCATCACCCCTGTTGCTGTTCTCCCTTCTTACTCGCTAAGAGGATTACCATGTTATATGCCTCCTCTCTCTCTCTCTCTCTCTCCCCCCCCTCCCTCCCTCTCTCCCACTCCTTCTCTCCCCCCCCCCCCATTTCCCTCCCTCTCCCTCTCTCTTTCTCTACATCCTGGCTTATCCCTTAATTTTCTTTACTTGCCCTATACTCTCTCTTCTTTTCTCTTGTTCTGTCCATCCCTTCGTAACCTTTCTGTGTTGCTGATCTGATCTCTCTGCATCCTCCCAGTGTTGAGCTGATCTCTCTGCATCCTCCCAGTGTCGAGCTTGTCTCTTGTGTTCGGACGGCCCCTATGTGTTGCAGTTTGGTGGTTTGTTTGTGGTGGTCTGAGAGTTCCACTTCTAGAACCCACTTCTAGTTCTCTGATAGAACCACAGAACCCCCACCACAATCCAATCCCTCTGGGTCTGTCTTGATGTCAGACCGACAGATTCATACCCAGGTGTACTTTGATGCTCTATTAATGATCGGCACATTTGTGTCCCATTTGGGCTTGGACCCTTGATTTGGGAGGTTTGACTGTTGCTCATGTAGCGGAGGTCATTTGCAACATGAAGCTCTCCTGATGAGGGAACCCCGCCTGAGACATTTCAGTTATGTAAGGCCCTCGGACCTTGAGGATGTCATCTAGGTCTAATGGTCGATGCTTGGGTCTTCCATGCAGGAAACCCTGGTTCGAACCCGGCCAGTCCCACCTGGCTGTGGTAGGATAGATAGGCCCCCATCTGTCCTCATATAGAAGGGTATTAAAGAGACAGCGAGGGAGTGTGAATGACATGATACGTCAAAGCACCCCTCCCTCCAGACACGGCAGCTTTGATATGAACAATCAGTAGTAGAGTAAATAAAGAACATATCCAAGATAGATAGATCTAGATAGATATGTAGATAGATAGATAGATAGATAGATAGATAGATAGATCTGGCGTGTTGACAGACCCCCAATTACATCTCTGGCTGTTTGATTTGAGCCCTGTTAGCACAGGAAATGTTTTCCAAGTGTTTAGAATCACTCTCTTTCTTTCTTTCTTTCTTTCTTCCTTTCTTTCTTTCTTTCTTTTTTTTCTTTCTTATCTAATCTGCTCTTTCTGTCAATGATCAGGGTAAAGTGAGTGACAGAACATTAGGGGTTTGTTGATCTGGTTCTGGGGTGCTTTGCTCAGGCTTGTTTGGAATGATACTGTAGGAATAGGAATGTGAAAATATGACAGATGTGTCTACCTGCAACTATATCAACTGTCTGTCAACGTGCTCTGAACATTTATTTATTGTTGGGAGTTTGTGAGCGTTTGTTTTTATGTGACTCCTCTCTCTGTTTTCGATGATATCAAAGGACAACATTTATTCATTTGTTGAACCACCACAGTTGTTACTGTACGTGATACTTTACATTTCTAAATGACATCGCGTTTTATAAATGCAGTGTTCTTACTACCGTAGTTACTACAGTGTTACTACCCAGGTAAAAGGCAGGCAAAAAGCTGACTTTCTGTAAAGTGCTAGCTACCATATTTCCATATATCCCCAACACCTGACGCCATGGAATGTATGCATAATATATTCTCTCCTTCATATACAAGACTCCTCTCAGTAGGAGCTGTGCACGGTTCCCCAGTCCCCTCCGTGGCTAATGTACAAATGGCACCGTGTCACACATCAAACCCCCCCTATGGAACACTGTCAGTTTGTCCCTCTATTGGTCGAGGAGTAAAGGGGAGGTCGGAGGTCAGCCGAACACAAAGGCAGAGCGGGCCTGCGCGTGATTGGAGAGGCCGTGGCCGTGGCGACGGCTTAACATTCCTTCCCTCTCCAGATTTTGTTTATCATCGCACTTTGTCTTCTTTTTCTTCTTCTTCTTCTTTTTTTTTTTTAAAGAAGAAGAAGAAGAAGAAGAAGAAGTGAAGGGGAAAGAGAAGAGAGGAGAGGAGAGAGGGGAATTCTTGGCCCTGGGGGGATGTTTGAGAAGGTCTTTAGTCCTGTCAGAGAGATGAGACGGGGTGCCGTGTGGTTACGGGGGAAGTGTTGTCTTAGCTTGTTGGATGTGCCCAGCCTCCCTCCCTAACGCCATCACCCCTGTAGCTGTTCTCCTTCATTACTCCTCAAGAGGATTACCGTGTTATACCCCTTCTCTCGCTCTCTCTCCCTCTCCCCCCCCTTCTCTCCCCCCTCCTTCTCTCCTTCTCTCCCCCCTCCTTCTCTCCCGCTCTCCCCCCTCCTTCTCTCCCTCTCTCCCCCCCTCCTTCTCTGCTCTCCCTCTCTTTCCCCCCCCTCTTTCCCTCTCTCTCTCTCTCTTTCTCTCTATCCTGGCTTATCCTTTAATTTGGTTTAACTTGTCCCACTCTCTTTTTTCTCTCTCTCGTTCGTTCTGTCCCTTAACCTTTCTGTCTTCTGATCTGAACTCTCTGCATCCTCCCCGTGTTTAAGTGCACTTATCTCTTTTCTTCGGGTTCCCTCTGTGTTCCAGTTTGGTTAATTTGTTAGTGGTTTGTTTGTCTTGGTGGTACTATTAAAGCCTCGGAGTTGCAACTTCTAATTCTCTGATACAACCACAGAACCCCCGCCACAGAATCCCTCTGGGTCTGTATTGAAGTCAGACTTGACAGAGTAGTACACTTTGAAGCTACAGTATATTAATTATCCCCACAACATAATTACTTTGGCACTAAACACCTTAAGACCTTTCGCAATAATTACGAAAAGCATGCCTGTGCAGGAATGCCTCAGTGTGCACTGCACAGCAGTGCAGTCAGTTTCTAACTTCAACCCCTGGTCAACCCCCTGGAGGGCTCGTATGTAAGGCCTTACGTGTGCATGTTTTTGTTTCAGTCTAGCACTAACACACCTGAATCTAACTAATAAGTAACTATAGTTATGGAATCATGCAGGTGTGTTCTTGTGTCAACCACGTCAGCCTACCGGTACATGATACACCTTTATTCTTATGAGTCAGTGTTTTCCTACAGCCTTACCTACATTTTGCAGGGTGACCCACACGCTTATGAAACACGGTGTGTTTCCAGACACAGCCCAGTCTGAAGCCACAGCCAGGTCTACCTGGCTGCCACCCACGACTCTCACAGCTGAGGCGGGTGTCAGTGTTACCGTTAGTTACCGTGTCGTTCTATGTAACCTTCACCTTGTCTGTTCTTGTTGCCCTTTAATTACACCTCCTCGCCTCCTTCTTTCCATTCCTCTCTCTCTCTCTCTCTTTGTCTCACCCATCCTTCATTCCCCTGGCTCCTGCAGGCAGTGCAGCCAGGTGGCTAGCTGCATTATCCCTCCCTCCCTCCCTCCATCCCTCCTTCATTCCTCCCTCCCTCCCTCCCTCCCTCCCTCCCTCCCTCCCTCCCTCCATCCCTCCCTCCTTCCCTCCTGAGCTGTCCTTTCCAGTTTTTATGGATTAGATAATAGACAGTGTTCTTGACAGATTCCTGAACCATGATGCGTCTGATGTGTCTGACTCCATGTTTCCTCTTATTTCATAACTTTATTGAGCCGAGGTGTGGCCGGCTCCGATTGGATCGAGGTGCCAAGTGTAATGATGTCACCGTCATCTCACCTTATGCCATATTGCCCTAGGCACCCCCCTAGTGTAATTATTGTTATGGAACAATGGAACAATGGATAAATGTTACCGTGTGTTCACCGTGGAAGAACAAAATCATAGTTCAGCTTCAGGATAGGAAAATACGCCCCCTAAATCCCCCCCTAAAAGGTCACACCGGTCGGTGGTGAACCAAACACGGTAAGGGTTAGCTAACCTGTCTTTCAAAACGTTATGCAGTTTCCATGCAAATAAAATGTCAATCAGATCTGTCAGGAGTTGGGTCATAAATCTCGTAAATCCCTGACTAGTTAATGCATCTTTCAACACCGTCCTCTGGGGGAAATGGCACGTCAGACACGTTGATTTACGATCCCTGGAGCGAACTGTTAAAAGGCCTACAGTGCTGTAAAGACATCATTGCCCCGTCTGCATTCTAGTTAAACCCCATCTCAAATGTTACCTCATCTGACATCCAAACTCTCTGTTCTTTTTTAGGGTTAGGGTTTTTCAGTGTGGTGGGGCAGTCCCACTCATATGTTTCATTTTATTGGATAGAGATAGTGAAGGTAGACAGGAAAGTAAGGAGGAGAGATGGCATGTCAGCAGGGCATTGGCTGGATTCGAACCCATGCCGACATGGGCATATGTGTGCACTGTAGACCGCAAGTGCTAGACCACTGGACCACCCCAGGCCACCAAACTCTCTGTTTTAATCTAACCTGTATAAATCTGAGGGGCACAGTGTTTGATAGCATGCTGAGTTAATGATTGATTGATTTCCCAGAGAGCTTTTGATTTGTTACACTTATAAGAATACTATTCTGTAAGAGCTTGGATTTGATACACTTATACAAAGTATAATGTGCTTACATTATATTTACCTGTTATTCTTCCAGATTTGTTCCTTTGAAAAGACATTTATATTGAAGTATTATACAGTGTTTTAATACCACACATGTTTTTATTTTCTTTATTTTTTTACAAGCAGACAGTGATATTGTGTGCTTGTAAAGGCGTTTAGGGGGGATATCAGGAGTAGGTCAGTCTCCCCTCAGCACCATTAAACTGCCTTGGCTACTATGCTTCTATGCTACTATGCTTGGCTCGCTAGCATCCTCACACCCTCTGCCTGAGCCACTTATAAGCTAGCTTAGCGCTACGCTGCTCTACTTGGCTGGCCCTGGTAACCTGGCAGGAAATAAATAGTTAGCTAATAGCACTAGCCAACCACCACGGCTCTGTTTTTCTGTATGAATGACATCAGAAACATTTCACTGACTGGCTGACTGCAAACCAACTCAACTGACTTAAGATATTACAACTTCTATCTTATAGTATCATCGTTCGTTAGCCTTCTTAGACCGAAACCAACCTAACCTATCTAGCCTATAGCACTGAGCTGTACCCCAGGAATGACTGAGAATAGAAGGCTCCTAGCTAGCTCAGAGCTAGCTCTCTGGCTTTGTTCCTGCTTCTGTCTGACTGTGGTCCAAATGGCTGGTCACTAATGAGGGGGCACAGATGAGGGCTTTGTCACCGGCCTGATCGGCGACAGGGGCCATGTTTGTCAACAGAGAGCAGTTGCCCCACATATTTATTTCGTTGGCTCTCCCAGTCCCTAAAATAGCCCCTGCTAACACACACACACACACACACACACACACACACGCACACACACACACACACACACACACACACACACACACTGTGTGTGGGCCAGAGAGGACAGGAAGGAGAATAGAGAATGGAGGGAGAAGCTCTCTCCCTGTGAAATAATAATTTACTGTGTGTGTGTGTGCGTGTGTGTGCGTGTGTGTGTGTGTGTGTGTGTGTGTGTGTGTGTGTGCGAGTGTGTGTGTGTGTGTGTGTGTGTGTGTGTGTGTGTGTGTGTGCGTGCGTGTGTGTGAGTGTGTGTGTGTGTGTGTCTGGGTTTCCGTTAACCGGCAATTACCGGTCTTTGTCCGGTAAAATTTTATGAAGTCCGACAAATTGAAAAGTCGTCGGACATATTGTCCGGTGAAAATAATTCCCTTTGAATACAATTCGCTAAAGTTCACATTCTGATTCCTTCTATTTTAAAAAAGACGAATATATAGGCTATGTATTTCTTTTATTATGATATGATTTGACACCGGCATGATGATGACTCCTACGCTAGCATTACATCTCGCTTTCTTGATTTCCCATCTATGGGTGCGTTCGTAAACACGCTCTGGAAATCCGATCAGCACTCGCGGAACGCCTCTCGTCCAATCGAACGACTCGGTCGCTCTGTGACATCGAAGCCAGCGTGCGCTCCGGCGCTCTCAGAGCGTGTTTACGAACGCACCCCTAGAAGTTTCTAGCCAGCTAGCTGAAGCTGCTACACACGAGGGCAAGGTCACACGGCTAATGCGCATTGCAAGTTGCGGAGAGACACTTTGCAGCTTTGATTTCAAGTCCGCAGCTGCACGCTTCAATGCTGCCAAAAAGCGACGTAGGCCTAATAAGTAGCTGAATTATATGAGCAGCCATTGTTATTTTCAGAGTTTTTACTCTAGGCTATTTTTAAGGCTATCCCCTATCTATCTGAGAAAAGGCATAGGCGATAGGCCTAGGCTGTAACATCGAACGGAAATTAGCCTATACATACGCATTGCAAGTTAATTTAAAGCCTATTTATTTTCAAAGAGTTTTATTCTATTTTATTTTATCTGATAAAAGGCATATGAACGGAAATTAGGCTAGCCGTGTCACGCCAGAAGCCTACATGCTTGCACTGTTACTGTTCAATAAAATGTTATACATCTAGACATTGTGGTATTTCTTTATATACTTATCCCAGACTGCCTATCAATTGTTTCTCAATAAACAGTTATGTTCTTCCCATTGTCATACTCCCGAGCTAAACGAAATGCCTTCCCAACCAGCGAGACTTATAGAAATGACGTTGTTTTATTGATTTTAAAAAAAGGGTAAAACTGGAAAGAGCAAATAGAAAACTCACATTAATCCCAAACAATTTAACAAACTTCAGTTAACGTAATGTGGAGTCCGTTCATTGATCGATGCTGTCTGTTCAGTTCCCAGTGAGGCGCCCGTTCAGCGCTGGACCCGTTCAGCGCTGGATTTGACGCATGGCATAGCACGCATGCGTCAAATCATGTTATATTATTATATATTATATAGCTCGCATCTAATCGTATCGGATGAGAAATAGACACTAAATGGCATATATAGGCCGCTACACAACAGTAATCACCGCGACAAACAGCTATATTAGATTTGGAGAAAAAGAAAATATGATTTAGAAAATTTTTTTTTTTATTATATTTTAATATGATGACCGGAATATATCACGTTTGTCCGGTAAATCGAATTCTTCCCGGACACGATGTCCGACGGCAAATTTTTCTAACGGAAACCCTGGTGTGTGTGTGTGTGTGTGTGTGTGCGAGTGTGTGTGTGAGTGTGAGTGTGTGTGTGTGTGTGTGTGTGTGTCCTGCTTGGTTACTGCCACAATGCCACCTTTGCCCACTAAGCTTAAGTCTCAGGGAGTAGGTCAGTGCACATGTATGCTCAGGTCTCCAGCATGGTTACTTACCCATCATGCAACTTTGGTTCCAAACCTTGTCTGTTACGTAGAGGGATGTATATATACAATACTTTAGAAAATGTATTCAAATATTGAATACTGAATACATGGCTGAAAAGGTATTTAGTATTCCGATACTGAATGTTTTTTAGAATACTTGTTAACTCGTACACAGGAGCATTCAATGAAGCACAGAAAATAATTGAAAGTCATATCACTGGTAAATCGTGAGCTTAGAATGATAAGGTTCTATCTCCGTTTAGCGCAGTTCAGAGATATTGATCGTCAAAGTCTTTACATTCCATTATGTTCTGTGAGATGGAACCTTTGTATTTTATGAATTACTAACTCAAAAATGTCAACATTTAAAAAACAACACCACACAGGCATTAATAAACACCTAATGGATCATATTATGTAAAAAAACTGAATTTTGAAAAATGGAGATAGAACCTTATAATTCTAACGTCACGATTTTGAGATGGATTGAGTTGCTGCCTGTTCCTGTTCTAAAAGCATGCATATTCTTATTTATGAACACATCTGTATTCTGAATAATAATTGGCAACAATGTATCATACCAGAATGCTGAATACATAAACATTCCATCTGAATGCATGATTTCCGCTACCTGTACCACCTGTGTAGACAGGAGCACCAACCAACACAGGTTAAAAAAAGAACATTATTTTGCAACATGTCTGAAGACCATGCCAACGTCAGCTTCTGGTAGATTACGATTTCTTGATTTCTTTCTAAGAAAAGAAAGACACCCACACAAGTTTTTTTTAGCCCAAAGTTCATCGCAAAAACACCTGATAGGTATTCTGCAGGAGGGGAGAGTTGCACCTATCCTCTGGAATGCTAGCCGGGAGAGATGCATTCCCACTCCTGTTGGTATTTCCAATGCCATTTGTAATCCTTAACACGGACAGGTCTGGGCCGACTCTAGTACCGCAGGGGTAGTGAACTGTTAGCTGGGGGCGCTGGCAACATTCCATCTTTGCACACCCTGTCTTATCTGACACCCTCCTTTCTCTCTACCCTGCCCCCGGCTCGTAAGTAGGGTACACCCACCCACCTGCCTGCCTTCCCCTCTCTTCTTCTTCCCCCTCCCTCCCTCCTCTATCACTATCTTTATGTGTTTCACTCTCTCCCCTCTCTCTCGTCGTTCACCTGCTCCTAACCTCCATCTCCGTCTCCACCCTCTCATGTCCTCATACGCCTCGGATCCTCACCTCCACCTCCTCCACCTCCTCACTCCTACATTCTGTATCTCTCCACCTCCACATACCTTCGCTGCCACTTCATCTTCCTGTCTCGACCTCTCCTCATCTTCCTCCACCCTCCAGCTCTAAATGACTGCAGTACCCATAAATCCATGCGTTGACCCACATAGCAGCCAGGTCAAACAGTCAGGGGGAGTTGGAGACCAGTGTTCAGGGGCAGCTTGCAAGTGGTTGGTAGGCGGTTAGGTGTCATTATTCAAACTGGCTCCCTCATCTGACAGCCCCATGACCTCTGTTTCAGGAAAGGTCAGGTTTTATTCTGTGGAGCGTTAGAAGGTTTGAGGGGTTTTTGGAAAGCCATAAATGATAAGACAGACAGTGACCTGATTTTACTCCTGACCTGTAGCCACAGGGTTTTTACTTTTACAACTAGTGGAGATGTACTACTACCCTACTCTGGACTTGGACCTCTGGTGGCGTCTATAGTTGATTTGATTTGATTTATTAGGATCCCCATTTAGCTGATGCAAAGCTAAATCATTTCCACGCCGGAAAACGGAAATGTGGCGAACCAATGAGTTGCTGGCGGCTAAACTCGTGCTGGAAGGAATTGAGACATCGGTTCGCATCGTTGAGACATTGAACGCATGATCCATTCTTTGTTTGGACGCGTCATAAAAACCTGGCGTACATTCAGGGGGGTCACACTCACGCCAGGCCAGGTGGGCGCTGCTTTCCTTTAACCACTTTCTTTAGTTTCAGCATCTCCTCCTACCATCCGGGGTCGAAAAATACGAAAACCCGAAGCCCTTTACCCGGTAGTTTGACATAGAGGTAGCGGACCAACCGCCATCTTTCGCAGCACCCTCATCGCAAACCGCAACCGCGGTCTCGTGGGGAATCGCTGCACTGCGCCGTGAACTCGATTCCCGGCAGGGGGGCCGCCAGTTAGACAACATGTGCCTAAGGCTGCACGACTGCGGCTGCTTCAGGCGGGCGCATGCGTCAACCCTGCCTCATTATATACACTGCACCTGGGTCCGCTCATCCAACTCAACTCCGTCTTCTCCTCACGGCTGTGTTCCAATCTCACATGATATAGGGCCTCTCTCTCTCTCCCTCTCTCCCTTATTGTTTAGGTTATTTTCCCGTTGTGTGTCAATAACGCCGTTGGTGGCTTCTGACCAGCGACGTTGGAATTCAGAACATCTAAACAACATAGTGACCCTCAACTTCTATCACAGATGTTACGCTTCAGTCTCAAACATTCTACACAATAACAAAAAGTCCTTATCCTTACAAACAGTGAACATCTGCAGTGTGCTGATAACTCGTCACTGTCTCTCTCTCTGCCTATGCCATTAACCTATTATGGGAAAGAGTGACTGGTTCTCCTCTCCATAACCCTGTCGTTCTTTACGAGCCGTTGTTTAGTGAGGTCACTGTTTAAGCTTGAAGGCTCACAGGTCTGTGACTCCAAGATGGCCACCAAACGTGTTCAATGCCTTCCTCTTGTCCTGTAAATCATCGGCTAGCACTTAGGAGTGTTTGGACGAGGGGGAGTCTGTGTTTGTAGAGAACTGTATAGGTAAATGGTCAGTTGTTTAAGTGTTTATGCTACAGTAGTTTATACTCTAGAGAGGCCGATGCTCTCTTTACAGTTTATGTCACTCTAAACACAAACAGCTGAGTGATGGAACCCAGTTGTTGCCAATGGGGTAAACTTGAGAGACAAGTACAGTATGCTTATGCAACATTATTCATGATTTTACTAGCAACATCGAATTGCTCCTCTTAACAGCACCTGGATTTGTTGACACACACACACACACACACACACACACACACACACATAGAGTATTTCATATACAGTACAAGTTTACACTCTGTTTAGCTTTCCTTGGCAGTTAGTTACTCGATCACTCCAATGGAGCCGCTACAAATAATAGTTATGCATTACCTACTCTGGACTCACTCTTCTGGCCTACTATTGGTCGGTTGGTCACTCAGCATTCCATTCCATCAATCCATTCAGCCTCTCCACCAATGAGGGTAGAGGTCAATCAGTGAAGGGGAGGGGAGGGGAAAAGGAGAGGAGGTAGTTAAGTTCTTGTTAGCGGAGAGGGAGGGAGAATGAGAGAGAGATATTATGTTTGTCTTTCTCGGATGTCCCTACGTTTGTGCTGACATACAGGACGACGTTATGAGTAATTGACCAGGTCAGGTCGTCCGGTTACTAATTTACTCTCAGGTTAAAAAAAAAGGAACACATTATGGGGTAACGGTGTTACTGGTTAACTTTGTGAAATGAGCCTTGACCGCTAAACTTCTCCTCTGTGCCTAAGATGGTTTGGATAAGGATAACAGTCTTCTCTACGGCTCTACTCCCATTGGTCCTGTAACCTAACCTCACGTTTGCCATCGACTGTATCGAAACTGGGACCAACAGGCCAGCCACTGTCTAAACCCCGGCCCTCTACAGGGAGCCAGAATGACTTCCCCCATGGGAAACTTCACCTCTACTTTCCCTCTACCTATCCCAGTGCTGATTGAGACATAATTGCACCCCCACGGGATCTCTCGCCTCCCAGTGTCCCTCTGCCCTGCTGCTGAGTGGTGGTTTCCTGCGGCGAAGAAGAGAGGCAGAGAGAGGCAAACAAGCAGGCGGCTTGTTGAGGCAGATCTCCCATGGTGCGTGTAAACCACAGTGGTCCCAGCTGTGCTACGCTATGCTAGGCTGGCTAACCCACTGAAGGTCTCTGGAGGATGTCTTAACACACACAGGCGCCGCCACACACACACCAGCATTAGCCACCCGCAACATCACCCCATGGTTACAGTTACAGTTGAATCCCTTATCGACAGCTACATCTAGTAGTGCCATATGTGTGTGTTTGTGTGTGTGTGTGTGTGTGTGTGTGTGTGTCTGTGTGTGTGTGTGTGTGTGTGTGTGTTTGTTTGTATACGTAAGCGAGATGCCAGCGGCACCAGGCACTACGCAGGTGAGACCTCTGCCAACCTGTTGAGACACACACCCACACACACCCACACACACACTCACACACACACTCACACACACCCACACACACACTCCCCCGGAACACAGAACACTCCCCAGCTGACCTGGAGTCACTCAGAACACACACAGAGAAGCTGTAGCTCTCGTTGGTTGTTTCTCTCTCTGGTTTTCTTCTTGTGTATTTTCGGGGGTGTTTATATATTTACATATAGTCCTTAACTGCATACCTTATTTCCCCTCTGTGTATACATTGACTTGTATACCTTGTTTTTGTTCGTTTGGTTAAAACCGTAAACGATAACGTGCATGTCTGCGTGTGTTTATAATAAATAGATTGTAAAGATAAACAGAAGAGTCCGTTTGCGTCATACAGCTGAGGAGCGTGTAGTGATGTATGTGGTCCCTGTGCAGGGGATGGACAAGCTCTTAACATTCTCTAGTGTTTGAGTTTGTGTTTTTTATTAGGACCTCTTTTAGCCAATGGCTAATCTTCCAAGAGTCCTTACATTAAAACATTTACAAAAATCAGTATTTCATTACTTCATACACTTTCAGTACATGTCAATAAACCTTCTGAAACATGGCATTAAAACACATTGATTGATACACAATACATAACAATAGCAGAAGAGCAATACATTCACTTGGTTTTGCATAAATTTGTCCCCATGACCATCAAAGTGAGTTTTGATGTGTTTCTTGAAGTCTCTCCTAGGTAGGCCTCTGATAGGGCTCGTTCGCCAGACAGGCGCGGGCTCGACAGACGCGGGCTCGTTCGCCAGACAGCGCCAACGTTCGGAGGTTTCGTAACGCGAACGCGAACCGGCGTTCGGAACTGCCGGTGTGAAAACCCTATGAGAGAGGCAGGTAGCCTATTCCATAAAGCTATTGCTCTGTAAGAAAAAGTGTGAAGCAGGTCCACTCATATCCAAGTCTTAGGGCCTAGCAGAGCTGCTGATTGCCATCCTTTCCTACGAGCCAGGGACTGATCCAGACAGGGCTGGAGGTGTGTGTGTGTGTGTGTGTGTGTGTGTGTGTGAACTTTCAGAGCAAAAAAAAGGCAGATAACACACAAACTATAAATGTCCTTATCTAAGTAAACCTGCATGGTATCCGACCTCTCCGACGCAAGCAGGAGCAGTCCTCTGCTATCATAAATCACCCCCTAACAAGAGAGAAATATCCCTCCCAGATTAAATGGATCATATCACAGTTCTCTTCATGGCTGATTTATACGTGCCCACCCCCCGCCCCCCCCTCCCCTCCCCCCTAACCACCCTCTTATCTTTGCATACCTCACTGATGGCTTCTTGGCACGGAGGTGTGTGTGTGTGTATGTGTGTGTGTGTGTGGACGGACATACACACACACACACACACACACACAGACACACACACACCTGGTTAGGTGTTTGACAGGGATTGATGTGAATGTGAATGAATAGAGAGAAAAAACATTGGGAGGCACAATGATTACTCCTCATGACTGAACATGCAGAGGGACTCTTCACCCGGCAGGCACCCCAGAGAAGCCTTTTCATAGAGAGCAAAAAAAAGGGAAAGGGATTTCTCTATGTACTGTACATGGTTCCTATGGCAACTGCCTGCCTATCCCATCATGGGACATACAGTAGACAAATATGCAGATATTTGGGAGAACGTTGTCGTTCTCCCAGCAGTCCCTCAGGTCCACCAACCTCGGGCCTGGTTGTCCGGCCTTTCCTCTCTTTCCCTCCATCTCTCTCTGTCCTCTGTCGCTCACAGCCCTCCTCTTCCTTGACACGGGCCTGTGATATTGCTCCTTCTTTCATGTCCTGCCTTCACACGGGCCAGCCAAGTTCTTCTCCGCATACTTCAGCCAGCCAGAAGGAGTCAACGTGGGGGAAGATAGAAGTTGACGGGACCCCTAGCTCTCTCTCTCTCTCGCTCTCTCTCTCTCTCTCTCTCTCTCTCTCTCTCTCTCTCTCTCTCTCTCTCTCATTCCCTCCCTCCCTCCCTCTCTATCCCCCCCCCCCCCTCCTCCTCCTCCCCACCAAAAGACTGAAATGTCCGCGTACGCACTGTTTGCTGATCCCAAACGAACCTGGCAAAGGCCTGTATGGCCGAGATGTTTTCCTAC